>NC_083633.1:6750240-7077740 GCF_963584025.1 Labrus mixtus | reverse complement strand
TCGGTGGGACCTGGTTTTGAGGCATTCCAGGTTCAAAGTCTGTTACTGTGGCCAAGATGGTCCAGGGAGACCGGGTGAGACCTTGAACAACTGAGGCATTCCACACCTTGAACAACTGAGGGGAAGTCATCCAATCCTCCTAAAAGGTCCCACATAATCTCTTCACCTTCTGTTAGCACAGGCCGTACAAGAGTTGTTACACTTATATTGCCGCATAAACAGTTTGTAGCACTCTTCATTAACAGCACATTACTCTAGTTGAAATTACTTACAGGACAGTTGTTAAGCTGCAAAAACACATTCCAAAACAAAGTCCAACACAAAGCCTTTTGAAATAATTGATTTAGGGTATGGAAAACAACAGAAACTACATGGCAATCACCACCGAAATAAGATTATTTTTAGTGAACTGCCACACTGCCCTGTACCTCATCACTAGGTTCCACCAAGACTTGAACTCAGATCACTGGATTCAAAGTCCAGAGTGCTAACAATTACACCATGGAACCAGTGGAGTCATTACGTCAAGCGTGATTTTTTTTCATAGCAGGACAAAAGTACTGGAAAGTTGCCAGTTGACGGTTGGCTAGGAGACCAAGATGTCAATCTCTCACAAGTCCTTTGATCACGTAGCTTTCACAGCCCCTCAGCATTCAGGTTTGTTGGTCCAATATTGAAACAGATATAAAGAGTCTCAATCACCATGAGCCAACCCTCAAGTGTAAACATACAGTTGTTTCTTAGAATAGATTCCTATACTAAATTTGACCTCGTAAGCTAGGACAAGCAGAGGCAATGCAGTCAGGATGGCCGAGCGGTCTAAGGCGCTGCGTTCAGGTCGCAGTCTCCTCTAGAGGCGTGGGTTCGAATCCCACTTCTGACACACTTGTACTTTTCCTTGCAACTGTATTTTCTTCATGCCCTCTTTATCCATTTATCTGCCCTTTAACAGCAACACGCAATAAATTGTTTCCCTGATATTTCAGAACACTGTACATTGGTTCCATGGTGTAATGGTTAGCACGAGTTCAAATCTCGGTGGGACCTGGTTTTGAGGCATTCCAGGTTCAAAGTCTGTTACTGTGGCCAAGATGGTCCAGGGAGACCGGGTGAGACCTTGAACAACTGAGGCATTCCACACCTTGAACAACTGAGGGGAAGTCATCCAATCCTCCTAAAAGGTCCCACATAATCTCTTCACCTTCTGTTAGCACAGGCCGTACGAGAGTTGTTACACTTATATTGCCGCATAAACAGTTCATTAACAGCACATTACTCTAGTTGAAATTACTTACAGGACAGTTGTTAAGCTGCAAAAACACATTCCAAAACAAAGTCCAACACAAAGCCTTTTGAAATAATTGATTTAGGGTATGGAAAACAACAGAAACTACATGGCAATCACCACCGAAATAAGACTATTTTTAGTGAATTGCCACACTGCCCTGTACCTCATCACTAGGTTCCACCAAGACTTGAACTCAGATCACTGGATTCAAAGTCCAGAGTGCTAACAATTACACCATGGAACCAGTGGAGTCATTACGTCAAGCGTGATTTTTTTTCATAGCAGGACAAAAGTACTGGAAAGTTGCCAGTTGACGGTTGGCTAGGAGACCAAGATGTCAATCTCTCACAAGTCCTTTGATCACGTAGCTTTCACAGCCCCTCAGCATTCAGGTTTGTTGGTCCAATATTGAAACAGATATAAAGAGTCTCAATCACCATGAGCCAACCCTCAAGTGTAAACATACAGTTGTTTCTTAGAATAGATTCCTATACTAAATTTGACCTCGTAAGCTAGGACAAGCAGAGGCAATGCAGTCAGGATGGCCGAGCGGTCTAAGGCGCTGCGTTCAGGTCGCAGTCTCCTCTGGAGGCGTGGGTTCAAATCCCACTTCTGACACACTTGTACTTTTCCTTGCAACTGTATTTTCTTCATGCCCTCTTTATCCATTTATCGGCCCTTTAACAGCAACACGCAATAAATTGTTTCCCTGATATTTCAGAACACTGTACATTGGTTCCATGGTGTAATCGTTAGCACTCTGTACTCTGAATCCAGCGATCCGAGTTCAAATCTCGGTGGGACCTGGTTTTGAGGCATTCCAGGTTCAAAGTCTGTTACTGTGGCCAAGATGGTCCAGGGAGACCGGGTGAGACCTTGAACAACTGAGGCATTCCACACCTTGAACAACTGAGGGGAAGTCATCCAATCCTCCTAAAAGGTCCCACATAATCTCTTCACCTTCTGTTAGCACAGGCCGTACGAGAGTTGTTACACTTATATTGCCGCATAAACAGTTCATTAACAGCACATTACTCTAGTTGAAATTACTTACAGGACAGTTGTTAAGCTGCAAAAACACATTCCAAAACAAAGTCCAACACAAAGCCTTTTGAAATAATTGATTTAGGGTATGGAAAACAACAGAAACTACATGGCAATCACCACCGAAATAAGACTATTTTTAGTGAATTGCCACACTGCCCTGTACCTCATCACTAGGTTCCACCAAGACTTGAACTCAGATCACTGGATTCAAAGTCCAGAGTGCTAACAATTACACCATGGAACCAGTGGAGTCATTACGTCAAGCGTGATTTTTTTTCATAGCAGGACAAAAGTACTGGAAAGTTGCCAGTTGACGGTTGGCTAGGAGACCAAGATGTCAATCTCTCACAAGTCCTTTGATCACGTAGCTTTCACAGCCCCTCAGCATTCAGGTTTGTTGGTCCAATATTGAAACAGATATAAAGAGTCTCAATCACCATGAGCCAACCCTCAAGTGTAAACATACAGTTGTTTCTTAGAATAGATTCCTATACTAAATTTGACCTCGTAAGCTAGGACAAGCAGAGGCAATGCAGTCAGGATGGCCGAGCGGTCTAAGGCGCTGCGTTCAGGTCGCAGTCTCCTCTGGAGGCGTGGGTTCAAATCCCACTTCTGACACACTTGTACTTTTCCTTGCAACTGTATTTTCTTCATGCCCTCTTTATCCATTTATCGGCCCTTTAACAGCAACACGCAATAAATTGTTTCCCTGATATTTCAGAACACTGTACATTGGTTCCATGGTGTAATCGTTAGCACTCTGTACTCTGAATCCAGCGATCCGAGTTCAAATCTCGGTGGGACCTGGTTTTGAGGCATTCCAGGTTCAAAGTCTGTTACTGTGGCCAAGATGGTCCAGGGAGACCGGGTGAGACCTTGAACAACTGAGGCATTCCACACCTTGAACAACTGAGGGGAAGTCATCCAATCCTCCTAAAAGGTCCCACATAATCTCTTCACCTTCTGTTAGCACAGGCCGTACAAGAGTTGTTACACTTATATTGCCGCATAAACAGTTTGTAGCACTCTTCATTAACAGCACATTACTCTAGTTGAAATTACTTACAGGACAGTTGTTAAGCTGCAAAAACACATTCCAAAACAAAGTCCAACACAAAGCCTTTTGAAATAATTGATTTAGGGTATGGAAAACAACAGAAACTACATGGCAATCACCACCGAAATAAGATTATTTTTAGTGAACTGCCACACTGCCCTGTACCTCATCACTAGGTTCCACCAAGACTTGAACTCAGATCACTGGATTCAAAGTCCAGAGTGCTAACAATTACACCATGGAACCAGTGGAGTCATTACGTCAAGCGTGATTTTTTTTCATAGCAGGACAAAAGTACTGGAAAGTTGCCAGTTGACGGTTGGCTAGGAGACCAAGATGTCAATCTCTCACAAGTCCTTTGATCACGTAGCTTTCACAGCCCCTCAGCATTCAGGTTTGTTGGTCCAATATTGAAACAGATATAAAGAGTCTCAATCACCATGAGCCAACCCTCAAGTGTAAACATACAGTTGTTTCTTAGAATAGATTCCTATACTAAATTTGACCTCGTAAGCTAGGACAAGCAGAGGTAATGCAGTCAGGATGGCCGAGCGGTCTAAGGCGCTGCGTTCAGGTCGCAGTCTCCTCTGGAGGCGTGGGTTCGAATCCCACTTCCGACACACTTGTACTTTTCCTTGCAACTGTATTTTCTTCATGCCCTCTTTATCCAGTTATCGGCCCTTTAACAGCAACACGCAAGAAATTGTTTCCCTGATATTTCAGAATGCTGCACATTGGTTCCATGGTGTAATGGTTAGCACTCTGAATCCAGCGATCCGAGTTCAAATCTCGGTGGGACCTGGTTTTGAGGCATTCCAGGTTCAAAGTCTGTTACTGTGGCCAAGATGGTCCAGGGAGACCGGGTGAGACCTTGAACAACTGAGGCATTCCACACCTTGAACAACTGAGGGGAAGTCATCCAATCCTCCTAAAAGGTCCCACATAATCTCTTCACCTTCTGTTAGCACAGGCCGTACGAGAGTTGTTACACTTATATTGCCGCATAAACAGTTTGTAGCACTCTTCATTAACAGCACATTACTCTAGTTGAAATTACTTACAGGACAGTTGTTAAGCTGCAAGAACACATTCCAAAACAAAGTCCAACTCAAAGTCTTTTGAAATAATTGATTTAGGGTATGGAAAACAACAGAAACTACATGGCAATCACCACCAAAATAAGATTATTTTCAGTGAACTGCCACACATCTCATCACTAGGTTCCACCGAGACTTGAACTCGGATCACTGGATTCAAAGTCCAGAGTGCTAACCATTACACCATGGAACCAGTGGAGTCATTACGTCAAGCGTGATTTTTTTTCATAGCAGGACAAAAGTACTGGAAAGTTGCCAGTTGACGGTTGGCTAGGAGACCAAGATGTCAATCTCTCACAAGTCCTTTGATCACGTAGCTTTCACAGCCCCTCAGCATTCAGGTTTGTTGGTCCAATATTGAAACAGATATAAAGAGTCTCAATCACCATGAGCCAACCCTCAAGTGTAAACATACAGTTGTTTCTTAGAATAGATTCCTATACTAAATTTGACCTCGTAAGCTAGGACAAGCAGAGGCAATGCAGTCAGGATGGCCGAGCGGTCTAAGGCGCTGCGTTCAGGTCGCAGTCTCCTCTGGAGGCGTGGGTTCGAATCCCACTTCTGACACACTTGTACTTTTCCTTGCAACTGTATTTTCTTCATGCCCTCTTTATCCATTTATCGGCCCTTTAACAGCAACACGCAATAAATTGTTTCCCTGATATTTCAGAACACTGTACATTGGTTCCATGGTGTAATCGTTAGCACTCTGTACTCTGAATCCAGCGATCCAAGTTCAAATCTCGGTGGGACCTGGTTTTGAGGCATTCCAGGTTCAAAGTCTGTTACTGTGGCCAAGATGGTCCAGGGAGACCGGGTGAGACCTTGAACAACTGAGGCATTCCACACCTTGAACAACTGAGGGGAAGTCATCCAATCCTCCTAAAAGGTCCCACATAATCTCTTCACCTTCTGTTAGCACAGGCCGTACGAGAGTTGTTACACTTATATTGCCGCATAAACAGTTTGTAGCACTCTTCATTAACAGCACATTACTCTAGTTGAAATTACTTACAGGACAGTTGTTAAGCTGCAAGAACACATTCCAAAACAAAGTCCAACTCAAAGTCTTTTGAAATAATTGATTTAGGGTATGGAAAACAACAGAAACTACATGGCAATCACCACCAAAATAAGATTATTTTCAGTGAACTGCCAAACTGCCTTGTATCTCATCACTAGGTTCCACCGAGACTTGAACTCTGATCACTGGATTCAAAGTCCAGGGTGCTAACCATTTACACCATGGAACCAGTGGAGTCATTACGTCAAGCGTGATTTTTTTTCATAGCAGGACAAAAGTACTGGAAAGTTGCCAGTTGACGGTTGGCTAGGAGACCAAGATGTCAATCTCTCACAAGTCCTTTGATCACGTAGCTTTCACAGCCCCTCAGCATTCAGGTTTGTTGGTCCAATATTGAAACAGATATAAAGAGTCTCAATCACCATGAGCCAACCCTCAAGTGTAAACATACAGTTGTTTCTTAGAATAGATTCCTATACTAAATTTGACCTCGTAAGCTAGGACAAGCAGAGGCAATGCAGTCAGGATGGCCGAGCGGTCTAAGGCGCTGCGTTAAGGTCGCAGTCTCCTCTGGAGGCGTGGGTTCAAATCCCACTTCTGACACACTTGTACTTTTCCTTGCAACTGTATTTTCTTCATGCCCTCTTTATCCATTTATCGGCCCTTTAACAGCAACACGCAATAAATTGTTTCCCTGATATTTCAGAACACTGTACATTGGTTCCATGGTGTAATCGTTAGCACTCTGTACTCTGAATCCAGCGATCCGAGTTCAAATCTCGGTGGGACCTGGTTTTGAGGCATTCCAGGTTCAAAGTCTGTTACTGTGGCCAAGATGGTCCGGGGAGACCGGGTGAGACCTTGAACAACTGAGGCATTCCACACCTTGAACAACTGAGGGGAAGTCATCCAATCCTCCTAAAAGGTCCCACATAATCTCTTCACCTTCTGTTAGCACAGGCCGTACAAGAGTTGTTACACTTATATTGCCGCATAAACAGTTTGTAGCACTCTTCATTAACAGCACATTACTCTAGTTGAAATTACTTACAGGACAGTTGTTAAGCTGCAAAAACACATTCTAAAACAAAGTCCAACACAAAGCCTTTTGAAATAATTGATTTAGGGTATGGAAAACAACAGAAACTACATGGCAATCACCACCGAAATAAGATTATTTTTAGTGAACTGCCACACTGCCCTGTACCTCATCACTAGGTTCCACCAAGACTTGAACTCAGATCACTGGATTCAAAGTCCAGAGTGCTAACAATTACACCATGGAACCAGTGGAGTCATTACGTCAAGCGTGATTTTTTTTCATAGCAGGACAAAAGTACTGGAAAGTTGCCAGTTGACGGTTGGCTAGGAGACCAAGATGTCAATCTCTCACAAGTCCTTTGATCACGTAGCTTTCACAGCCCCTCAGCATTCAGGTTTGTTGGTCCAATATTGAAACAGATATAAAGAGTCTCAATCACCATGAGCCAACCCTCAAGTGTAAACATACAGTTGTTTCTTAGAATAGATTCCTATACTAAATTTGACCTCGTAAGCTAGGACAAGCAGAGGCAATGCAGTCAGGATGGCCGAGCGGTCTAAGGCGCTGCGTTCAGGTCGCAGTCTCCTCTGGAGGCGTGGGTTCGAATCCCACTTCTGACACACTTGTACTTTTCCTTGCAACTGTATTTTCTTCATGCCCTCTTTATCCATTTATCGGCCCTTTAACAGCAACACGCAATAAATTGTTTCCCTGATATTTCAGAACACTGTACATTGGTTCCATGGTGTAATCGTTAGCACTCTGTACTCTGAATCCAGCGATCCGAGTTCAAATCTCGGTGGGACCTGGTTTTGAGGCATTCCAGGTTCAAAGTCTGTTACTGTGGCCAAGATGGTCCAGGGAGACCGGGTGAGACCTTGAACAACTGAGGCATTCCACACCTTGAACAACTGAGGGGAAGTCATCCAATCCTCCTAAAAGGTCCCACATAATCTCTTCACCTTCTGTTAGCACAGGCCGTACGAGAGTTGTTACACTTATATTGCCGCATAAACAGTTTGTAGCACTCTTCATTAACAGCACATTACTCTAGTTGAAATTACTTACAGGACAGTTGTTAAGCTGCAAGAACACATTCCAAAACAAAGTCCAACTCAAAGTCTTTTGAAATAATTGATTTAGGGTATGGAAAACAACAGAAACTACATGGCAATCACCACCAAAATAAGATTATTTTCAGTGAACTGCCAAACTGCCTTGTATCTCATCACTAGGTTCCACCGAGACTTGAACTCTGATCACTGGATTCAAAGTCCAGGGTGCTAACCATTTACACCATGGAACCAGTGGAGTCATTACGTCAAGCGTGATTTTTTTTCATAGCAGGACAAAAGTACTGGAAAGTTGCCAGTTGACGGTTGGCTAGGAGACCAAGATGTCAATCTCTCACAAGTCCTTTGATCACGTAGCTTTCACAGCCCCTCAGCATTCAGGTTTGTTGGTCCAATATTGAAACAGATATAAAGAGTCTCAATCACCATGAGCCAACCCTCAAGTGTAAACATACAGTTGTTTCTTAGAATAGATTCCTATACTAAATTTTACCTCGTAAGCTAGGACAAGCAGAGGCAATGCAGTCAGGATGGCCGAGCGGTCTAAGGCGCTGCGTTCAGGTCGCAGTCTCCTCTGGAGGCGTGGGTTCGAATCCCACTTCTGACACACTTGTACTTTTCCTTGCAACTGTATTTTCTTCATGCCCTCTTTATCCATTTATCGGCCCTTTAACAGCAACACGCAATAAATTGTTTCCCTGATATTTCAGAACACTGTACATTGGTTCCATGGTGTAATCGTTAGCACTTTGTACTCTGAATCCAGCGATCCGAGTTCAAATCTCGGTGGGACCTGGTTTTGAGGCATTCCAGGTTCAAAGTCTGTTACTGTGGCCAAGATGGTCCAGGGAGACCGGGTGAGACCTTGAACAACTGAGGCATTCCACACCTTGAACAACTGAGGGGAAGTCATCCAATCCTCCTAAAAGGTCCCACATAATCTCTTCACCTTCTGTTAGCACAGGCCGTACGAGAGTTGTTACACTTATATTGCCGCATAAACAGTTTGTAGCACTCTTCATTAACAGCACATTACTCTAGTTGAAATTACTTACAGGACAGTTGTTAAGCTGCAAGAACACATTCCAAAACAAAGTCCAACTCAAAGTCTTTTGAAATAATTGATTTAGGGTATGGAAAACAACAGAAACTACATGGCAATCACCACCGAAATAAGATTATTTTCAGTGAACTGCCACACTGCCTTGTATCTCATCACTAGGTTCCACCAAGACTTGAACTCTGATCACTGGATTCAAAGTCCAGGGTGCTAACCATTACACCATGGAACCAGTGGAGTCATTACGTCAAGCGTGATTTTTTTTCATAGCAGGACAAAAGTACTGGAAAGTTGCCAGTTGACGGTTGGCTAGGAGACCAAGATGTCAATCTCTCACAAGTCCTTTGATCACGTAGCTTTCACAGCCCCTCAGCATTCAGGTTTGTTGGTCCAATATTGAAACAGATATAAAGAGTCTCAATCACCATGAGCCAACCCTCAAGTGTAAACATACAGTTGTTTCTTAGAATAGATTCCTATACTAAATTTGACCTCGTAAGCTAGGACAAGCAGAGGTAATGCAGTCAGGATGGCCGAGAGGTCTAAGGCGCTGCGTTCAGGTCGCAGTCTCCTCTGGAGACGTGGGTTTGAATCCCACTTCTGACACACTTCTACTTTTCCTTGCAACTGTATTTTCTTCATGCCCTCTTTGTCCATTTATCGGCCCTTTAACAGCAACACGCAATAAATTGTTTCCCTGATATTTCAGAACTCTGTACATTGGTTCCATGGTGTAATGGTTAGCACTCTGGACTCTGAATCCAGTGATCCGAGTTCAAATCTCGGTGGGACCTGGTTTTGAGGCATTCCAAGTTCAAAGTCTGTTACTGTGGCCAAGATGGTCCAGGGAGACCGGGTGAGACCTTGAACAACTGAGGGGAAGTCATCCAATCCTCCTAAAAGGTCCCACATAATCTCTTCGCCTTCTGTTAGCACAGGCCGTACGAGAGTTGTTACACTTATATTGCTGCATTAACAGTTTGTAGCACTCTTCATTAACAGCACATTACTCTAGTTGAAATTACTTACAGGACAGTTGTTAAGCTGCAAGAACACATTCCAAAACAAAGTCCAACTCAAAGTCTTTTGAAATAATTGATTTAGGGTATGGAAAACAACAGAAACTACATGGCAATCACCACCGAAATAAGATTATTTTCAGTGAACTGCCACACTGCCTTGTATCTCATCACTAGGTTCCACCGAGACTTGAACTCTGATCACTGGATTCAAAGTCCAGGGTGCTAACCATTTACACCATGGAACCAGTGGAGTCATTACGTCAAGCGTGATTTTTTTTCATAGCAGGACAAAAGTACTGGAAAGTTGCCAGTTGACGGTTGGCTAGGAGACCAAGATGTCAATCTCTCACAAGTCCTTTGATCACGTAGCTTTCACAGCCCCTCAGCATTCAGGTTTGTTGGTCCAATATTGAAACAGATATAAAGAGTCTCAATCACCATGAGCCAACCCTCAAGTGTAAACATACAGTTGTTTCTTAGAATAGATTCCTATACTAAATTTGACCTCATAAGCTAGGACAAGCAGAGGTAAAGCAGTCAGGATGGCCGAGCGGTCTAAGGCGCTGCGTTCAGGTCGCAGTCTCCTCTGGAGGCGTGGGTTCGAATCCCACTTCTGACACACTTGTACTTTTCCTTGCAACTGTATTTTCTTCATGCCCTCTTTATCCAGTTATCTGCCCTTTAACAGCAACACGCAATAAATTGTTTCCCTGATATTTCAGAACACTGTACATTGGTTCCATGGTGTAATGGTTAGCACTCTGGACTCTGAATCCAGCGATCCGAGTTCAAATCTCGGTGGGACCTGGTTTTGAGGCATTCCAGGTTCAAAGTCTGTTACTGTGGCCAAGATGGTCCAGGGAGACCGGGTGAGACCTTGAACAACTGAGGCATTCCACACCTTGAACAACTGAGGGGAAGTCATCCAATCCTCCTAAAAGGTCCCACATAATCTCTTCACCTTCTGTTAGCACAGGCCGTACAAGAGTTGTTACACTTATATTGCCGCATAAACAGTTCATTAACAGCACATTACTCTAGTTGAAATTACTTACAGGACAGTTGTTAAGCTGCAAAAACACATTCCAAAACAAAGTCCAACACAAAGCCTTTTGAAATAATTGATTTAGGGTATGGAAAACAACAGAAACTACATGGCAATCACCACCGAAATAAGACTATTTTTAGTGAATTGCCACACTGCCCTGTACCTCATCACTAGGTTCCACCAAGACTTGAACTCAGATCACTGGATTCAAAGTCCAGAGTGCTAACAATTACACCATGGAACCAGTGGAGTCATTACGTCAAGCGTGATTTTTTTTCATAGCAGGACAAAAGTACTGGAAAGTTGCCAGTTGACGGTTGGCTAGGAGACCAAGATGTCAATCTCTCACAAGTCCTTTGATCACGTAGCTTTCACAGCCCCTCAGCATTCAGGTTTGTTGGTCCAATATTGAAACAGATATAAAGAGTCTCAATCACCATGAGCCAACCCTCAAGTGTAAACATACAGTTGTTTCTTAGAATAGATTCCTATACTAAATTTGACCTCGTAAGCTAGGACAAGCAGAGGTAATGCAGTCAGGATGGCCGAGAGGTCTAAGGCGCTGCGTTCAGGTCGCAGTCTCCTCTGGAGACGTGGGTTTGAATCCCACTTCTGACACACTTCTACTTTTCCTTGCAACTGTATTTTCTTCATGCCCTCTTTGTCCATTTATCGGCCCTTTAACAGCAACACGCAATAAATTGTTTCCCTGATATTTCAGAACTCTGTACATTGGTTCCATGGTGTAATGGTTAGCACTCTGGACTCTGAATCCAGTGATCTGAGTTCAAATCTCGGTGGGACCTGGTTTTGAGGCATTCCAAGTTCAAAGTCTGTTACTGTGGCCAAGATGGTCCAGGGAGACCGGGTGAGACCTTGAACAACTGAGGGGAAGTCATCCAATCCTCCTAAAAGGTCCCACATAATCTCTTCACCTTCTGTTAGCACAGGCCGTACGAGAGTTGTTACACTTATATTGCCGCATAAACAGTTTGTAGCACTCTTCATTAACAGCACATTACTCTAGTTGAAATTACTTACAGGACAGTTGTTAAGCTGCAAGAACACATTCCAAAACAAAGTCCAACTCAAAGTCTTTTGAAATAATTGATTTAGGGTATGGAAAACAACAGAAACTACATGGCAATCACCACCGAAATAAGATTATTTTCAGTGAACTGCCACACTGCCTTGTATCTCATCACTAGGTTCCACCAAGACTTGAACTCTGATCACTGGATTCAAAGTCCAGGGTGCTAACCATTACACCATGGAACCAGTGGAGTCATTATGTCAAGCGTGATTTTTTTTCATAGCAGGACAAAAGTACTGGAAAGTTGCCAGTTGACGGTTGGCTAGGAGACCAAGATGTCAATCTCTCACAAGTCCTTTGATCACGTAGCTTTCACAGCCCCTCAGCATTCAGGTTTGTTGGTCCAATATTGAAACAGATATAAAGAGTCTCAATCACCATGAGCCAACCCTCAAGTGTAAACATACAGTTGTTTCTTAGAATAGATTCCTATACTAAATTTGACCTCGTAAGCTAGGACAAGCAGAGGTAATGCAGTCAGGATGGCCGAGAGGTCTAAGGCGCTGCGTTCAGGTCGCAGTCTCCTCTGGAGACGTGGGTTTGAATCCCACTTCTGACACACTTCTACTTTTCCTTGCAACTGTATTTTCTTCATGCCCTCTTTGTCCATTTATCGGCCCTTTAACAGCAACACGCAATAAATTGTTTCCCTGATATTTCAGAATGCTGTACATTGGTTCCATGGTGTAATGGTTAGCACTCTGGACTCTGAATCCAGTGATCCGAGTTCAAATCTCGGTGGGACCTGGTTTTGAGGCATTCCAAGTTCAAAGTCTGTTACTGTGGCCAAGATGGTCCAGGGAGACCGGGTGAGACCTTGAACAACTGAGGGGAAGTCATCCAATCCTCCTAAAAGGTCCCACATAATCTCTTCGCCTTCTGTTAGCACAGGCCGTACGAGAGTTGTTACACTTATATTGCCGCATTAACAGTTTGTAGCACTCTTCATTAACAGCACATTACTCTAGTTGAAATTACTTACAGGACAGTTGTTAAGCTGCAAGAACACATTCCAAAACAAAGTCCAACTCAAAGTCTTTTGAAATAATTGATTTAGGGTATGGAAAACAACAGAAACTACATGGCAATCACCACCGAAATAAGATTATTTTCAGTGAACTGCCACACTGCCTTGTATCTCATCACTAGGTTCCACCGAGACTTGAACTCTGATCACTGGATTCAAAGTCCAGGGTGCTAACCATTTACACCATGGAACCAGTGGAGTCATTACGTCAAGCGTGATTTTTTTTCATAGCAGGACAAAAGTACTGGAAAGTTGCCAGTGACGGTTGGCTAGGAGACCAAGATGTCAATCTCTCACAAGTCCTTTGATCACGTAGCTTTCACAGCCCCTCAGCATTCAGGTTTGTTGGTCCAATATTGAAACAGATATAAAGAGTCTCAATCACCATGAGCCAACCCTCAAGTGTAAACATACAGTTGTTTCTTAGAATAGATTCCTATACTAAATTTGACCTCATAAGCTAGGACAAGCAGAGGTAAAGCAGTCAGGATGGCCGAGCGGTCTAAGGCGCTGCGTTCAGGTCGCAGTCTCCTCTGGAGGCGTGGGTTTGAATCCCACTTCTGACACACTTGTACTTTTCCTTGCAACTGTATTTTCTTCATGCCCTCTTTATCCAGTTATCTGCCCTTTAACAGCAACACGCAATAAATTGTTTCCCTGATATTTCAGAACACTGTACATTGGTTCCATGGTGTAATGGTTAGCACTCTGGACTCTGAATCCAGCGATCCGAGTTCAAATCTCGGTGGGACCTGGTTTTGAGGCATTCCAGGTTCAAAGTCTGTTACTGTGGCCAAGATGGTCCAGGGAGACCGGGTGAGACCTTGAACAACTGAGGCATTCCACACCTTGAACAACTGAGGGGAAGTCATCCAATCCTCCTAAAAGGTCCCACATAATCTCTTCACCTTCTGTTAGCACAGGCCGTACAAGAGTTGTTACACTTATATTGCCGCATAAACAGTTCATTAACAGCACATTACTCTAGTTGAAATTACTTACAGGACAGTTGTTAAGCTGCAAAAACACATTCCAAAACAAAGTCCAACACAAAGCCTTTTGAAATAATTGATTTAGGGTATGGAAAACAACAGAAACTACATGGCAATCACCACCGAAATAAGACTATTTTTAGTGAATTGCCACACTGCCCTGTACCTCATCACTAGGTTCCACCAAGACTTGAACTCAGATCACTGGATTCAAAGTCCAGAGTGCTAACAATTACACCATGGAACCAGTGGAGTCATTACGTCAAGCGTGATTTTTTTTCATAGCAGGACAAAAGTACTGGAAAGTTGCCAGTTGACGGTTGGCTAGGAGACCAAGATGTCAATCTCTCACAAGTCCTTTGATCACGTAGCTTTCACAGCCCCTCAGCATTCAGGTTTGTTGGTCCAATATTGAAACAGATATAAAGAGTCTCAATCACCATGAGCCAACCCTCAAGTGTAAACATACAGTTGTTTCTTAGAATAGATTCCTATACTAAATTTGACCTCATAAGCTAGGACAAGCAGAGGTAAAGCAGTCAGGATGGCCGAGCGGTCTAAGGCGCTGCGTTCAGGTCGCAGTCTCCTCTGGAGGCGTGGGTTCGAATCCCACTTCTGACACACTTGTACTTTTCCTTGCAACTGTATTTTCTTCATGCCCTCTTTATCCAGTTATCGGCCCTTTAACAGCAACACGCAAGAAATTGTTTCCCTGCTATTTCAGAATGCTGTACATTGGTTCCATGGTGTAATGGTTAGCACTCTGAATCCAGCGATCCGAGTTCAAATCTCGGTGGGACCTGGTTTTGAGGCATTCCAGGTTCAAAGTCTGTTACTGTGGCCAAGATGGTCCAGGGAGACCGGGTGAGACCTTGAACAACTGAGGCATTCCACACCTTGAACAACTGAGGGGAAGTCATCCAATCCTCCTAAAAGGTCCCACATAATCTCTTCACCTTCTGTTAGCACAGGCCGTACGAGAGTTGTTACACTTATATTGCCGCATAAACAGTTTGTAGCACTCTTCATTAACAGCACATTACTCTAGTTGAAATTACTTACAGGACAGTTGTTAAGCTGCAAGAACACATTCCAAAACAAAGTCCAACTCAAAGTCTTTTGAAATAATTGATTTAGGGTATGGAAAACAACAGAAACTACATGGCAATCACCACCGAAATAAGATTATTTTCAGTGAACTGCCACACTGCCTTGTATCTCATCACTAGGTTCCACCAAGACTTGAACTCTGATCACTGGATTCAAAGTCCAGGGTGCTAACCATTACACCATGGAACCAGTGGAGTCATTACGTCAAGCGTGATTTTTTTTCATAGCAGGACAAAAGTACTGGAAAGTTGCCAGTTGACGGTTGGCTAGGAGACCAAGATGTCAATCTCTCACAAGTCCTTTGATCACGTAGCTTTCACAGCCCCTCAGCATTCAGGTTTGTTGGTCCAATATTGAAACAGATATAAAGAGTCTCAATCACCATGAGCCAACCCTCAAGTGTAAACATACAGTTGTTTCTTAGAATAGATTCCTATACTAAATTTGACCTCGTAAGCTAGGACAAGCAGAGGTAATGCAGTCAGGATGGCCGAGAGGTCTAAGGCGCTGCGTTCAGGTCGCAGTCTCCTCTGGAGACGTGGGTTTGAATCCCACTTCTGACACACTTCTACTTTTCCTTGCAACTGTATTTTCTTCATGCCCTCTTTGTCCATTTATCGGCCCTTTAACAGCAACACGCAATAAATTGTTTCCCTGATATTTCAGAACTCTGTACATTGGTTCCATGGTGTAATGGTTAGCACTCTGGACTCTGAATCCAGTGATCCGAGTTCAAATCTCGGTGGGACCTGGTTTTGAGGCATTCCAAGTTCAAAGTCTGTTACTGTGGCCAAGATGGTCCAGGGAGACCGGGTGAGACCTTGAACAACTGAGGGGAAGTCATCCAATCCTCCTAAAAGGTCCCACATAATCTCTTCGCCTTCTGTTAGCACAGGCCGTACGAGAGTTGTTACACTTATATTGCCGCATTAACAGTTTGTAGCACTCTTCATTAACAGCACATTACTCTAGTTGAAATTACTTACAGGACAGTTGTTAAGCTGCAAGAACACATTCCAAAACAAAGTCCAACTCAAAGTCTTTTGAAATAATTGATTTAGGGTATGGAAAACAACAGAAACTACATGGCAATCACCACCGAAATAAGATTATTTTCAGTGAACTGCCACACTGCCTTGTATCTCATCACTAGGTTCCACCGAGACTTGAACTCTGATCACTGGATTCAAAGTCCAGGGTGCTAACCATTTACACCATGGAACCAGTGGAGTCATTACGTCAAGCGTGATTTTTTTTCATAGCAGGACAAAAGTACTGGAAAGTTGCCAGTTGACGGTTGGCTAGGAGACCAAGATGTCAATCTCTCACAAGTCCTTTGATCACGTAGCTTTCACAGCCCCTCAGCATTCAGGTTTGTTGGTCCAATATTGAAACAGATATAAAGAGTCTCAATCACCATGAGCCAACCCTCAAGTGTAAACATACAGTTGTTTCTTAGAATAGATTCCTATACTAAATTTGACCTCGTAAGCTAGGACAAGCAGAGGTAATGCAGTCAGGATGGCCGAGCGGTCTAAGGAACTGCGTTCAGGTCGCAGTCTCCTCTGGAGGCGTGGATTCGAATCCCACTTCTGACACACTTGTACTTTTCCTTGCAACTGTATTTTCTTCATGCCCTCTTTATCCAGTTATCGACCCTTTAACAGCAACACGCAAGAAATTGTTTCCCTGATATTTCAGAATGCTGTACATTGGTTCCATGGTGTAATGGTTAGCACTCTGGACTCTGAATCCAGCGATCCGAGTTCAAATCTCGGTGGGACCTGATTTTGAGGCATTCCAGGTTCAAAGTCTGTTACTGTGGCCAAGATGGTCCAGGGAGACCGGGTGAGACCTTGAACAACTGAGGCATTCCACACCTTGAACAACTGAGGGGAAGTCATCCAATCCTCCTAAAAGGTCCCACATAATCTCTTCACCTTCTGTTAGCACAGGCCGTACAAGAGTTGTTACACTTATATTGCCGCATAAACAGTTCATTAACAGCACATTACTCTAGTTGAAATTACTTACAGGACAGTTGTTAAGCTGCAAAAACACATTCCAAAACAAAGTCCAACACAAAGCCTTTTGAAATAATTGATTTAGGGTATGGAAAACAACAGAAACTACATGGCAATCACCACCGAAATAAGATTATTTTTAGTGAACTGCCACACTGCCCTGTACCTCATCACTAGGTTCCACCAAGACTTGAACTCAGATCACTGGATTCAAAGTCCAGAGTGCTAACAATTACACCATGGAACCAGTGGAGTCATTACGTCAAGCGTGATTTTTTTTCATAGCAGGACAAAAGTACTGGAAAGTTGCCAGTTGACGGTTGGCTAGGAGACCAAGATGTCAATCTCTCACAAGTCCTTTGATCACGTAGCTTTCACAGCCCCTCAGCATTCAGGTTTGTTGGTCCAATATTGAAACAGATATAAAGAGTCTCAATCACCATGAGCCAACCCTCAAGTGTAAACATACAGTTGTTTCTTAGAATAGATTCCTATACTAAATTTGACCTCATAAGCTAGGACAAGCAGAGGTAAAGCAGTCAGGATGGCCGAGCGGTCTAAGGCGCTGCGTTCAGGTCGCAGTCTCCTCTGGAGGCGTGGGTTCGAATCCCACTTCTGACACATTTGTACTTTTCCTTGCAACTGTATTTTCTTCATGCCCTCTTTATCCAGTTATCTGCCCTTTAACAGCAACACGCAATAAATTGTTTCCCTGATATTTCAGAACACTGTACATTGGTTCCATGGTGTAATGGTTAGCACTCTGGACTCTGAATCCAGCGATCCGAGTTCAAATCTCGGTGGGACCTGGTTTTGAGGCATTCCAGGTTCAAAGTCTGTTACTGTGGCCAAGATGGTCCAGGGAGACCGGGTGAGACCTTGAACAACTGAGGCATTCCACACCTTGAACAACTGAGGGGAAGTCATCCAATCCTCCTAAAAGGTCCCAAATAATCTCTTCACCTTCTGTTAGCACAGGCCGTACAAGAGTTGTTACACTTATATTGCCGCATAAACAGTTCATTAACAGCACATTACTCTAGTTGAAATTACTTACAGGACAGTTGTTAAGCTGCAAAAACACATTCCAAAACAAAGTCCAACACAAAGCCTTTTGAAATAATTGATTTAGGGTATGGAAAACAACAGAAACTACATGGCAATCACCACCAAAATAAGACTATTTTTAGTGAATTGCCACACTGCCCTGTACCTCATCACTAGGTTCCACCAAGACTTGAACTCAGATCACTGGATTCAAAGTCCAGAGTGCTAACAATTACACCATGGAACCAGTGGAGTCATTACGTCAAGCGTGATTTTTTTTCATAGCAGGACAAAAGTACTGGAAAGTTGCCAGTTGACGGTTGGCTAGGAGACCAAGATGTCAATCTCTCACAAGTCCTTTGATCACGTAGCTTTCACAGCCCCTCAGCATTCAGGTTTGTTGGTCCAATATTGAAACAGATATAAAGAGTCTCAATCACCATGAGCCAACCCTCAAGTGTAAACATACAGTTGTTTCTTAGAATAGATTCCTATACTAAATTTGACCTCGTAAGCTAGGACAAGCAGCAGCAATGCAGTCAGGATGGCCGAGCGGTCTAAGGCGCTGCGTTCAGGTCGCAGTCTCCTCTGGAGGCGTGGGTTCGAATCCCACTTCTGACACACTTGTACTTTTCCTTGCAACTGTATTTTCTTCATGCCCTCTTTATCCATTTATCGGCCCTTTAACAGCAACACGCAAGAAATTGTTTCCCTGATATTTCAGAACACTGTACATTGGTTCCATGGTGTAATGGTTAGCACTCTGGACTCTGAATCCAGTGATCCGAGTTCAAATCTCGGTGGGACCTGGTTTTGAGGCATTCCAGGTCCAAAGTCTGTTACTGTGGCCAAGATGGTCCAGGGAGACCGGGTGAGACCTTGAACAACTGAGGGGAAGTCATCCAATCCTCCTAAAAGGTCCCACATAATCTCTTCACCTTCTGTTAGCACAGGCCGTACAAGAGTTGTTACACTTATATTGCCGCATAAACAGTTTGTAGCACTCTTCATTAACAGCACATTACTCTAGTTGAAATTACTTACAGGACAGTTGTTAAGCTGCAAAAACACATTCCAAAACAAAGTCCAACACAAAGCCTTTTGAAATAATTGATTTAGGGTATGGAAAACAACAGAAACTACATGGCAATCACCACCGAAATAAGATTATTTTTAGTGAACTGCCACACTGCCCTGTACCTCATCACTAGGTTCCACCAAGACTTGAACTCAGATCACTGGATTCAAAGTCCAGAGTGCTAACAATTACACCATGGAACCAGTGGAGTCATTACGTCAAGCGTGATTTTTTTTCATAGCAGGACAAAAGTACTGGAAAGTTGCCAGTTGACGGTTGGCTAGGAGACCAAGATGTCAATCTCTCACAAGTCCTTTGATCACGTAGCTTTCACAGCCCCTCAGCATTCAGGTTTGTTGGTCCAATATTGAAACAGATATAAAGAGTCTCAATCACCATGAGCCAACCCTCAAGTGTAAACATACAGTTGTTTCTTAGAATAGATTCCTATACTAAATTTGACCTCGTAAGCTAGGACAAGCAGAGGTAATGCAGTCAGGATGGCCGAGCGGTCTAAGGCGCTGCGTTCAGGTCGCAGTCTCCTCTGGAGGCGTGGGTTCGAATCCCACTTCTGACACACTTGTACTTTTCCTTGCAACTGTATTTTCTTCATGCCCTCTTTATCCAGTTATCGGCCCTTTAACAGCAACACGCAAGAAATTGTTTCCCTGCTATTTCAGAATGCTGTACATTGGTTCCATGGTGTAATGGTTAGCACTCTGAATCCAGCGATCCGAGTTCAAATCTCGGTGGGACCTGGTTTTGAGGCATTCCAGGTTCAAAGTCTGTTACTGTGGCCAAGATGGTCCAGGGAGACCGGGTGAGACCTTGAACAACTGAGGCATTCCACACCTTGAACAACTGAGGGGAAGTCATCCAATCCTCCTAAAAGGTCCCACATAATCTCTTCACCTTCTGTTAGCACAGGCCGTACGAGAGTTGTTACACTTATATTGCCGCATAAACAGTTTGTAGCACTCTTCATTAACAGCACATTACTCTAGTTGAAATTACTTACAGGACAGTTGTTAAGCTGCAAGAACACATTCCAAAACAAAGTCCAACTCAAAGTCTTTTGAAATAATTGATTTAGGGTATGGAAAACAACAGAAACTACATGGCAATCACCACCGAAATAAGATTATTTTCAGTGAATTGCCACACTGCCTTGTATCTCATCACTAGGTTCCACCAAGACTTGAACTCTGATCACTGGATTCAAAGTCCAGGGTGCTAACCATTACACCATGGAACCAGTGGAGTCATTAAGTCAAGCGTGATTTTTTTTCATAGCAGGACAAAAGTACTGGAAAGTTGCCAGTTGACGGTTGGCTAGGAGACCAAGATGTCAATCTCTCACAAGTCCTTTGATCACGTAGCTTTCACAGCCCCTCAGCATTCAGGTTTGTTGGTCCAATATTGAAACAGATATAAAGAGTCTCAATCACCATGAGCCAACCCTCAAGTGTAAACATACAGTTGTTTCTTAGAATAGATTCCTATACTAAATTTGACCTCGTAAGCTAGGACAAGCAGAGGTAATGCAGTCAGGATGGCCGAGAGGTCTAAGGCGCTGCGTTCAGGTCGCAGTCTCCTCTGGAGACGTGGGTTTGAATCCCACTTCTGACACACTTCTACTTTTCCTTGCAACTGTATTTTCTTCATGCCCTCTTTGTCCATTTATCGGCCCTTTAACAGCAACACGCAATAAATTGTTTCCCTGATATTTCAGAACACTGTACATTGGTTCCATGGTGTAATGGTTAGCACTCTGGACTCTGAATCCAGCGATCCGAGTTCAAATCTCGGTGGGACCTGGTTTTGAGGCATTCCAGGTTCAAAGTCTGTTACTGTGGCCAAGATGGTCCAGGGAGACCGGGTGAGACCTTGAACAACTGAGGCATTCCACACCTTAAACAACTGAGGGGAAGTCATCCAATCCTCCTGAAAGGTCCCAAATAATCTCTTCACCTTCTGTTAGCACAGGCCGTACAAGAGTTGTTACACTTATATTGCCGCATAAACAGTTCATTAACAGCACATTACTCTAGTTGAAATTACTTACAGGACAGTTGTTAAGCTGCAAAAACACATTCCAAAACAAAGTCCAACACAAAGCCTTTTGAAATAATTGATTTAGGGTATGGAAAACAACAGAAACTACATGGCAATCACCACCAAAATAAGACTATTTTTAGTGAATTGCCACACTGCCCTGTACCTCATCACTAGGTTCCACCAAGACTTGAACTCAGATCACTGGATTCAAAGTCCAGAGTGCTAACAATTACACCATGGAACCAGTGGAGTCATTACGTCAAGCGTGATTTTTTTTCATAGCAGGACAAAAGTACTGGAAAGTTGCCAGTTGACGGTTGGCTAGGAGACCAAGATGTCAATCTCTCACAAGTCCTTTGATCACGTAGCTTTCACAGCCCCTCAGCATTCAGGTTTGTTGGTCCAATATTGAAACAGATATAAAGAGTCTCAATCACCATGAGCCAACCCTCAAGTGTAAACATACAGTTGTTTCTTAGAATAGATTCCTATACTAAATTTGACCTCATAAGCTAGGACAAGCAGAGGTAAAGCAGTCAGGATGGCCGAGCGGTCTAAGGCGCTGCGTTCAGGTCGCAGTCTCCTCTGGAGGCGTGGGTTCGAATCCCACTTCTGACACATTTGTACTTTTCCTTGCAACTGTATTTTCTTCATGCCCTCTTTATCCAGTTATCTGCCCTTTAACAGCAACACGCAATAAATTGTTTCCCTGATATTTCAGAACACTGTACATTGGTTCCATGGTGTAATGGTTAGCACTCTGGACTCTGAATCCAGCGATCCGAGTTCAAATCTCGGTGGGACCTGGTTTTGAGGCATTCCAGGTTCAAAGTCTGTTACTGTGGCCAAGATGGTCCAGGGAGACCGGGTGAGACCTTGAACAACTGAGGCATTCCACACCTTGAACAACTGAGGGGAAGTCATCCAATCCTCCTAAAAGGTCCCAAATAATCTCTTCACCTTCTGTTAGCACAGGCCGTACAAGAGTTGTTACACTTATATTGCCGCATAAACAGTTCATTAACAGCACATTACTCTAGTTGAAATTACTTACAGGACAGTTGTTAAGCTGCAAAAACACATTCCAAAACAAAGTCCAACACAAAGCCTTTTGAAATAATTGATTTAGGGTATGGAAAACAACAGAAACTACATGGCAATCACCACCAAAATAAGACTATTTTTAGTGAATTGCCACACTGCCCTGTACCTCATCACTAGGTTCCACCAAGACTTGAACTCGGATCACTGGATTCAAAGTCCAGAGTGCTAACAATTACACCATGGAACCAGTGGAGTCATTACGTCAATCGTGATTTTTTTTCATAGCAGGACAAAAGTACTGGAAAGTTGCCAGTTGACGGTTGGCTAGGAGACCAAGATGTCAATCTCTCACAAGTCCTTTGATCACGTAGCTTTCACAGCCCCTCAGCATTCAGGTTTGTTGGTCCAATATTGAAACAGATATAAAGAGTCTCAATCACCATGAGCCAACCCTCAAGTGTAAACATACAGTTGTTTCTTAGAATAGATTCCTATACTAAATTTGACCTCGTAAGCTAGGACAAGCAGAGGTAATGCAGTCAGGATGGCCGAGCGGTCTAAGGCGCTGCGTTCAGGTCGCAGTCTCCTCTGGAGGCGTGGGTTCGAATCCCACTTCTGACACACTTGTACTTTTCCTTGCAACTGTATTTTCTTCATGCCCTCTTTATCCATTTATCGGCCCTTTAACAGCAACACGCAAGAAATTGTTTCCCTGATATTTCAGAACACTGTACATTGGTTCCATGGTGTAATGGTTAGCACTCTGGACTCTGAATCCAGCGATCCGAGTTCAAATCTCGGTGGGACCTGGTTTTGAGGCATTCCAGGTCCAAAGTCTGTTACTGTGGCCAAGATGGTCCAGGGAGACCGGGTGAGACCTTGAACAACTGAGGGGAAGTCATCCAATCCTCCTAAAAGGTCCCACATAATCTCTTCACCTTCTGTTAGCACAGGCCGTACAAGAGTTGTTACACTTATATTGCCGCATAAACAGTTTGTAGCACTCTTCATTAACAGCACATTACTCTAGTTGAAATTACTTACAGGACAGTTGTTAAGCTGCAAAAACACATTCCAAAACAAAGTCCAACACAAAGCCTTTTGAAATAATTGATTTAGGGTATGGAAAACAACAGAAACTACATGGCAATCACCACCGAAATAAGATTATTTTTAGTGAACTGCCACACTGCCCTGTACCTCATCACTAGGTTCCACCAAGACTTGAACTCAGATCACTGGATTCAAAGTCCAGAGTGCTAACAATTACACCATGGAACCAGTGGAGTCATTACGTCAAGCGTGATTTTTTTTCATAGCAGGACAAAAGTACTGGAAAGTTGCCAGTTGACGGTTGGCTAGGAGACCAAGATGTCAATCTCTCACAAGTCCTTTGATCACGTAGCTTTCACAGCCCCTCAGCATTCAGGTTTGTTGGTCCAATATTGAAACAGATATAAAGAGTCTCAATCACCATGAGCCAACCCTCAAGTGTAAACATACAGTTGTTTCTTAGAATAGATTCCTATACTAAATTTGACCTCGTAAGCTAGGACAAGCAGAGGTAATGCAGTCAGGATGGCCGAGCGGTCTAAGGCGCTGCGTTCAGGTCGCAGTCTCCTCTGGAGGCGTGGGTTCGAATCCCACTTCTGACACACTTGTACTTTTCCTTGCAACTGTATTTTCTTCATGCCCTCTTTATCCAGTTATCGGCCCTTTAACAGCAACACGCAAGAAATTGTTTCCCTGCTATTTCAGAATGCTGTACATTGGTTCCATGGTGTAATGGTTAGCACTCTGAATCCAGCGATCCGAGTTCAAATCTCGGTGGGACCTGGTTTTGAGGCATTCCAGGTTCAAAGTCTGTTACTGTGGCCAAGATGGTCCAGGGAGACCGGGTGAGACCTTGAACAACTGAGGCATTCCACACCTTAAACAACTGAGGGGAAGTCATCCAATCCTCCTGAAAGGTCCCAAATAATCTCTTCACCTTCTGTTAGCACAGGCCGTACAAGAGTTGTTACACTTATATTGCCGCATAAACAGTTCATTAACAGCACATTACTCTAGTTGAAATTACTTACAGGACAGTTGTTAAGCTGCAAAAACACATTCCAAAACAAAGTCCAACACAAAGCCTTTTGAAATAATTGATTTAGGGTATGGAAAACAACAGAAACTACATGGCAATCACCACCAAAATAAGACTATTTTTAGTGAATTGCCACACTGCCCTGTACCTCATCACTAGGTTCCACCAAGACTTGAACTCAGATCACTGGATTCAAAGTCCAGAGTGCTAACAATTACACCATGGAACCAGTGGAGTCATTACGTCAAGCGTGATTTTTTTTCATAGCAGGACAAAAGTACTGGAAAGTTGCCAGTTGACGGTTGGCTAGGAGACCAAGATGTCAATCTCTCACAAGTCCTTTGATCACGTAGCTTTCACAGCCCCTCAGCATTCAGGTTTGTTGGTCCAATATTGAAACAGATATAAAGAGTCTCAATCACCATGAGCCAACCCTCAAGTGTAAACATACAGTTGTTTCTTAGAATAGATTCCTATACTAAATTTGACCTCGTAAGCTAGGACAAGCAGAGGTAATGCAGTCAGGATGGCCGAGCGGTCTAAGGCGCTGCGTTCAGGTCGCAGTCTCCTCTGGAGGCGTGGGTTCGAATCCCACTTCTGACACACTTGTACTTTTCCTTGCAACTGTATTTTCTTCATGCCCTCTTTATCCAGTTATCTGCCCTTTAACAGCAACACGCAAGAAATTGTTTCCCTGATATTTCAGAACGCTGTACATTGGCTCCATGGTGTAATGGTTAGCACTCTGGACTCTGAATCCAGCGATCTGAGTTCAAATCTCGGTGGGACCTGGTTTTGAGGCATTCCAGGTTCAAAGTCTGTTACTGTGGCCAAGATGGTCCAGGGAGACCGGGTGAGACCTTGAACAACTGAGGCATTCCACACCTTGAACAACTGAGGGGAAGTCATCCAATCCTCCTAAAAGGTCCCACATAATCTCTTCACCTTCTGTTAGCACAGGCCGTACGAGGGTTGTTACACTTATATTGCCGCATAAACAGTTTGTAGCACTCTTCATTAACAGCACATTACTCTAGTTGAAATTACTTACAGGACAGTTGTTAAGCTGCAAAAACACATTCCAAAACAAAGTCCAACATAAAGCCTTTTAAAATAATTGATTCAGGGTATGGAAAACAACAGAAACTACATGGCAATCACCACCGAAATAAGATTATTTTCAGTGAACTGCCACACTGCATAGTATCTCATCACTAGGTTCCACCGAGACTTGAACTCGGATCACTGGATTCAAAGTCCAGAGTGCTAACCATTACACCATGGAACCAGTGGAGTCATTATGTCAAGCGTGATTTTTTTTCATAGCAGGACAAAAGTACTGGAAAGTTGCCAGTTGACGGTTGGCTAGGAGACCAAGATGTCAATCTCTCACAAGTCCTTTGATCACGTAGCTTTCACAGCCCCTCAGCATTCAGGTTTGTTGGTCCAATATTGAAACAGATATAAAGAGTCTCAATCACCATGAGCCAACCCTCAAGTGTAAACATACAGTTGTTTCTTAGAATAGATTCCTATACTAAATTTGACCTCGTAAGCTAGGACAAGCAGAGGTAATGCAGTCAGGATGGCCGAGCGGTCTAAGGAGCTGCGTTCAGGTCGCAGTCTCCTCTGGAGGCGTGGGTTCAAATCCCACTTCTGACACACTTGTACTTTTCCTTGCAACTGTATTTTCTTCATGCCCTCTTTATCCAGTTATCTGCCCTTTAACAGCAACACGCAAGAAATTGTTTCCCTGATATTTCAGAATGCTGTACATTGGTTCCATGGTGTAATGGTTAGCACTCTGAATCCAGCGATCCGAGTTAAAATCTCGGTGGGACCTGGTTTTGAGGCATTCCAGGTTCAAAGTCTGTTACTGTGGCCAAGATGGTCCAGGGAGACCGGGTGAGACCTTGAACAACTGAGGCATTCCACACCTTGAACAACTGAGGGGAAGTCATCCAATCCTCCTAAAAGGTCCCACATAATCTCTTCACCTTCTGTTAGCACAGGCCGTACGAGAGTTGTTACACTTATATTGCCGCATAAACAGTTTGTAGCACTCTTCATTAACAGCACATTACTCTAGTTGAAATTACTTACAGGACAGTTGTTAAGCTGCAAAAACACATTCCAAAACAAAGTCCAACACAAAGCCTTTTGAAATAATTGATTTAGGGTATGGAAAACAACAGAAACTACATGGCAATCACCACCGAAATAAGATTATTTTCAGTGAACTGCCACACTGCATTGTATCTCATCACTAGGTTCCACCAAGACTTGAACTCGGATCAATGGATTCAAAGTCCAGAGTGCTAACCATTACACCATGGAACCAGTGGAGTCATTATGTCAAGCGTGATTTTTTTTCATAGCAGGACAAAAGTACTGGAAAGTTGCCAGTTGACGGTTGGCTAGGAGACCAAGATGTCAATCTCTCACAAGTCCTTTGATCACGTAGCTTTCACAGCCCCTCAGCATTCAGGTTTGTTGGTCCAATATTGAAACAGATATAAAGAGTCTCAATCACCATGAGCCAACCCTCAAGTGTAAACATACAGTTGTTTCTTAGAATAGATTCCTATACTAAATTTGACCTCGTAAGCTAGGACAAGCAGAGGTAATGCAGTCAGGATGGCCGAGCGGTCTAAGGCGCTGCGTTCAGGTCGCAGTCTCCTCTGGAGGCGTGGGTTCGAATCCCACTTCTGACACACTTGTACTTTTCCTTGCAACTGTATTTTCTTCATGCCCTCTTTATCCAGTTATCGGCCCTTTAACAGCAACACGCAAGAAATTGTTTCCCTGATATTTCAGAATGCTGTACATTGGTTCCATGGTGTAATGGTTAGCACTCTGAATCCAGCGATCCGAGTTCAAATCTCGGTGGGACCTGGTTTTGAGGCATTCCAGGTTCAAAGTCTGTTACTGTGGCCAAGATGGTCCAGGGAGACCGGGTGAGACCTTGAACAACTGAGGCATTCCACACCTTGAACAACTGAGGGGAAGTCATCCAATCCTCCTAAAAGGTCCCACATGATCTCTTCACCTTCTGTTAGCACAGGCCGTACGAGAGTTGTTACACTTATATTGCCGCATAAACAGTTTGTAGCACTCTTCATTAACAGCACATTACTCTAGTTGAAATTACTTACAGGACAGTTGTTAAGCTGCAAAAACACATTCCAAAACAAAGTCCAACACAAAGCCTTTTGAAATAATTGATTTAGGGTATGGAAAACAACAGAAACTACATGGCAATCACCACCGAAATAAGATTATTTTTAGTGAACTGCCACACTGCCCTGTACCTCATCACTAGGTTCCACCAAGACTTGAACTCAGATCACTGGATTCAAAGTCCAGAGTGCTAACAATTACACCATGGAACCAGTGGAGTCATTACGTCAAGCGTGATTTTTTTTCATAGCAGGACAAAAGTACTGGAAAGTTGCCAGTTGACGGTTGGCTAGGAGACCAAGATGTCAATCTCTCACAAGTCCTTTGATCACGTAGCTTTCACAGCCCCTCAGCATTCAGGTTTGTTGGTCCAATATTGAAACAGATATAAAGAGTCTCAATCACCATGAGCCAACCCTCAAGTGTAAACATACAGTTGTTTCTTAGAATAAATTCCTATACTAAATTTGACCTCGTAAGCTAGGACAAGCAGAGGTAATGCAGTCAGGATGGCCAAGCGGTCTAAGGAGCTGCGTTCAGGTCGCAGTCTCCTCTGGAGGCGTGGGTTCGAATCCCACTTCTGACACACTTGTACTTTTCCTTGCAACTGTATTTTCTTCATGCCCTCTTTATCCAGTTATCTGCCCTTTAACAGCAACACGCAAGAAATTGTTTCCCTGATATTTCAGAATGCTGTACATTGGTTCCATGGTGTAATGGTTAGCACTCTGGACTCTGAATCCAGTGATCCGAGTTCAAATCTCGGTGGGACCTGGTTTTGAGGCATTCCAGGTTCAAAGTCTGTTACTGTGGCCAAGATGGTCCAGGGAGACCGGGTGAGACCTTGAACAACTGAGGGGAAGTCATCCAATCCTCCTAAAAGGTCCCACATAATCTCTTCACCTTCTGTTAGCACAGGCCGTACGAGAGTTGTTACACTTATATTGCCGCATAAACAGTTTGTAGCACTCTTCATTAACAGCACATTACTCTAGTTGAAATTACTTACAGGACAGTTGTTAAGCTGCAAAAGCACATTCCAAAACAAAGTCCAACACAAAGCCTTTTGAAATAATTGATTTAGGGTATGGAAAACAACAGAAACTACATGGCAATCACCACCGAAATAAGATTATTTTCAGTGAACTGCCACACTGCATTGTATCTCATCACTAGGTTCCACCGAGACTTGAACTCAGATCACTGGATTCAAAGTCCAGAGTGCTAACCATTACACCATGGAACCAGTGGAGTCATTATGTCAAGCGTGATTTTTTTTCATAGCAGGACAAAAGTACTGGAAAGTTGCCAGTTGACGGTTGGCTAGGAGACCAAGATGTCAATCTCTCACAAGTCCTTTGATCACGTAGCTTTCACAGCCCCTCAGCATTCAGGTTTGTTGGTCCAATATTGAAACAGATATAAAGAGTCTCAATCACCATGAGCCAACCCTCAAGTGTAAACATACAGTTGTTTCTTAGAATAGATTCCTATACTAAATTTGACCTCGTAAGCTAGGACAAGCAGAGGTAATGCAGTCAGGATGGCCCAGAGGTCTAAGGCGCTGCGTTCAGGTCGCAGTCTCCTCTGGAGGCGTGGGTTCGAATCCCACTTCCGACACACTTGTACTTTTCCTTGCAACTGTATTTTCTTCATGCCCTCTTTATCCAGTTATCGGCCCTTTAACATCAACACGCAAGAAATTGTTTCCCTCATATATCAGAATGCTGTACATTGGTTCCATGGTGTAATGGTTAGCACTCTGGACTCTGAATCCAGCGATCCGAGTTCAAATCTCGGTGGGACCTGGTTTTGAGGCATTCCAGGTTCAAAGTCTGTTACTGTGGCCAAGATGGTCCAGGGAGACCGGGTGAGACCTTGAACAACTGAGGGGAAGTCATCCAATCCTCCTAAAAGGTCCCACATAATCTCTTCACCTTCTGTTAGCACATGCCGTACGAGAGTTGTTACACTTATATTGCCGCATAAACAGTTTGTAGCACTCTTCATTAACAGCACATTACTCTAGTTGAAATTACTTACAGGACAGTTGTTAAGCTGCAAAAGCACATTCCAAAACAAAGTCCAACACAAAGCCTTTTGAAATAATTGATTTAGGGTATGGAAAACAACAGAAACTACATGGCAATCACCACCGAAATAAGATTATTTTTAGTGAACTGCCACACTGCCCTGTACCTCATCACTAGGTTCCACCAAGACTTGAACTCAGATCACTGGATTCAAAGTCCAGAGTGCTAACAATTACACCATGGAACCAGTGGAGTCATTACGTCAAGCGTGATTTTTTTTCATAGCAGGACAAAAGTACTGGAAAGTTGCCAGTTGACGGTTGGCTAGGAGACCAAGATGTCAATCTCTCACAAGTCCTTTGATCACGTAGCTTTCACAGCCCCTCAGCATTCAGGTTTGTTGGTCCAATATTGAAACAGATATAAAGAGTCTCAATCACCATGAGCCAACCCTCAAGTGTAAACATACAGTTGTTTCTTAGAATAGATTCCTATACTAAATTTGACCTCGTAAGCTAGGATAAGCAGAGGTAATGCAGTCAGGATGGCCGAGCAGTCTAAGGCGCTGCGTTCAGGTCGCAGTCTCCTCTGAAGAGGTGGGTTCGAATCCCACTTCTGACACACTTGTACTTTTCCTTGCAACTGTATTTTCTTCATGCCCTCCTTATCCAGTTAGCTGCCCTTTAACAGCAACACGCAAGAAATTGTTTCCCTGATATTTCAGAATGCTGTACATTGGTTCCATGGTGTAATGGTTAGCACTCTGGACTCTGAATCCAGCGATCCGAGTTCAAATCTCGGTGGGACCTGGTTTTGAGGCATTCCAGGTTCAAAGTCTGTTACTGTGGCCAAGATGGTCCAGGGAGACCGGGTGAGACCTTGAACAACTGAGGGGAAGTCATCCAATCCTCCTAAAAGGTCCCACATAATCTCTTCACCTTCTGTTAGCACAGGCCGTACGAGAGTTGTTACACTTATATTGCCGCATAAACAGTTTGTAGCACTCTTCATTAACAGCACATTACTCTAGTTGAAATTACTTACAGGACAGTTGTTAAGCTGCAAAAGCACATTCCAAAACAAAGTCCAACACAAAGCCTTTTGAAATAATTGATTTAGGGTATGGAAAACAACAGAAACTACATGGCAATCACCACCGAAATAAGATTATTTTCAGTGAACTGCCACACTGCATTGTATCTCATCACTAGGTTCCACCAAGACATGAACTCAGATCACTGGATTCAAAGTCCAGAGTGCTAACCATTACACCATGGAACCAGTGGAGTCATTATGTCAAGCGTGATTTTTTTTCATAGCAGGACAAAAGTACTGGAAAGTTGCCAGTTGACGGTTGGCTAGGAGACCAAGATGTCAATCTCTCACAAGTCCTTTGATCACGTAGCTTTCACAGCCCCTCAGCATTCAGGTTTGTTGGTCCAATATTGAAACAGATATAAAGAGTCTCAATCACCATGAGCCAACCCTCAAGTGTAAACATACAGTTGTTTCTTAGAATAGATTCCTATACTAAATTTGACCTCGTAAGCTAGGACAAGCAGAGGTAATGCAGTCAGGATGGCCGAGCGGTCTAAGGCGCTGCGTTCAGGTCGCAGTCTCCTCTGGAGGCGTGGGTTCGAATCCCACTTCCGGCACACTTGTACTTTTCCTTGCAACTGTATTTTCTTCATGCCCTCTTTATCCAGTTATCGGCCCTTTAACAGCAACACGCAAGAAATTGTTTCCCTGATATTTCAGAATGCTGTACATTGGTTCCATGGTGTAATGGTTAGCACTCTGAATCCAGCGATCCGAGTTCAAATCTCGGTGGGACCTGGTTTTGAGGCATTCCAGGATCAAAGTCTGTTACTGTGGCCAAGATGGTCCAGGGAGACCGGGTGAGACCTTGAACAACTGAGGCATTCCACACCTTGAACAACTGAGGGGAAGTCATCCAATCCTCCTAAAAGGTCCCACATAATCTCTTCACCTTCTGTTAGCACAGGCCGTACGAGAGTTGTTACACTTATATTGCCGCATAAACAGTTTGTAGCACTCTTCATTAACAGCACATTACTCTAGTTGAAATTACTTACAGGACAGTTGTTAAGCTGCAAAAACACATTCCAAAATAAAGTCCAACACAAAGCCTTTTGAAATAATTGATTTAGGGTATGGAAAACAACAGAAACTACATGGCAATCACCACCGAAATAAGATTATTTTTAGTGAACTGCCACACAGCCCTGTGCCTCATCACTAGGTTCCACCAAGACTTGAACTCAGATCACTGGATTCAAAGTCCAGAGTGCTAACCATTACACCATGGAACCAGTGGAGCCATTATGTCAAGCGTGATTTTTTTTCATAGCAGGACAAAAGTACTGGAAAGTTGCCAGTTGATGGTTGGCTAGCAGACCAAGATGTCAATCTCTCACAAGTCCTTTGATCACGTAGCTTTCACAGCCCCTCAGCATTCAGGTTTGTTGGTCCAATATTGAAACAGATATAAAGAGTCTCAATCACCATGAGCCAACCCTCAAGTGTAAACATACAGTTGTTTCTTAGAATAGATTCCTATACTAAATTTGACCTCGTAAGCTAGGACAAGCAGAGCTACTGCAGTCAGGATGGCCGAGCGGTCTAAGGCGCTGCGTTCAGGTCGCAGTCTCCTCTGGAGGCGTGGGTTCGAATCCCACTTCTGACACACTCGTACTTTTCCTTGCAACTGTATTTTCTTCATGCCCTCTTTATCCAGTTATCGGCCCTTTAACAGCAACACGCAAGAAATTGTTTCCCTGCTATTTCAGAATGCTGTACATTGGTTCCATGGTGTAATGGTTAGCACTCTGAATCCAGCGATCCAAGTTCAAATCTCGGTGGGACCTGGTTTTGAAGCATTCCAGGTTCAAAGTCTGTTACTGTGGCCAAGATGGTCCAGGGAGACCGGGTGAGACCTTGAACAACTGAGGCATTCCACACCTTGAACAACTGAGGGGAAGTCATCCAATCCTCCTAAAAGGTCCCACATAATCTCTTCACCTTCTGTTAGCACAGGCCGTACGAGAGTTGTTACACTTATATTGCCGCAGAAACAGTTTGTAGCACTCTTCATTAACAGCACATTACTCTAGTTGAAATTACTTACAGGACAGTTGTTAAGCTGCAAAAACACATTCCAAAACAAAGTCCAACTCAAAGTCTTTTGAAATAATTGATTTAGGGTATGGAAAACAACAGAAACTACATGGCAATCACCACCGAAATAAGATTATTTTTAGTGAACTGCCACACTGCCCTGTACCTCATCACTAGGTTCCACCAAGACTTGAACTCAGATCACTGGATTCAAAGTCCAGAGTGCTAACAATTACACCATGGAACCAGTGGAGCCATTATGTCAAGTGTGATTTTTTTTCATAGCAGGACAAAAGTACTGGAAAGTTGCCAGTTGATGGTTGGCTAGCAGACCAAGATGTCAATCTCTCACAAGTCCTTTGATCACGTAGTTTTCACAGCCCCTCAGCATTCAGGTTTGTTGGTCCAATATTGAAACAGATATAAAGAGTCTCAATCACCATGAGCCAACCCTCAAGTGTAAACATACAGTTGTTTCTTAGAATAGATTCCTATACTAAATTTGACCTCGTAAGCTAGGACAAGCAGAGGTAATGCAGTCAGGATGGCCGAGCGGTCTAAGGCGCTGTGTTCAGGTCGCAGTCTCCTCTGGAGGCGTGGGTTCGAATCCCACTTCTGACACACTTGTACTATTCCTTGCAACTGTATTTTCTTCATGCCCTCTTTATCCAGTTATCTGCCCTTTAACAGCAACACGCAAGAAATTGTTTCCCTGCTATTTCAGAATGCTGTACATTGGTTCCATGGTGTAATGGTTAGTTGGTCCAATATTGAAACAGATATAAGGTGTTTCAATCACCATGAGCCATCCGTAAGTGTAAACATACATATTTCAAAATTATTTTGAAATAATTGATTTAGGAAAGGGATCCATTGCTATTGCTGTCAGTAAAATTCAATGATGTTTCAGAAAGCATCAGGTTTTTGTAGAAGAAGAATGCAAACTCACAACTCATACACCTAGCTTCACTTTGCACAAAACAGCAACCATGACTGGAACCATCTAGCAATCTGATAAGTACAGCAGGGAACTATACATTTTTTCAATTTGGTAACCATCCATCACCCAGTGACTTTTCAACAGCCTGGGCTCATCCAGGATTTGAACCTGGGACCTCTTGTGTCCGAAGCGAGAATTATACCCGTTGTAGCCGTTATCAGCAGCCACGTTTACAACTCTCTTCCTGCAGGACTCAGGACTGTGGATTAACATTACTTTCACCAAGGAACAAAGGAACTGATCAATGATTTAAGTCTCCCTCTCAGACAGGATGTTATGAACTTTTACAACACCTGGAATAAACAATCGAGCGGAAACAGAACACTCTGCTATCTACAAATTGACCCCAAAGACATGAACTCTGACCGAAACCAGTCTCTGCAAAGTCGTAAAATTGACCATCTGTTGAAGGACTGCTGAAGAACTGAATTAAACCACAGCTTTCAATTCTGCATCAAATGAACATTTATGTCTTTCTTCATCTAGATATTTGTAATTGTCACATTGAATGTATTATAATCATCTTTTTAAACTCAAAATCTGATCTTCAGAACAGGAATAAGAGTTATATTATGTTTAATAGGAATTTGACGTGGAGCACTATTGCCATCTAGTGTTAGAATATCCATGAATACGTAACCTTCATAATTATACATTTAGACGTGTTATAAAGCATACTCTTTGATATTAGCTATAGAAGGTGTTATTTAAAGACACCAATTTCTTTTCCTACTTTATAAATATGTCTTATTAAGAATGTTGACTGTATAACATGTTTTTGTTCACCTACAGGCTGGGATTAACTGAGGATGTTCCAAGATGGTGTGATTTTCATCTCAACATGAATCTGATAGAAATGCTTGTCTAAATATATGACGTGAACCTACATCAGCGTGGATCTGATAGAAACAATATCGAAATGAATGTATGGTGATGTATATATGTTTAGATTCTTATTCTTAATCTTATTGAGTAAATTTGGTTTCGTTCAAACAATTGTCCTCCAGTCAGAATGGGAGTCACCCGTGGGCGGCACCCCTCTTTGCCTGCAGACCCCCCTCTTCTCATCCAGCTGAGCTCAGATCTTTGGGTTCTTTTTAGTTTTGGTTTCTTGAAGTTTAGAGCTTCAGCTCTTGCTCTCTTCTCTTCGGACTTTGGTCCGAATCACTTCTTTTAAGTTTGTGCCGTAGAGACGAGTCTCTGCCAAACTTTCTTTTTCACGCACAATTTTTGGAACATCAATTCTTTCTGGCTCAAGCAAGGTTTTTGAACTTTCTTCTCCAAAGTCTTTGCTCTTCAATTTTGAACGCCAATTCCTTAATTTGGATTCATCAAGATGGCCATCCGGTTAATCTGAATTGGAAATCGACATATCAAAAGACTCTTTAATATTTTTTCCTGTTGGATCCTCTTGGAGCTTCTGAGACAACGGCTGAAACACGGGAGCAGCCGGCGGAGTTCAATTGAACACATCTCACAGTAAGACTGCTGGTGGCAAGGGGTGTTTGAAGATTGAGTCTTGAGTCGTGTCTATTCAGAGCCCTCCTTTAAATCCAAATAGAATCCCAAAATTCCTTTATCAACTTTTTCTTTTTGACCATTTTCTGATTAAGTCATTCAAACAATACCGCATCTTATCTCGTTACTAAATATATAATGTCACCATACATTATAATTGCATTATCCTGATCATAATAATCCTATTCTTTATCTGTTTCATCTATACATTATTGTTTACCCTTTTTTATATTAAATCTTACACATAAAATTCAGGACTTTGTCTGTGTGTTTTCTTGTTTAACATTTCCAGAACTTACTTCTTTCAAGATAAGAAACTGACTGATTAATTAATTAACTTATACCATTAAAGTTATTTTCTTCCTTTAACAGGAAGTGGTGCCCCTTCTTAAATCCGAGGTTAAATAAAGATATAACATCTAAATAATTTAATTACACTACACCGTAGACCAACGAGCAACAAAATTTCAATTCAATAGAAAATTTCACAAATTTCCATAATGCCAAAAAAATGCCCTTTTAAGTCTTGGGATCATATCAAATCTTTTTCTTGCACAACTGCAAAATTAAAGGTTTTTGCAGAAGAAGAGTGTGCTGCAGTGAACCTAGCGTCACGTTGCACAAATATGGGACCTTGACTGGAATCTTGGGGAACCATGCATTATTGCAATTCGGTAACCAATCATGACACCATGACTTTTAAATAGCTTGGGCTTGTACAGGATGTGAAACCAGGACCTCTTGCACCCTAAGCGGGAATCATAACACTAGACCAACGAGCCACAAAATTTGGATTTCCAAAGAACATTTGACAAATTTCTGTAATGCCAAAAGCCTTGTGATCATATCAAAACTTTTTCTTGCACTATTGCGAAGGGATAGGGATCCATTGTTATGGCTGTCAGTTACATTCAAGGATGTTTCAGAAAGCATTAGCTTTTGCAGAAGACGGGTGGAAATTCACTGATTAGTATAGCGGGGAAGCATGCATTTTTGCATCCAAACATGACACAGTGACTTTTCAATAGCCTGAACCACTGCAAAGCATCCTGAGAGAGCAGTGAAAGAGTTTCTTACGCAGCACCACATGTGGACATTAAAGTGCAGGGATTTGGAAAGAGATGGCATGAAGACATACCATTGCCACAGGGGATTGTATTAAAAAGCAACCTTGGCTGGCTGTCTTAAAACTGTGGTCAGTTAAAAGAATAAAGCACTGGCCAGTCCGAGAACATTATATCAGTTGCTTGATCAGAACAGTGCACAGTTGCACAACGCTATGGTCTACAGGCTGGTCAGAGGCCAGAGACAGTCTTGCATGTGTCTGAACATAGAGAATCAATGCTGCAGCTGTACTTCTAGCACTGTATATTCTTGTCATCATGTCCACCTGACATGCAACGACTTGCTGAATAGACATTCCCATTATCATGTTACAGACAACACTTGCAAGGAAAAGCACAACTGTGTCAGAAGTGCGATTTGAACCCACGTCTCCAGAGGAGACCGCGACCTGAACAGCCCCTTAGACCGCTCAGTCACCCTGACTGCATGAGTGTAGCTTTGCCCTGTCAAATATAGAATAGGAAACTATTTTAAGACACAAAATTGTGGCACTTTCTATCTGTTCCAAAAGTGGGCCAACAAACATGAATGCTGAGGGTCTGTGAAAACTGGGTGATCAAATGACTTGTGAGAGATTTGCATCTTGGTCTGCTAGCCAACCATCAACACTGGCATCTTTCCAGCAACAGGGAAGTAAAGATGTTAACAAGCTGATGCAAATTGGGGGGTCAGTACGAACACTCAGGATGCTCAGATGCAGTTTAATTGCCTTTACTGTCTTTCTGACAACACAACAGCACAGTATTGCACCAATGAGGCTTACAGGTGTTGAATCTTCTACTAGGTGCTTACATACAGTACAGACCAAAAGTTTGGACACACCTTCTCATTCAAAGAGTTTTCTTTATTTTCATGACTATGAAAATTGTAGATTCACACTGAAGGCATCAAAACTATGAATTAACACATGTGGAATTATATACTTAACAAAAAAGTGTGAAACAACTGAAAATATGTCTTATATTCTAGGTTCTTCAAAGTAGCCACCTTTTCCTTTGATTACTGCTTTGCACACTCTTGGCATTCTCTTGATGAGCTTCAAGAGGTAGTCACCTGAAATGGTCTGCCAACAGTCTTGAAGGAGTTCCCAGAGATGCTTAGCACTTGTTGGCCCTTTTGCCTTCACTCTGCGGTCCAGCTCACCCCAAACCATCTCGATTGGGTTCAGGTCCGGTGACTGTGGAGGCCAGGTCATCTGGCGCAGCACCCCATCACTCTCCTTCTTGGTCAAATAGCCCTTACACAGCCTGGAGGTGTGTTTGGGGTCATTGTCCTGTTGAAAAATAAATGATGGTCCAACTAAACGCAAACCGGATGGAATAGCATGCCGCTGCAAGATGCTGTGGTAGCCATGCTGGTTCAGTATGCCTTCAATTTTGAATAAATCCCCAACAGTGTCACCAGCAAAGCACCCCCAAACCATCACACCTCCTCCTCCATGCTTCACGGTGGGAACCAGGCATGTAGAGTCCATCCGTTCACCTTTTCTGCGTCGCACAAAGACACGGTGGTTGGAACCAAAGATCTCAAATTTGGACTCATCAGACCAAAGCACAGATTTCCACTGGTCTAATGTCCATTCCTTGTGTTCTTTAGCCCAAACAAGTCTCTTCTGCTTGTTGCCTGTCCTTAGCAGTGGTTTCCTAGCAGCTATTCTACCATGAAGGCCTGATTCACACAGTCTCCTCTTAACAGTTGTTCTAGAGATGTGTCTGCTGCTAGAACTCTGTGTGGCATTGACCTGGTCTCTAATCTGAGCTGCTGTTAACCTGCGATTTCTGAGGCTGGTGACTCGGATGAACTTATCCTCCGCAGCAGAGGTGACTCTTGGTCTTCCTTTCCTGGGGCGGTCCTCATGTGAGCCAGTTTCTTTGTAGCGTTTGATGGTTTTTGCGACTGCACTTGGGGACACTTTCAAAGTTTCCCCAATTTTTCGGACTGACTGACCTTCATTTCTTAAAGTAATGATGGCCACTCGTTTTTCTTTACTTAGCTGCTTTTTTCTTGCCATAATACAAATTCTAACAGTCTATTCAGTGGGACTATCAGCTGTGTATCCACCTGACTTCTGCACAACACAACTGATGGTCCCAACCCCATTTATAAGGCAAGAAATCCCACTTATTGAACCTGACAGGGCACACCTGTGAAGTGAAAACCATTTCAGGTGACTACCTCTTGAAGCTCATCAAGAGAATGCAGAGTGTGTGCAAAGCAGTAATCAGAGCAAAAGGTGGCTACTTTGAAGAAACTAGAATATAAGGCGTATTTTCAGTTGTTTTACACTTTTTTGTTAAGTATATATTTCCACATGTGTTAATTCATAGTTTTGATGCCTTCAGTGTGAATCTACAATGTCAATAGTCATGAAAAGAAAGGACACTCATTGAATGAGAAGGTGTGTCCAAACTTTTGGTCTGTACTGTACGTGCATTGTCTAAATGAGAAACATAAAAGGATGCCACATAGCATAATCAAACAAAGTAGCACATATCTTAATCATACATGACCGTGATGTCACACCAGTAATTACAGGAGATTTTATAACTACCTTATAACTATGCTATAAGAAAGTATACAATGCATTTTAAGTTAAAACACAAACATAATTCCACTGAAAAGTATACATCAATCACTATCAGCATAGAACTAGCTCCCTTGTACACAGAATACATTGGCTTAACGAGCATTAACATGCCATGTGCTTGTTAACTTAGCTCAGCATAGCCTAAACCTCCAAATAAATAAAAACATAAATGCACAGAACACTCAACAAGTCCTTTTCAGTCTGAACATATCCAAGTTTACTTACAATTCCTTCAGTGACGCACAACTCACACACAACTCGCACTATTTTGCTAGTAAATCCACTCAGCTCTGAGTTCTATCGATGCACCTCCTGCTGCCTGCTGCCCTCACGTGCTTACCTGCGTTGTATAGTGTAGTTCTGCACTTCGCCACTAGAGGGCACTGCATCCTCAATTGACAGAATTTCCAACAATATTAATTCAGTGCAATACAATATTTTACATTGGTGATTACTGCCTTGGCCAGTCGTCCTGACCCATGGTTGGTTTAATTTGTGAGATTTATCTTCTGCTTGGGATATGGTGGGCTGGCTGGCACAATAATATTGTTAGCAGTGCAACTACTGTTGCATGTGTATTTTTCACAGCTATCAAAATGTAAAAGAACCAAAAACAGGTATTTTATATCATTATATGATGCTGTTCATCACTCAATTATAAAATTATACCCATTTGATATAGCTACTCTGTCTACCTTAACCCACATTATTTCTATTTTAACCACAGAAATAATTGGGTATTATTTTTTTCTTTAGGAGAATAAGGCATTGGCTTTTATCACACATGGGCTTGTTGCTCTTAAAGAGGCAATCATTTTTTCTGTCACTTACCTATGGACACGTCACTTCTCAAGATCAACCTCCATTTTTAATCCACTGGTTTCTAGTGCTTGGACTACGTTACGTTGTCTGTTTCAGCTTGTTTCTCAGAAAAATGCTAAATCTGCCATTTCTGTCCCCAAATCAAGTCTTGCAGGGTAACCACCAGCAGTTATCACAGCATTCATTAAGTAGCGAGGGATGATCTTTGGTTCACTGTTTGCTTACTATTTGATGGCAATGCAGCTGCTTCGGCTTTTTGCATCGTGTTTGTTTCTTTTGAAATAAGACATAAGACATAAGAAATAAGACACTCTATTGTCATTGTATGCGATACAACGAAATTTCATTGGTGACAAACAGCCCAGCAGCAATGTATGAGATAAAAATAAGATAAAAAATATATTCAAACAGCAGATTAGACAACATACAGCAGCACACAATATATACAAAATGTACAGGAATAATTTACAGCAATTTTCAGACGTTGCATTTGTTTCAGGACTTCGCGTTTGAATGTGCAGCGTTATGCCTCACATTTGTATGTCGTTTTATCCATTGCTGAACCTTTCCCCCCGTCGGCCACCATATGCATCGCTTACGGTGTGAACATTCAGTTCAAAAGCATTTCCATATCTCCAAAAGTGGACTAACTAGGCTACGTAGATTTAGCGCTGTAGAACCCAAAGCTAAATTGACTGCATTATACCTGGTTGAAAGTTGAAACCAAATCCAAAACAAAGAGTTAACTAAATCTACAACTTGAAAAATTAGAGCTCTGCCTCTGTAGGATCTTCTTATTGTGTAGTCTTCAAATCACAGTGTAATCCTTTAATAAAGGATTTCTCCTTGAAACATGATTCACTTCACTAACTCAAATAGAAAGGCTGGAGTGGGCATGATCTAATCACATGTAAAGGTCCAATAAAATGAGATTGAGTGTAAGCCATAGCCTAAAAAGTCTCCCTTCACACTTCAAATCAGTTCCTTATGACCCTTTCATTGACAAATATTTACCAGCAGCTGACAGCAAATAGCTTAGGCTATAAGGCTACCAACATATGTACTTTTGTTGTCAATTGTATTTATGATTCGTGCAACTGTTCCTATAACCTAATGACAATATATTTCTGTAGGCAAGAGTCTCGTTTTGTTTAGTTTTTGGGCTGAAACATGATAACATTATTTCATAAACGTTTTCACGTTTTAGTTTAAACAAAATAGAGCCTGTAACATATAACTTGTGGTTAGTAGTAGGCTATATTGCCACTTTATTGGACGTTTGATATTATTGGAAGTAAAAGGTATAGGCGCGTGTATATTTCTGCGCCTTTATTTTTGTGTTCAGAGAAGTGGCTGCGCATGTTATGGACTTTATTTTATTTCTATGAACTGCAACAATAACGCCTAATTTTTAATCACTCCTGTTGGTGATATTTGAAGTGCCAATCGCTTTTTTTTTGAAAATCTTTGGAATACTATGTGTCATTTGTGATGAAAATACTTTGGGAAAACAATTGCGATAAATTAAATTAGTAGCCTATTAGGCTATAATGAAAAAATATTACAATTATTATTATTGTGTTAAAGGCGTTTGTCGATCCCTTTCTTACACAAATTGGCTACAGTAAACATTGTAATAGGCAGAGTGTATAATAAAACATAATATAATATAATATAGGCCTAATATAATATTCAGAATATAATTTAAAAAAAAACCTTCGACAATTGACCTGGTCCATCATACTTTTTTTTGTGATGTAGGCTAATGTAAGATGATCGTTTTCTGTTTAGGTTCTGTCTTCAATAATTAAAACAATTATTTGCTCTTTCTTTTCTTCTTTAAAAAAAGAATAGGCTATTGTCAAGCAGTTGTTGTAACCGATATTTCTATTATTGTGATAGAATGATGGTCTCTGGAGGGAGAGAGAGAGAGAGAGAGAGGGGGAGGGAGAGAGAGGGAGAGCGAGGGGGGGGGGGGGGGGGAGAGAGAGAGAGAGAGGCGCACACATACAGAGAGAGAGACAGAGCTGAGCTGCCACTATCCGCGTCGAGTGTGTAACAGCAATAGCGGACGCCGCCTCTGGTCCTCCCTTTATTCCCATTCATTTTCTATTTTTCTCGTTTGTTTCAGTCCCCTTTTTTGTAGCCGGCCCGGAGAAATGTCCGCCAGACCAGGATTTTACCGTCAAGAGCTGAACAAGACAGTGTGGGAGGTTCCAGAACGGTATCAGAACCTGACGCCGGTGGGCTCCGGAGCCTACGGCTCGGTATGGTGAGTGTTTGTGTTCGTTGTTGTGGAGGGGCGAGGCTGCACGGCCACAGCGTTTACCGTATTGGTCATGATGCATCAACATTGCGATGGGTTCATAGCGACTGTGTCAGGAGTCAGCCGCTTGTGGAAACTGATCTCTTTTGTTGGTATGATTAGCTTACCGGCGTTCTTATTTCATTGCAACACATTCTGCAGCTTCCAAATTAATTTTACATGAGGGGGGGAAAAAAGCCTATTTTTAAACATGAAGGTAATGTGAATATGTCGTCCTGTGCATGGAGTCTACTGGTGTCAGCTGTATAGAAACAAGCAGCAAGACTGCCAGACTTGTTTTTATCCGTCAGTTCACTGTCTGCTATATGGAAGAGAACTACAGAATGAGACAGCATCAGCACAGGAATTTCCCAAGTAGCCTAATCCCCCACCCACCACACAGTCATGCAACCTGACAGACACGCAAACACAGAAATATGATTTAGCCTACTCCTCTAAATTCCTCTAAATATGTGGAGCAACTCTGCAGAGGATAGTGTGGTGGGACACTTGAGATCCCTGCCACATCTGGTGAGGGAAAACCTTGTCCCTGCTGTTCTCTCTATAGAGAACAGAATATGCGTATCTAACATCCTTCAGCCCACAGTAGGTGAGGCATCATCATTTGGAATTGTCCACCTGGCATACACCTTGCATGCACATATCCTTTGTGTGGATACTTTTAAAATCCTGCAACATGCAGTTTCTTCCATCTTTGTACCAAACCATATAAGCTGGTGGGATCCCGTTGCCATGGCGATGTGTCTTTTGGTGATAACCAGCTCCAGCAGTCAACATTAATTAAGCAGTAATAGCAGGATGCTTTTGTAAGGAAATGAAGATTGAACCTGAACATAGGATGAAGGCTTCTGCATTTTGGCAGCTTCATGATGGTAGTTGATATAGCCTAACACATAGTAAGGTCTACACCTTGTAAAGTGTCTTTCTAAAAGCATTATGAATTATGTTGTTAATTGGCACAATAAAAATGAATATTGATTTATTGATTAAGCCCAGGGTAGTCTGAAAATCTTCCACAGAGAAAACTGACAGATCCAGGTGATATTTCACTGAACTATTGAGAGACAACCCCACTCCCACTGTCAATATTTGTGCATGTAAAATCAAATCTCTTGCTGCCATTAAATCAGATTCCATTTGGCCCCTTTGTAAAAACTGCTCAAAAGGTTTCACATCACCTACAGAGGGAATTCAGTCCTTGCCCCACTGGTGTACCCTCTGACTCAAGCATATGCCAGTGGAGCCTTCATAGACTAGACAGTAAAATCATTATCAGTGGGCCAGCTTTCCCAAATCCTGTAAGCCTAAGTTTGAGTACTGCGATACCTTGTACTAAAAGGATTAGAGAGGCAGAAGAGTTCATATATCCCACATTCTGCAGAGGGAGCTTTCACTCTGTGCATGGACGTAGTCTGAAATTGCCTGCCTTTACTGCCTCTCTTTGCACTTTGTCGAGATGGTACAGTGTACTGTGTCTTACCAGAAGCTAAAATCCCTAAAGAAAATAATAATCAATGATCAAGCATGTTCAGCCACACCCATACTGTACTTGCCCTCACCAGCATCCAAAGAAAGCAACTTCCATTCCAACAGCAGACTTCTTAATAAAGACACTTTCTGAAGTTGTGAGAGATTAGATGTTGTCCTCAGTTGGTGCTCCACTATATGACTTGGGCTCCCACAGGAGCATTTGTGCTCAAACACTTAGTCAATATCGCAGCTTTTAAAGCTGTGCTAAGAATAGCACAAGAGTAAAATTACAGTCTGATCATGCTTTCAGTTGTTTCAGTCTCTTCAGGAAGACTGCACATGATCATTCTTTGCAACATAAAAGTCCAAGGTTAAGGTCAGATTCTCATTTAGGACACTTGTACTACAAACCCAGGTGACGCGTTGTCCAAAATTAAAAAAACTTTATGTATCACATAGTAACTGAAAATAGACTCACATAAAATCACTAAAAGTTCCATGAATAAGTAAAAGCACAATTCCAAAGCGTGTGTTTATGTAGCCTTGTTTGAAATGCATATTGCAGTCGGAATAAAACAGTTTTTGTACGTCTTGTTTTTAGCCAAGGGTACTCTGAGACAGCTGCCTGAAGGGAGCAGCTGGAACGAGTGGTGAAGGGGATATCAAGGGTCCTCAGTGTGATGCAGACTGCTTTCCTTTCTGTTGAATGGCTGTGAAGTTCTAACAGTTGGATTTAGGTGCTGCTGCCGATTTTATCTGTGTATCAAAATATCAACATCATCGTACATTCATTTTGTTTCTGTAGACAGTAAAAAAAATGTTCTAAGTAATGTGGTTTTCATTGTTGTACTCGTTATCGCAATCGATCTGTTTCGGTAAACATGGAAACAGTGAAAATGTAGTAACATATATCCCTCTGGTATGAGCTTTACATCACTCCCCAGTTCCTCTTTTTAACCTTTTAACTGCAACCATCAAAGAATATGCTTTGAACTGCAATTGGTTCCTCTTAAGAGAAATCAACCCAGAGGCGTTTTTAGTCAATTTTATTATATATTTAAGTTACATAGTTCTACTGTAGTCAAAGCTTTCTTTTTCAATTGTTAGTGGTCAGTTTGGACTAGTAACCTATGCACTTGCACAACTACCACTCTCTTCATTGGTAACAGCTCTGCAAAAAGACTAACAGACTTACTTAGCATGCGAACTAACTGCTGATGCTAGTGGTGGCTAGCAGCTAATGCTAGCGGGGCTAACAACTGTAAGCGGCCATCCAATAAATCGGTCAGGCTTGACTTTTAGGTAACCTTTTCAACGGTTCATTAGCCTTACACTTTTTATTGTTAAGACATTTTCTGCTTCATATTTTAACTGTTAATAGCTTTAGCTTACAATTTCAACTCGGTTCATCTGTTTGTTTAAGATATAAAAGCTTACATTTTTCCACAAAATATGTTAAGCTAATTAGTTGACAGCAAATTAAGCTTACCACCTGTTTATCAATTTTTACATGCTATAGAAACTGTTAGTGAGTTCAAATTATTGGTGTACTCCCATGTAGTCCCAGATACCCTCTGACATACATAAAGCAATGGGTTGATTTTCATTGTGTTAACATCGTGTCTTCTATTCTCCTTTCACCCTAAAAAAAATGGTTTCCCCTCCCCCATGATGGAGGATCCTCCAACCCCTTAGATGTACCCCAAGGGTATCAAATAATAAGTGTGGGGGAGCTTAGAGCAAAGGAACTCAAGTGTATCAAATGCGTTCTTCCTTTTTTTTTATCATAGGCGTTATGTATAAATGTTTTACAATTTCTTTGTAAGATCGATGCTACTGAGCCAAGGATTTCTCATTTGTCACGTCTGGTTGTGTCTCTTTTTTCACATCTGTCTGGCACATTGCAGATGGGAGGAGCTAAGCGGCTAGGAAGAGACACAAGTGAGGGGAAGTAAGGGGGACTAGTTAGTATAATGAAATGCTTCCAAGGTTAGGAATCACTGCTTTAAGCCCATTTTGTCTGCAAGCATTTCCTGCCATAGATGTAGTAAAGTGTTTTATGTGTCATTGGTATGAAATTAGTTGATGAACTAGAAGTGGGCGACAAAGATTGAGGGATTAACGGATGTTTTGTCCGCCTTGTTTTTTTGTGTGCACGACATTTCTGAGCTGCTAATTTTCTAACACATCATATGAACAGGACATCAGGTTCAGGATGGCGCTGGTGAAGTTGCTAGACTTTACCATACATCTCTTAAATTCTACACACACACAAAAGACATTCCTCTGAGCACCACCCCAGAATGTACTGCATTGTTGAAGTTGATCTCTAGCCATTGTCTGTGGCAAGTCCTGACCAGCAACTTGCTGGGGAAGTGGGGGTAGAGTCCGATATATGAATATGTGTGTGTCACAGTGGAAGGGGGGGGGGGGGGGGGGGGGTAGGTAGGACAAGTCTCAGAGTCTACCTCTTGAGATGCACAATAAAAAAAGCTCTCATCATTTATCTCAAACAGCAGCTTGTTCTCACTGTTAAGCCGCTCGAGACTGATGGCCTTTGGGGTCAAGGATCCGAAAAAGATGTTAGAATCTGTTACAGGAAGAGCTAAAGAACTTATACCTCCATCACCCATGGGAGAGGGGCAACAGTAAGACACAGCAGAGTTAGGTGGGTGTAAGGCAGTGTATTAGCTAGTAAGAAATAGATTTTTTTTTTTTTATAGCTGCAAATCAGAGATACGAGTAAGTGAAGCGTCATAAGCTGTTTAATAGTTAAACATGCAGGGTTCTTCAATCTCGGTAAGTCATAAAATTTGGAGTTCTGAACTGAGCAACATCACTAGCGTCATCCAGTCTCAAAGTTCTCTCAGCTTTGTGATCCTATAATGAATATTCTCTTTTCTGATTCTCTTTCTGAACAGAACTAAAGAGAGAATGTGCGCTAAGCTTATCAAAGCATCTTTCATCATACATCGGCATATGTAACATCTGTTCAGTAAACCAGAACTTGGCATGAAGCCCCTCATTTGGATATCTATGAATAAAACATGATTGCCTCATTTCACATGTCCAAACAGTTATGTTTTTACAACTGTCGGCTTGTAGATTAGACACACGATGAACCAAGCCGGAAACAAGCTTTGGGTTCTGATTTGTAGCTGATCTTGTTTGGGTTAATGGTAGTTATCCAGTGACTGCAGTGCAATTTAAAAGACACAAATAAATGCAGATTATAATCACATTGTATTGCCAGTGTGGGTATGAGTGTGTGTATTTGATGAAGAAGTGCCCACAGGCAGTCACACCTGTCAGGTCTGCCTGTTCAGTTTCAAATAACAACAAACATTTAGTTAGCATAACCCTTAGCCTCATGGCCTAGTAGTGGTTAGGTCATGTTGCATGAAGCTGGTGGTCTTCCAGGCGGGTGGGGTTGGTTCAGGTCTGACCTGCGGCTCCTTTCCTGCATGCCATTCCCCCAAAAATAAATGTGGAAAAAAAACTTAGCTTAACCTTGCCAAAGGAAGCAAACGTTTAGCAAGACACATGTCTGGCCTAAAAACTTCTGTTAATAAAAGAACTCTCCCCTGTATACATCTGACAGACCATGTTACCTTCTCACATTCTTGTTTACATTCTGTAAGCTAAACTAAGGCTGGAGCTTTATATTCAGGACATGCAGGTATGGAGGAACATCATTCCATCCCATCTTTCTCTTGGCAAGAAATCCAATAAGCAGGTTTCTCAAAATGCCAAATTGCTCCTTTTCTTGCATACATCTGATGCAGGGATGCAAGCGAGAAACTAACAATTCATCCGTGTCATAAATAATCAATTTTGTACTTGCGAGAGTCGACACCCTCCCCCCGCATGCAAATCACAAAAGGTTTCCTTTTTGACTTAATCATAATGAATAACATTAACTGGTCGAGTCAGAAACTGTACATGAAAACAGTTTTCCTCTGAGGATAAACAGCTGACTTGAATAACTGTGCATCGGATATTAGCCATCTCTTCCCCCTCTTCCCCTTTTGAAAGCAGAGGTGCATTAGTGCTCATATACAAAAAAAAAAACTACAGAGACAAAAGAAGATGAGAGAAATTGATACTGTAGATGGGCTGTGTGTGCGGACAGCAGTGCAGGCAGGCCCATGTATGGAGGATGGCAGGGAGGACGGTATGTGAGAGGCAGTGAGGCCTGGCTCATGTCAGAGACTGGGGAGACTGGCTGCTTTCTTGGCTGCCGCTCGGCAGGGACATCAGGACTGGCAGCAGGTGATTACACGACAGAAAGCCATATGAATGCGCTCAGCCGGGCAGGAGTATAGTGTACTCAAGCATGTAAGCATTACAGATCACCATGAAATATACTGTAAGATTTACAGAGATTTTAAAACTGGTGAGAAAAGGAATCATGCTTCAGTTAGTGTATACTGTACATACCTGCTGTGAACCTGAGGGGTGGGGGGATGAACATTACACATGGCCTCTCTATGAATAGCTTGGAAGCATTACAGAAAGTACAGATTGTCCATGTGAGATAAAGCTACAGTAGAGAAAAGTCAGATCAGAGACTGTTTCTGCCAAATAGTAATTCAAAGGTTAAGTTTCCTGACCTGCCTGGGGCCTCTTTATACAGTGTAAGGGCTTTTTTTTAATTGAACCAGAAGTTTTCCCATTTAGCTACACACTTCTGTTTTACAAGGAAGCCCTGACCAATGCAGCAGCACGACAAGTTCCACATGAATAACAAAGAACAGACCATCACAGTCAATAGAGACATCAGTCAATATATTAACATTAAGCAATATGTCCAAACACTGCTCGAAGGATCCTTGATTCTGGTGTTAAAATCTTTCAAGCCAATACAACGCTTAAGTTTAAGATGACTGCAGCTACTCTGTAGTAACTCTGTAAATAAACATTAAAAGAATAGTTTTACAATGTGGGGAATATGTATGATATGTATGTTTTTTTTTATCTTGTTGCAAGTTAAGTGAGAAGCTTGATTGTGTGATTAATATTAAGACAAAGCATTTAGAAATGGTTAGCTCAGGTTTAATTGGCCATTATGTGCTGGACTGCTTTTTGGCATCGTCTCTTCTGCTTTGTGCCGGGGACTTAAGGGCATCACTGCACCAAAAAACTGAATAAATAAATAACTGATTTAAATGCGAGGTTAAAAAGCCAGGCAGTTTTCTCTTGTTTTTGTGTGCTCGGCAGAACTAATCGTGTCCAAGGGGTAGTTTCATATTTGATAGATACATCTCAAAACATAATATTATCCTCCTCAGTAAGCCAGTAAATAAGCACATTCCCGAGGTGGATGATTGTGCTATTTCTTATTTTCAAAGGTTTATAGGTTTTTTTATGTCAAGAAGATGTTTCTGCGCCAAGGTGATGTTTCATTAATAATGGAAGATCATTTTTTCAAATAAGGCACTAACGTCCACTTCGACTAAAGGATGAATTGACAAATATATGTTTTATGTCCCGGTGTCCCCGGTCTCTCCAGTGGCTCAGTGGGTGAAGTCGGTCATCTGTCAACCGGAAGACCAGAGGTTCGGATCACAATATCAACAAAAGAGCGAAGAACAACAAACAGAAAACGTAATGCAGCAGTTTGATTACGTGCACAGAGATTGCAGTGGTTGCATGTATTCACTCTATGCACCGTGCAGCAGTCACAGGATATAAAACGTCACTCCCTCCTCCCATTGGCTTAAGGTGAATTCTCCTGATAATATCCTGCTGCGTTTTCACATCAGCTCACTCAGACTTGTTGCAGAAAAAATACTAGAGGTCTGGCAGGAGAATCTGCGACGGAGGATTAGGGCCATGTTACATTTTTTTTAACATATATATATATTTCGAGAATAAAGTCGTAAATTTAAGAGAATAATCTTGCAAATTAACGAGCTGTGAGACCAGCCTGCACGAAAATGATGAAAGTATTCTTAAAGTCTTTTAAGAATAAAAGAATAAAGTTGTTATTTTAGTCTATATCAGCAGCCTGTTCTCAAATGACAAACATGGAGCATCTTGTAATACTTTAGTAAAGGTTTCACTAATAAGGAAATAGGCTACTTCCTTGTGTAGTTGGTAAAAACAGTTAGTTCAAGAGAAGTTTTCACTTCAACTTGCAAGACCTTGTTTATCTGTAAAATGATGAACAGGACACAAACTGGCTCTGCACATGAGACACTTTAACAAGGCAGTGCAACAGACAAAAATAGTTGTGTTGGGGCTTTACTTTTGCAGATATGAAACTACACTTGCTTTTGGCACATCATCTTCAGATTGTCATAAAATATCAGGAACCTGAAAGGACACTGCAATAAACTGTGGCTTTTTCCGAAGAAAGAACCCCACTGACTTGGAGGAAGTTGTCTAAAGAGGAAAAGACTCTACTTTCATCATTTTCGCGCATGCTGGTCTTGAACTCGTAAATTTACGAAAATAAAGTCGAAAATTTACGAGTTTAATCTCGAAATTAAAAAAAAATAATGTTTTAACAGCCCTAATCCTCCGTCGTAAAAACCTGCAGGTGAAATCAGGCAAAACATTCTCCTGTTTGCGTTTACACATACAGCTCCTTCTGCAAATATCAGGAGTTTTTCAGGATTTTTTTGCAACTGCGAAATCACTATGAACATGTATCATGGAGATAATGTATATTGCTGAAGTAGAATAAAGCGGATTGAGTCTTTTCTGACAGATGGAAGGTACTCTACTATAACTACAGCATATTGCATTTCATATTACATACATTGTATCATAAACATATTCTCTCTAGCAGGTCAAATAAATCATGCTGGAGCTATGTGACACATAATAAAAAGCATTGGGTGAACGCTTTTTTATATCAATTTTTTCCAGTGTTGTACTTCTTGCTTTTGCTCTGTTTCCACACTGCTTGACATCATTTCTCAATTCTCACCCATGTATACTTCCTCTTTGTTCTGTTCTGTTCTCTGATGGTTTTATTATTACTACTATTATTACTGTGAGTGTGGAAAAGCTGGCAAGGCTGAGGAGACATCACACCACCAAAGGCGGCAGAACAAGCAGCAGCAGAAGGGCTCAGTGTTGGATATGTGGAATGACATTTACATTTCAAACGAGGCAGCTGAAAATCGGGCTCTTTTTCGCAATGTCTGACATCCTCACTTCTCTTGTTCCACCACATCCTCTTTCACCCTTTCCTCTCTCTGCAAGAGTCTCTGTCAGCTTGTTTATCTCTGTCTCAACCCTCTTATACACACACACACACACACACATACTGTCTGTAACATCTGCTGATGTACATTTTGAAACTCCTTAGTTTACATGTTAATTCTTCTTTGTCCAGTTTATTAAAACAAATATTGAGTCAAAATTAGAAATGTGCACAATTTAAGCCATTTTTGCTACAGAGTGCTAAGATATAACCTGATATGGTAATAGTAGGTGGGTTTTAAACCAAATTGCATGCATGCAATTGCTATAATTTTCTTTAGATAGACTTTTTCTGTGACGATTGTGCACAGATTTTTGACTCATACCACTGTCCGGAGGTACTCAGATGGCTGATTTTTCTTCAAAAATGAACTAAAGAGCATTTATCACTATAATACATTGTGGACTTAGAGAGCAGATCAATGTCTGCTCAGCTATGATGCTCTGATACATGTGCAGCAGCGAGTCAGACAATACTGAGCATGTTGTTATTGTCTCTGACGTCTATTCTTCATCAGTCCGAGCATTTTTTTCTGCAATTTATTTTCCCTGAAACAAATTTTCATATGGGAAAACTTCCCAATATAACTGTAAAAGGCTGAAATCTGCAAATATAATATGTCAGTCAGCCTTCATTATTTTCCAAAGTACAGTATAAACAATGTTTTTGGAATAATTTTGGTACTCGTCCAATATTATATTTTACATCAGAGTTATATTTATTCATGTATTGCTGATTGGGAAATTCCTGATAATTTGGATGTCTTGTCAACTTCTTAATGTCACTGGTTACATTAAATTAAAACATTGTAATTACTTTGAAATCGTACATATTTTAATACTAATTTCTCTCTTCTTTTTTCTCTCTCTCCAGTTCGGCGTATGATGTTGTCTTAAGGCAGAAGGTCGCAGTAAAGAAACTGTCCAGGCCTTTTCAGTCTCTGATCCACAGCCGACGCTCGTACCGGGAACTGAGGCTGCTCAAGCACATGAAACATGAGAATGTTAGTGCTCCTCATAAAAATACCCAGAGACAGACAGATGCTCTTTTGCACGTTTCCATTCTGTTATTGATCAGCTCTGCTTCTTTCTGTCTCTGGTGCTGCAGGTAATAGGCCTCCTGGATGTCTTCACACCTGCGGCAAAATTAGAGGACTTCAATGAACTGTAAATATCTCAATCCTTTATGTTTGCTGCTAGCTTAATGCTATCCACATTTCATCAAAAATGCATTAGAGGGCAGGCTGGTGTTGATGGAGGCGACCCAACGGGATTATATGCTTGTAGGGATGTCTGGTGGTTGCCATGGCAGCATCACTATGTTCACCCCATTAAATTAATCTCTCCCCCCTCAACCCTCCCCCATTCAGACTACTCGTATGTTCTTGTTTTTTGCAGCTACCTGGTGACTAACCTGATGGGCGCAGACCTCAATAACATTGTTAAGTTCCAAAGGCTGTCAGACGAGCACGTACAGTTCTTAATTTATCAGCTTCTACGTGGCCTCAAGGTAATTTAACTGATGTTTGCCGTACTCGATGCATGCGCACTGTGTTTTTTCTCTGTGATGTGAACATTATGCAGTGGCTCTGCAGCATGGTACAAAAAAGAAAAAGCTAATTTAGAGTAATTTGAAACCGGATGATTTTCCCATTAGTGACTATATGAAAGAGATGATAAATGTTTTTATTACTTTTTTATGTTTTGGTGCTGTAGTCAAGGTTGGCTTCATATTACTTGCAATTGCGAAAATTGTCATTAAAACGTTTAGCCATTCACTTTATTGTGCATCATTATCTTTAAGCTAACTTGCTAATTTATTATGCATCCCTTAGAGATAGCTGTTTCGATGTGTTTTCACTGCTTTACCCATTACTTTTAGCTGAGTATGTCAATATATAAACTACTGTTAGCTTAGCATTTAAAGCTCCCATGAGGAGTTTTTAAATGGTTATTAAACAGACTAAAAATAATAAAAATGCCTTAATATGTGCCACAAAGGCAACTAGACCATCAGCAACAAGATTGATAATTTTAATATAATAAGTTTTAGTGCCTGGAGACTCTGCCGCTGGGTAGGTTGTCAGATGAAGCAGAAACAAAACTTCACAGAGTGATGATATAAGGGACTGGTAAACAACAGAAGGATGAGTTTATTTAATCATAAAACACTACTTACACATGAACAGGAGAAGATCAGCAAAGAGAAGAAATATTCCTTTTGTCCACAGGGGGCGGCAAAACAAAAAGTTCCTCACAGGAGCTTTAAACAAATCCATTATTTTTAGCCTACTCTATCATTTATCAATTAATTTGAGCTCTTAGTTAAGTATGCAAACCTGAAATATGTTAAGCTTAGCTTTCTATTTAATATGTTTGTCCTTCACATTCACTTACATATTTTTTGTTTCACTTTTAGCAAACCTTCTGCTAGCTTACTAGTTGAGACTTTAGAGTTGGAAGTTGTAGCCTTTGAGTATGTTTACCCGTTTGGCAACACTGTCGTTTGCTCAAAGTCAATGCAGCATGTCAACAATCGTTATGTCCAGATATGAAACCTTTTATTTATCTGCATGCAAATCCTTATTTTACCATTCTTTTTTTCTTTGTGGAGTCTGTCCAAAGCTAGCATGCTAAAAGTCCAGAGGAGGTTGGTGTCCCATCCTCCCTGGTTACCATTAGACAGACAAAGGCAGTCTCCTTTTAGGCACTGGGGTAATATGTTGACCCGCACTGTTGACCCCTTCCCCCCCTTTATGTCCTCTCTCTCCTCTGCCCCCCCTCATCCTCCTGCCCCATACCCATTGGCTGCCCAACAGTACATCCATTCAGCGGGATTGATCCACAGAGTAAGTGCCTTGTCTCTACATCCAATTATTCTCACCATCGAGTCTGAGAAAACATTACTGCACTTGCTGGCTTTAAAATGGAAATAAATGTCTTCCAACCTCTTAAGATACTGCCTCGTATTTCCAATGAACTACTTGAAAGTTTAAGTGTCGCTGCAATTGCTTGTTCCAACTCCTCATTTGAAGTGTTAGTTAACACTAATGGAAATACTCAACCCCGGCACAGAAATGACAAAACCATACAAATGATTTTAATAAAAACATAGATTAAATACGGATTAATTCCATTTACATTAATACACACTTCAGCCTTACATTTTTGGGGAGATTTATTTTTAAGACACCGGTATCTCTGCAGATAAAGTTGTGTTAGTTAGAACTTTATTTGGCTCATATCATGCTTGATAAGTGGGTTAGACTTCTCATTCAGTCTTTAAAAATTGATGTCCTAGCTGCAGCAAATCTCAAATATTTGGCCAAGTGATGAAAAGGAAATCATGAAGTTGACTTTAGTAAGTTACTGTGTGCAGTGACATTGAAAAATACATGAATTGCTAATTTAAAACCACCAATCAAAAGCTGTGTTTTGAACACTACGAAATTGATGAATAGGTTTTGTAGTGCAAAGTTAGGGAAAAGGGAGGACATGTATTACAAAGAGAAGATGAGTGATTTATGATGTTTCATTATCCTATCAAACCCTCACTCTTTAGATATATATTTACTCTTATCATATTACTCATCTGTTTTCTTTACCTTTCTGCCTCTCCAAGGACCTCAAACCAAGTAATGTGGCAGTGAACGAGGACTGCGAGCTCAGGGTAAGACTGACTTTAACTTTGAATGTAGGAAACCTTGACCTACTGTTTGAACATCAGCAGTTAAAAGAACCTTCCTTTGCTGCAGATTCTTGACTTTGGATTGGCCAGACAGACAGACGATGAGATGACAGGGTATGTGGCGACTCGATGGTATCGGGCACCGGAGATCATGCTGAACTGGATGCACTACAATCAGAATGGTAAAAGTTCATCATTGTTAATATCTTCATAGAAACAAATGAATCAAAAGCAAGTGGAATGATTTAACGCCTCATGTTTCTGTTCCAGTTGACATTTGGTCGGTGGGTTGCATTATGGGGGAGCTGCTGAAAGGGAAAGTCCTTTTTCCTGGCACTGACTGTATCCTTTATCAGCAAGGCAAGAGTCCACTTCAATTTGCAGCGTTTTCCCTCTCAGCATCAACCTTCCATTACCGCTATAAGTGCCCTGGATGAGACCACTTGTGGATTTGCATTACAATCCTGTGCCTTTCTGAAGGGGAGGTGCATGAAAAAAGGGAACCGGGGAATGAATAGGAGTGATCACAAAAGGCTGAATGATCTAGGCTGTTGTATACAATGTCTAAGAGCAGAGCTAAAGCTAATTTGATTTACTGATCTTTGTGTGTTCTGGGACTTGTTGGACAGAACGGTTGGCTACCAGCCGAGCTCAGCTAACTAAGTTAATTTAATATAAGACAAGTTAATATGAGAAGTGAAATACTGCATGTGTAATATCCTCATAGCACTTAACTCCTCTTGCACTAAGATATTGACCAATTGAAGAGAATCATGGAGATAGTTGGGACTCCGACGCCTGACCTGTTGAAGAAGATCTGCTCTGAACATGTGAGAGAACTTAAGAAATCCTGCTCGGCAAAGACTATAATGTTCTTCTCACAAATGCAGTCAACCTTTTCTAATTGGTTTGTCATTCCATTGACATATCCGTTGATTGAAAAGTCAATGTGGGAGTGTTTGGGATGATTGATCACTAACAAATGACTGACTTCATTTGATTGCTGGTATGTATTTGCAGGCACAGAAGTACATCCAGTCCCTTCCCTTTATGCCTCAGCAGGACCTGGAGAAGATCTTTAGAGGAGCAAATCCACTAGGTCAGTGATTATCATGGTCTTAAATTAAATATAAAGGCTTCGAGAAGCTGCTTGAGCTTAAATTGATCTCTCTTTGTTCCAAATTGTACAAAATTGTACAGGTTTGCCCCAAGGGTTCCCTTCTACTGTCTTAGCCCTCTTTGTAACCTGTGTTTGTTTCTCTGTTAGCTGTGGATCTTCTGAAGCGGATGCTGGTTCTGGACTGCGATGGGAGGATTTCAGCAAGCGAGGCTCTGTCCCACCCATACTTCTCACAGTACCATGATCCAGACGATGAGCCAGAGGCCCCGCCTTATGACCAAACGCTGGAAAGTAAAGATAGAACTCTGGAAGAATGGAAAGGTGAAGCTAATGTTTAAATCGTCTCCAAATAAAAATGAAAACAAAGCAAAATTAAGATATTGGGTCCTCTCCCTCACCTGGCGCTAACAGCGTTGTCCAGGACTCAGATTTGAGTCCAACTCCAAATCCATTTTTAGGACTCTTGACTAGACTTGGATTTGAGCACTGATGACTCAGACTCGTACTCTACCTAATGCACTTACTGCTTTAGGTTTTGCAAATGGAGAGGAGGACTCAGAATTTAATTCGCCCAAAACACACCAATGATGATTATTAGACTCAAAACATCCCCTTTGCACCTTGCATCTCATTTTGCAACAGGTTTATGCATAGTGAAACTAGCAAAGGAGGGTAAGGCCACACCCTTACACTGACTTGCACCATGCCCCTTAAACCATGTCAGATAAATAGTGGTCAATTTCAGTAAATAAAGATAAAGAAAAAAGACATAATTGCAGTTTATCCATGGCATTTTAAGATTTCAAGATTTTGACTACTTCTCAATTGCCTTCAAATGACTGCTCTTACTTCAGTTTTTATACCTATTTAGAAGTAATCATTTGATTTTGAGAAGGAGGAAGTGGAATAAATTGACACTGAAGACTTAAAATAAGCTCCAAGAAGCAAATCTCTTAACATACTGGTGCGTAATATAACCAGTTTAATGCTGACGAGTACATAAAAATTCATTTTTTTTCTTTTTCCTTTTTTTTTTATAAAATCAACTTTATGATTACATTTCATTTTAGCAGGGAGTTTTATGGTTTGTGAAATGCCTCAGAGCAGATGTGAGTCATAGTGTTTTTTTATGCATAGTTTGCAACCACTTTATTTCATCACTCCAGCAACTGGAATAGCAATGAATAACAGCTTGCACCAGGAGGACATGTTAGTGATATCTATCTGTTTTTTTTCCATTCTAAACTCAGTACTCATAATATTTTAATATTTTTCTTTCTTGTTTTGTATCTGCATAGAATTGGTGTTTGAAGAGGTGAACAGCGTCAAAGCTTCTGGCGGCAAGACGGATAGCCTCCAGGCGGAGCAGTAAACCTCTCTCACTCTAGCTGAACCTTTTCCTACAGAAGGACCATGTACTCAATAAGTGGGAGAAGGACCGTGGAAAGACAACTTAAGAAAACTCTGCACTGTGTTTGATCGCCTGCCATGAGTTCATTGGAGGAGCGGGGCAGGATGGTCTTCAAAAAAAAAAAAAATCCAACGCACACATCGCTATTACAGGGAGGTTGAAGCATCTGATAGAAGGCGCTTTCCAGTCCCCGAAAGTTGCTCCCTCTTATGTTTCCGCACAAATGAGGAACTTTTCATCGTGGCTACGTCGGGGATCACAGACATGACGACGCATGCGAGGCAGCAACTTCTCAGAACGTAACTGTGTTTACAGACTGAAAGAAGGGTATCACATGAAGGGGAAAAAAACGCACACTAGGATTTCCAAAGCAAGACAGACCGCTATCTGGTCCCTCATCAAGACTAAGTCACTGCTTTCATATATGGAGTTAATGTCCTAAGGCTTGCAGCAACGCCACATCATATCCCAGAACACCTAAGCCTGCATAATACTGCATGATTTCTTTGCATTTAATCACAACATGATATTACAGATGCTGTATTATAACCATAAAGACTGCTTATTGTATCTGCCCCTCTGGTGTCAAACAAGCCTGTGTGACCAACTTTCAATCTATTTTATCTTTTATAATTTCCGCAGACTTAAAAAATAATGACACACGAGCAAACAGAAACTATTGTTCTCATCCTCTCCTTCTCACAGAACAGGAAACTCCAACTGTGCTGTTAATTAGCAAAGTAATGAATATTATGCCAAAGCTGGAACAGAGTGGCTTGTGCTGCAGGTCTGTGTTTACAGAGTGACCACGCTCATCATACAGTTTTTCACTGATGGCTGATTTCTGATCACCTGTCTTGTTTGCAGAGCTATATCTGGTTTTCATTACTCTCTGAGACGCGTTTTGCAGGCCCTGTCATTGTTTACAATAAGAAAGATTACAGGCATTTTGTAATTTGATAGATACAGTTCCTAGCAATGTGTGTACATTGCTGGATAATCGTTTATTTCCCAACTATTATTGTTATGTAAGCAATGACTGGTTGAACACATTCCAGGCTGTTGAGTCCCATAGCAGCCAAGTCACTCCCTGGTTGCGACAATTACTCTACAGCTTCTTTTTAGTTTGGATTTCTTTATTTTTTTTAATGATCCTTGCGCATACCCATAAGCATAGGAGATATTCTGGACTTGGCCTTGACTGTGGATTTTTCTGTAATAGTCCAATTTAATAGCCAAATGCAACATTATAATACCCATTATCAAATTAAGGAATGTCATCACAGGTGTCATTGTATAAGTAGCACGAGACCGACGCCTACGCATATCATTGCGACAAACGGTTAACTTCCTCACCGACATTTTGTCGTTCGTTTTACTGCAGGGTGAAGTTTTAGTTCTGCAAACTTTTTGCTGAGGCAGAAATAATCTGCTTGTTTTTTAACTGCAGTGTGCAAAGTCAAATAACCACTAGATGTCACGCTTAAAATACTGAAGGTCATTGAAAATGTCAAGAGAAAAAAGAGGATCAAGCTGTGTTTTGTGAAGTAACTAAGATACTTAATGGAAAATGTGTCTAGCATTAAAGGTCACATATTATACTCCTTTTCAACAAGTTTTAAATAAGTCTCAGAGCTCCCCAAAACATGTCTGGGAAGTTGTTTTCCAAAAATCCACTCTGATCCTGTATTTGATCATGTCTATAACCCCTCTATTTCAGCCCTGCTCAGAACAGGCTCTTTCTGTGTCTGTACCTTTAAATGTAAATGAGCTGTGTCTGACCACGCCCCCTCTCTGGAAGGGCTTGGGTGGCTCAGGCTTTCTCGCTCCATTTCCTATCGTTTACGATGAGAAGGCAGACTCAGAGGGCAGAACAAACACCTAGCTGTGGGAGTGTCCCCCACCTGGGGGAGGGGTTAGTGCCCTTTGTGATGTCATGAAGGGAAAATCTCCAAACGGCCTGTTTGAGCACACATTTTCTGAAAAGTGGAGCAGGCAGAAGACGGAGAGGATGGACTTTTCTCATAACTGGGGGGTTTGTAGACAGACTAGGGACACATTAGTGTTAAAAAAACATGGTAAAGTGTATTATGCATAATATGTGACCTTTAATTAATGCATCTTTGGTATTAGGATAATGCCGTCGAAATTTTACCAAATGAATGTGAAAAGAAACCATCAAACTAAATATTGTATTTCTCTCTTAATTCGGTACAAAATACTGGCAACATCAGAATGAGGGATATAGTAAATAGCAGATTTTTAGTTAAGCTTACGAGTTCAAAAGTAGTGGCAGTGATTGGTTCATGAAATAAACATGTGAAAGTGAAGTGGCTTTCTTCTCCTCATGTTTACTAATGGTTGTCAAACCAGCTTAGTCCACCAAATGGATTTGGGTTGAACAAAGAGAGTCCGTTTAGAGCTGTCTGTTGTACAGGTTTGGCTTGACTTTCTTGTTACAAAGAGCAGTTGAAAATAATCAGGTTAATCAGGTTAAACACTTATAATACTAAACTGCGTTATAGAGTATGGATGGTTGATACTGAAGCTAATGTGAAGGGTGATGCTGATATGCAATATCGAAACAAAGGGGGGAATTTAAGGGAAATTAGAAGACACTAGACTGTGCTCTGGGAGAAACCAAACTTGTGAATCGCTTTTTTTGTACTTTCTTACTTATTAACATAATTTATATACTTCAAGATACAGTAACGGCAGGTGTACAGTGGTTAGCTTACCAGACTTAATGCTAAGTAGCACTAAGTTTTGTTAGCTTAAAATCTACAGGCAAGCGCTGTTGTGAGCCTAGCTAGCAAGTAAAATTGGTCTATTGCATCACCACCTCACTTTAAATTCAACCAATGAGATTATTTTTGCCTCAAGTAAACATTAGTGATACTAAAAAATCAAAAACACCAGAAAGGAAACTTACTCAAGCTATTTTTCCCCCTCAAATGGTTAACACTGGTGTTCTACATGTAGTCTATAGTGCAAGTCGTCCATTAACACCGAATGCAAAATGTTCAAATTACAATTCAAATGGATCCAAGTTGTCTGTCTAGTCAATGGGTGTTCAAGCTCTGAATGTTAGTGTAATATGCTTATGTGGATGTTGTATATGTGGTTGACTTGAATAGCAAACTGCAAATCGAATGTATATGTTTACTGTATGTATGTTACAAGTAAGAAGTGTCTTTCGACTACCTGGTGGCATGTGATTCATCAGTAGCCATGAGTTTCAAATCACTAAAGTGAATGTCAGCTCTTAGTTTTCAAAGGATCATGATGATTTTCTCATTCAACATCAACGGGTGACATGACTTGGCTTCAACTGAATAAAAAAACATAATTTCTGTTTGTCAATGTGGCTCTTGTATTATTATCCCTACAAAATCAGTACGTTTTAGCCTCCTTGCTCTGATTACTTGACATTGTTTTTTACATTTTCCACAGCTGCCGTTCCCAGGGGCGTGTCAAGACTTTTTTTTCACAGGGGTGGTCCAACTGGGGCAATGACCTATGCCGGGGAAGCATGAAGTTTGAACGAATAGCCTAGTATTTATTCACTCTCTCTGTCTCATCATATCTACTTCAACTACTACAGTTTAAATACCTAAATGATGTTAAATTACTGTGTATATATTTGTTTATGTCAGAAAGTAACCAAACATAGTGGCACCATATACACATCTTCTTGATTAAATTCTTTGGGCACCCAAAAAGAAGATGGATTTCCAAAGTCACAATTTAAAGTATTAACAAAAGAAAATGTGCCACATTGAAATGCTAAGAAAGCCTACAGTTGAAACACAGCCTTAATAGTTGATTTTAATATAAGTCTGAAAAAGCAAAGAGTTAATTATAGTTTTGGATTTTGGGGTACTGCAGGGCTTTCAGATTTCGAGGCTGGACCAGGATGTCAACCCGTCTGGAAACGCCCCTTCCTGATCTGTCTTTATAAATCATACAAACTATAAGATTGTACGGAAGCCCTAAGCAGACATACACCCATACATTTTATTCTACTTCCTTTTAATTTGATAACAAGTACATTTTTGGTTGTTTTCTCAAGATTTCTACCTTTTTTAAATCTTGTTTTATGGATATCAATAGCCCTTTTCGGACTGTTTTTTTTTGTGTGCAAAAGTTGCGTCTTAATCTCAGCCTTCATCACGTCTTTCCACATTCACATTGATTCTACTAAGGCGTTGCAGAAGCACGGCAAAGCAGGAGCTCTACATAAACGCACAGTCAGACATGCACACACACACATCGCTGCGCTGCCCCACTGGCTCTGCTGACACCGTCTCGCCTCTGATGACTGTACAGAGAGGGGATCACTTCATCCCCCCATTACACCTCTGCAACATTCAGATTGAAGGTGAAACGTCACAGGGGAAAACATATCCCGTCTTGAAACAGCAGTCTGATAACAGGTTAGATTTCTAGATCTTGTGAAAAACCACTGAAATTAACTTATCACAGGAAAACGGAGTAAAATCAAATGTATGGATGTGCATGTCCTCATAGGACTTCCGTAGAATTATATGGAAAATAACTTAATATACAGCAAGCCTATAGAAGAGTAGCCCAATGTAAACTAGTAGTTTGGAAAATCTGAAACATTATTGAAGCAACATGAAATCCCACTAGAAATACAAGAACTAATGTTTAGCCTACATATTGTGATTTTAAAGTTACAGAGAGGAAAAATTATCAGATAAATAATTATTACAAAAGTCATTCATTAGTTTGAAAAAAATCTTAAATATAAAGTGAAGTGGTTGTTTTTTTTAAAACTCATTTCCAGTGGTCATCAATGTTTAGTTAACTTGATATAGGCAAACACCTTCCAGGTACATTTTAAAATGAATAGTGTTTTAGGGGTATAAGCGCAGGGTGTTGGCAGATGTTTTGTGGCCTTTTCTCCAACATTGTAGACACACCCATAGACTGCCCTGGGCGACCAGAAGGCATGACTAACAATGTGTGTGTTTGTGTGTGTGTGTGTGTTGGGGGTGTAACTGGCGACCCTGCAGAGTAGGCTACTCGAGACGTCCGCTGTGTCCCAGACGAGGAATTTGAGTTTCACCAAACTTTTCACTGCGGGACAAACTAAAGCGACTCTGCAGCGTTTGAAGGAGGAAAGAACGAAACTCACTTTGTCACATGAAAGGACGGGGAGAGGACCTGACCCGAGTATCGAGCGGACCCCACATCCTGACCTCAGACTTGAGTAGTCGGTGGGTATGGCTGTGCGGTCAAGGACGGGTTACTACCGTCAGGAGGTAAACAGAACCGCGTGGGAGGTTCCGGAGAGGTACCGGGAGCTGAAACAGGTCGGGACAGGAGCCTATGGGACTGTGTGGTAAGTCAAGACGAAAGACTCCGCCACAGCTCGAGGAGGAGGTTATTGATCTCATTTTGAAATCAGCTGATTGGGTGGCAGGGTTTTTTCCACAACCACCACTTCCTGCATAAAAGATTAAACCGCACATCAGTTGTTTCGCTCTCTCTGCTGCAAACTTCAATGGTAAACAAACAGACAACCTGCATTTCAATTTGCTCCCATTAAAGGCGCAATGCAAAAGTTGCAAAATGTTAAGTGGTTCTTAGAAAGTGACTAAACAAAAAGGGGAGGTGTCTTGACAATAATAAAGCAGTCATAGTTTGTTTTACTCATGTGCATTTTACTTTCATTTCTACTTTCATTTCCCTGCTCTAGCAGCCCTGCTTGTGTGGGATATTGTGGTCCCCGGTGTCTCCACAGCTGGCTCTGCAGGGCCTCTTTTTGCATTGTGTTGTTTGGATGAGAGTCAACAAAGAGAAGCTCCCCCCCCCAATCGCATTGTTCGGAGAAGTCAAAGACCCTGATTTAAGTCCATAGAAAGCGCCACCGCTTTGTCTTTTTATCCCGAATAGACCTTCTCTCACTGCAGACATTGTAATGGGTCATAGCAAGAGAGATTCAAGTGTAATTAATATCATTAATGAGACACTGTATCATGACAGATGGTGTTATTACACCTGTGGATTTCCTTATAGACGTGTCATGACAATTGTCCAGCGTAATGGTTTAGTTTGGGATCCAACTAATTTGTTCAAAAAGTAAACTTCAGCATTTATTTTTTTGAAGATTTTTTATTTTGGGGTTTTTGTGCCTTTAATGGAGAGATAGGACAGTGGATAGAGTCGCAGATCAGAGAGAGAGAGAGAGTAGGGAACGACATGCGGGAAAGGAGCCACAGGTGGGACCTAAACCCGGGCCGACCGCCTGGAGGACCACAGCCTCCACACATGGGGCGCCCGCACCGACCACTGCGCCCGCCAGCGCCCCCAGCATTTTTAGAAGAATCTATTTCATCATGTTAACACGATACATATCTCTCTGTTTGTTTCAGTTCAGCATGGGACCGCAGATCAGGCACACAAGTGGCCATCAAGAAACTACACCGGCCGTTCCAGTCCAAACTTTTTGCCAAAAGGGCTTACAGAGAGCTGCGACTCCTCAAACACATGAAGCATGAAAATGTAAAAAAAAAAAATAATAATCTCTAGTATGGACAAAGACAAACTGGGGATATTTATTTAAAAATGTTTAAAATGCATCTTCAGTCTCTTAATGAAAAACATGAATGAAACAAATCCTAAAGAGAAACATTTCACTCTCATGTGTTTTTAATTCTGATGTTCTTTTTCCTTTTTTTCCTCGACCAGGTAATTGGGCTGCTAGATGTTTTCACAGCCGAAATCTCGTTAGACCGCTTACGTGATTTGTAAGTTCCCGTCCCTTCCCGCAGTGTTGATGCAGAACTCAGTCCTCGTTCCTTTTCGAGTGATCTGACTCCTCTTCTCTTGCCCATAGTTACCTGGTGATGCCATTCATGGGCACTGACCTCGGCAAGCTGATGAAGCTGGAGAGACTGACGGAAGACAGGGTTCAGTTCCTCGTGTACCAGATGCTCAGAGGACTCAAGGTACACACCACAACCAACACACGGGGGAAAATGTACAATACATCACAAAGAAAGACTTGTGGTCCATTAGAAAGAAAACGTTCAATACGATATAGTTAGCTTCCGGTGATTTGTTTCCTGCTCTGAACGGGCTCTGGGTACAACCAGAAAACGCAAATCAGCCATTCCAAGATAGCGCCTAGGCTCATAGGGGGATTTAAATGTCAACGATATACCTAGGTCTGGTCAAGTAGGGCTTTAAAATATGTAATGCAATTTTAAAATCAATACGGCAATAGACAGGAAGCCAATGCACGGAGGATCTGGGTTATGTGGTTGTGTTCTCTTCAACCAGTAATAACTCTAAAGGATTATGGACCAATTGGAGGCTCTGTATGGAAAGAAGCCTGAGAAATACCCGACAGAGAGCAGTATAAGAATGTAAATGGGATTAATGAATGCAACAACAAAAAAAAAAACAAAGGGATTTTATTTGTAATCTTGTAAATAGCATCAAGAAAGAGTGAAATAGCATGCTTGTCTCTGTGAGCTGAAGTTGCTGATTCTGTCTGTGTCTCCTCTCTCCCCAGTACATCCACTCCGCCGGGATCATCCACAGGGTGCGTGACCTCTGACCTTTCTGACTATGAGCTGTGGGGGCTGGGCACTTGCTCTTTTTTTCACACTAGATCCCATTCATCCGGATTCCCACACAGGGAGCTTTCTCAATTTCTAGACGGACTGATCCGCTGTCGACTAGATTCGAAATGTCCCCACACGTCTCTACGTCTTTCTTGGACCTTTAATACCCAGTATTGGATGGAGAGGTGTCGCTGCCAGCAGAGAGAAGATGCATGCATGAGTCATGGTCGTACTAAATGACTGGATTCATTTCCTTATTTCAAGCCCTGAGGGAGCAGCAGGGGGGCGTGTCCACACTTTGTAGACTGTGGTGGCCCAACTGGGGGACTAGCTTATGCAAGTTTCTTGTTTTTTCACTGGCTAATTGAAAATTCCAGGCGACCCCATGTTGGGTAGGAACCCACGTTGGGGTCACCCGAACATATTGCATGCAAGGAGTAACAGGGGCGTTAGTATCTCGCCTTGAAGTGGCCATCTGCTCGCACCAATTGTTCTTAAAATTGACATTTTATTATGTTAATCCCAAAATCTTAATTTGCTTCCTCATGTCTAGTAGCCATATACCTATATCTGCTTCTTTCTTCATAAGATAAAGAATTACAAACATATTTCCTCTTAGATATCCAATCTCTAACTGTTCTCTTGGTCCTGTTTGTTTTTCATATCTCACAGGACCTTAAACCAGGAAATTTAGCCATTAACCCCGACTGTGAGCTGAAGGTAACCCATCTTCAAATAAATATTGTTTTTTTTATCTGAATCAATCAAACATCTACACATTCTCTCATCACGCTTCTGTTTTGTGTTTTCTCTTCTCGTTCAGATTCTCGACTTTGGCCTGGCGAGGCAGGCTGACGCGGAGATGACCGGCTATGTCGTGACACGCTGGTACAGGGCGCCCGAGGTTATTCTCAACTGGATGCATTATACACAAACAGGTAGAGTCTCATTCTTCATATCATGTGTAAGGAGGAGTTCACAAATTAAACACAAGATGAGACTTGTTACATAAACCCAGATTCATTGCGACAGCTGATGTTTGCCAATCTGTTGCAGTGGACATCTGGTCGGCTGGTTGTATCATGGCGGAGATGCTACTTGGAAAGCCGCTGTTTAAAGGAAATGATCGTATCCTTTACAACCATTAAGATGTAACTGTCTATTACTATGTTTCAGCATCAAGTGCAATGAGTTTACTTTTATTTTGACCCTGTTGTGGATTGATTAAAATGTAAAATCCTACTGTACCTCTGAAAGGACAAATCGTCTGTAAACGATGCTCATTCTAGCATCAAGCTTACTTTTGAATGACAACATTTGAGACATGACACTTGACCAACGCTTCTCCAAGACCTCGACCAGCTCAGAGAAATCATGAAGATCACAGGAACCCCAACCCCTGACTTTGTTGTCAAGCTACAGAGTCAAGATGTGAGTTGTGCATTTTGACTGTCATATTCAATGCGAGCATGCTGGAAAGAGAGCAGAGAAGAGAGAAGAGAGGAGAAGTGTCTGCAGTGTATATTTATTCTTCCTCTGTTGATGTGTTTGATTGTTGATGTATTTTGGGTTGAATAACATCTTTAGGTGACTCACTCTGCTGTGCTATGCATCATTACAGAAAAAGCCTAAAAACAGCCAACATGTTTTTTTTCTCACCCCCAATTTTTCTTTTTTTATGTGTCTATTTTTCATATAATCTGTTGAAAAAAAGTTTGGAAAAGTTTTTCCGGTCAATTATTTTGCCCCTTTTAAGATGCTAATTGGTGTTGTATTATATATCGTTGGAAAGCCTGATTAGTCACCATTACAACAAGGGTGCTACCCACACGTTTAGCTGTGTTGCTCATTGCACAAATGCATGATCCTTACAAGTAATACTTTGTTGTATTATCAGTATTATCAAATGGGCAAAATAATTGACCGAAATAACGTTTCCAAACTTTTTTTTTGAGGAGTTTAGTTACCACTGTTTTGTATTTTACATTTTATGAGGAATTCACCTCTAAAGAATTTCATGATTTGTGTGTTAGCAGCTTTTTTTAGAGTCTTGTGGTGGCTGAAAAGAAAACATCATACCTGACTTGAATGACAATCTCTGGGTATGAAAACCCCTCTCTTCCCCTCCTCTCTCTCAGGCCAAAAATTACATCAGGGGTCTTACAAAAGTTCCAAAAAAAGACTTGCACTCGATGTTCTCCAAAGCTAGCCCAAAGGGTACGTAAAGATCTTCTGTGTTCAAATTCCCCCCCCATGGGACGGTTTGCTAAATGCTTATCCTGCTGACGTTGACTCTTGCATGTGCCACACAGCTGTGTGTGTCTTGGAGAAGATGCTGCTTCTGGACCCTGAGCAGAGGGTGAGCGCCTCAGAGGCACTCGAGCTGCCTTTCTTCAGTGAGTTCAGAGACGCTGAGGAGGAGACTGAGGCGCTGCCGTATGATCAGACCATGGACAACACAGACCTCCCGCTGGACCAGTGGAAACGTAGGCGACACTTTTCTGAGATGTTTACTGTATCAGCTCGACATGGCAAAAATATGTCGCTATTGTTTTCAGCTTCCAGCACTTGTTGCTATTTATCCATAAATAGAGACATCTGGTGAAGATAATTTAAAGGCCAGACACATTCTGAGGGACAAGTTAAGCAAAACATGTATTCCTTCTGTAACAGTATTTGCTATTTGCTGGAGGATATCACTAAAGACCTGGGATCTTTTTTGAGTATTTAATCTGTTAAAAGGCCATTTACAGTAAATCCTACAGGGAGAGGACTCAGAGTAAAACATATTGTGTAAGAGAAAGATAATAGTGTTGAACTGTGATCTAGATGTAGGACAGAGACATGATTTAGAGTGACATACTGAAGTTGCATGATTCTCTTTTCTTGTGTGTCTGCAGGTCACACTTTCACAGAGATACTGACCTTCAGGCCCACCAGGGACTCCAGAGAGACGTCACTTTAACCGCTACACACTCACACGTACACACCAGAGCCAAAAACACATCCTCTGTTATTGACTATTCTCGCTTTGTATATGTGTAGAAATAATAGAAATTGTTAGTTTGTTTAAGATTTAGTTTTCAATAAATGTGATTTTCTCAAATAAGAGCATCTGTTGTTATTGTAGTTTGATAGAGTGACACGTTCTAGTCTATAATCCGAGTAAATCATGGCGACTGCTGCGACTTTAACCCAGAGTGCTGGAAGCTTTGTGTCTGTTTTGATGACTTAATTCACCTCGGTCACACACATCGTTATCTCTTTATTTTCAGGACACTGAAACAGCCAACTTAAAGGTCTAAACCTCCATTTTTAATTTAAGGTGTTGTGATTAGGGTTGCAAAGGGGTGGAACATTTCCGGTAAATTTCCAGAAGCTTGGGAATTTGGTAAATATTCCAAATCGGAAACTTTCCATGGGAATTATGGGTATTTATGGGAATTAACTGGAAATTGAGGGTAATTTAATCAAACTATCATATCCAAGCAAAAATTAAACATATTGTTTTGTCATAAGCAGACATCCATGCAAAATAATACAATTAAAAAACATGACATTTCAACAGATTTATGGGTTAAGTTTTAATAATTTTATTGAACTATAAATTATTTCATTGAAGAACAAAAGCATAAAGATTGAGTTTAATATGACTCATCCTACCAATTCAAAAATTAAGTAAAGTCCCATAAAAGAAAAGTGCATGCAGGGGGCATGGCCTCAATAGCCCTGCAGTAAGCAGTGTACAGTGTGCATGTGTTTGAGGAATAGCATAGATATTCAAATGTACTTGCATGAAATCTGGTTGTTTTAGTCAAGATTATGCTAAAATATATTTTACCCAACTATATTTAAGTTCCCTGTTAAGTACCAACCTTCAATTTAGTAAATTCACGGTTTATTCCCGTTTACTCCCATAAATTCCCATTAATCCCCATGGAAAGTTCCCAACTTTTGCAACCCTAGTTGTGATGCCATGTCAGATTTTCTTGTGTACATAGTATTTTGTTTTACATGGACACGGCCTGTGACATTTCCCTCTTTTGGTCGGTCTCCAAAGCATTACATCATCCTACACTCTCCAAAAAGCTTCCTGAAACTACTCCAGGCTGAACTCAGATAACTGAGCACTGGAGCTTTTTAATCCTGCCTTTCTATCAACTACCATCAAATATGAGAAACTGACAAAAGATCCATTAAAAAAATGGAAATCTGTTGTGGTATTTTACTACAATGAGGGTCAAAGGCAGACATGTTTTCACGCTGATGTTGACTAACTGACTGTCGCTCCAGTCGTTTTTTTCCTAGTGTCTGTGCAATTCAGAGATTTATGAGAGAAGGGATTATTCCTACATATCCACAGAAACCGGAAGACCCGAAAATCTCAGTGCATTTTTTTTTTTTGCAGCTTGTGCTGAATGCTGCTGTACTGATTTTAAAGCCCATGTGAGGAGTTTTTAGCTGGCTATGAAAATAATACTGATGTGTCTCTTTTATGGCTGACTCGATACAGTCAAATACTCGACGATTGATTCGTCAGAACCTTAGTCGACTGCCAGTCTCCCAGTCCAGCACAAGGATCATTCCATTCCAGCTACACGGGGGTGTTTATGTGTCATAGAGCTGAAGAGAACTTATTTGACATAGAAGTCATTTTGTTCTAGAACCGGGCCTGCAAGTTATACAATGTGTTTTTTGTAGGGGGTTTAGAATACTCTGGAACTCTGTATTTTGCTCCACCTGCAGGTTGGATTATAGATCTGGTATAATTGAGTGTTCCCATAAAATGCCTTCAATTTGTGTTGGTGCTTAATGTGTTAAAGTGCTAACATTAGCATGCTAACACAACAACGCAGGAATACAGGCAATAGCAGCTCGAGCAAAGGAGAATGTAGACTGCCGCTTGTGCTTGATGGTGCTTAATTATGGAGCCTTCTAATTGATAACTCCTTCATGAGAACGCGAGAGGAGAGGGGTTGGAGGTGTGTCTCTGGAGGAGAGCGGAGGCTTCAGGATGGAGGAGGTGTGGCCAAACAGCTGTTTGTTTTGGTTAAGTGCTGGTGCTCAAGGGCGACATCTACTGGATCAAAAAGTTGCACATTCTTCTTTTAATTATGAGCTGTTGCACAATGAACAGGATTTTACTCTAAAGGTATCATTTTTAAACACCTTTAAAACCTAAATAGGATTTACAACCTACCATTTCTGTCTTCCCAAAAATCCAGAGTAATGACGAGATAAAGAGAATAAGGCCATAAGAAAGCAGTCCAGGGTATAATGAAAAAGAATGAACGTTTATTCACCATTAGAATAGAACTACTTTGGTTACTTTTCTCAAAACAATGCAGCGATGTGTGTTCACATTTAGAGTCTTTAGACCTTGCAGACGTGGCGTCAGTCCAAGCGTCACACACCATACTTCTTCTGTAAGGCTGTGATGGACGAAGCTTCCAGCTCGCTTTGGTGAAGGAAGTCGAACACTTCTTTTAGCGCTGGGGGAAGAAAAGTTGTAGAACATTTAACATACATCTATATATTTTTCATATAAATATACCTAAAAGTGATCCGTAAGAGACTCAACCTTTCTTCTCGGGGGAGGACATGAACATGACGGCCATGTCGAAGCGTCTCACACTCGCTAAACTCCTGAGGATCTCAAGTGTGACGGCTGGCGCCTCGTTCCTGCACAAAACTGATGTTAAAGCACAAAAAAACAACACGACGCAAAACTGAAGAGAAAATCTATTTGTTTAAAAAAAAAAACTCACTTTATATAGAAACCTTGCAGCGTGCTCAGGATCTCATTGAGAATGTCAGGCTCAAGGGAGTTTTGGAAAATGTTGACGTATGCCTCTGGCTCGATTTGCTTGCGAGACAAGAACAGAAAGAAAAGAAAAAGATGATCTTGTTGCATTTTAAGAGGTGTGCAAACATTCAGATTTCTCATCTTCAGACACACCGCTTACCCTCAGGTATCTGTAGACCGCTTCAGGTTGGTTTCCGATCTTTCGGAGGTCGGCCTCCAGCTGGAAGCTGTTGGTGGGAGGCGGAGGCAGGACCGCTTCTGCTGGGGAGGGCTTTGTTGACGCTTCAGGAGGAGGAACAACTTCATCCTGTGCAGCCTGTTTGGTGTGTCTGCTCGGTGGAACTCTGGGATACAGAGTCCAGACAGAGGGAATAATAATCAGACTAAAACAACAATAAACAATATCATGGAATAGAAAAAAAGTCATGCCACTTACTGCTGTGATGAATGTGAAGGGACTTCTGCCATCTCCTCAATTTTGATCATTTTGGCGCTGGGTGATGAGGACAGTGAAGAGGATTCATCCTCGGCCTCCGTCACCACCTCTTGTACAGTACACTCGGATTCACTGGGCAGCATCTCTTGCACCGACACCTTTCCACTCACTTCCTCAATATCGATCCTCCTCAGCGGTTTCTGAAGAAAAGAAGAGATTTGTTGTCTCTCAGAAATGAGGCTGTTGTTGTGTTCTTCATTTTATTTAAATACATAAAATATCCTTTCCAATAAATACACCTAATAAAAATACACACTTTCAAACTACATTTATGTCTATGCTGCCACCTGCTGGACAAATAAAGAGAAGCATGTTGTGAACATACGGATCCACACTATCTGCTTTTCACAAGTTCAAAATGACATAAAGACAAAGTCTCTTCCCACATTCTTCTTTAAGTCATTTATTTTCTTCATTATTATTTTGTGCTTGAGCCGATAAAATACAATATTGCATCTACCTACAGGCAAAAACAATGTCTTAAGGATGCTTATTTTCTCTCACAAACATTACCCACAGAATTTAATTATGTTATGTAAAATGAAAAAAAGCCAAACAGATGTTTCTATATGGTTCAAAACATTGGAGCAATATGTCTCCCTAGAGTCGATGCACACGTGGTTACCATGTTGTGGATACTGAAGCGTCAGTGTTTAGCCAGCTCTGCATCCGTCTTGAAACGTTTTTGCGTTCTAACCTCTCTCCATTTTTCAAAAGCATCTCTCCAAACAGCCCTGTGTGTGGGGTGCCTTAAAACCGCCTTCCTTTTCTGGTCAAAACAAATACAGACCATTCCAGACTGCAATCTAAACTTAGGAGGACATACTGACTGCTGCATTGTTTTTTTAAATATAATTTTTGGGCCTTTATTAGATAGGACATCTGAAGAGAGACAGGAAGTGTTGGCAGGAGAGAGTGGGGGGGTGACATGCAGTAAAGGGATGAGGTCAGATTTGAACCTACGGCTGCTGCGCTGAGGACTAATGCCTCCATACATCGGGCATGGTCATAACCGCTAGGCTATCGGCGCCCCACCGGCTGCTGCATTGTTGTCAGAGAGAGAAGCCAGCACTTCAACATAGCAAGTTTAAGACTCCTTAAAGTCTGATGATATAGTAAGGTCATTTTATGATTTAATTCAGTAGATATCTTACACATTGCTCCTTTAAGAAAAATGAAACTGAGTAATAGACTGTCAATATTGTCAAAGATTGACCTCCTTTGCTTTATGTGTTAAAACAGTATTTTAGATCAAAAGAACACTTGTTGAATAAGTAAAGAGTATAACTGGAAATAAGAAAAAACTCACAGTTGACTGCAGATGTTTGGGTTTGTTTACTGGCTGAACTGTTCTCCTCTTGTTGCTGTCCGGTGTTTGAAGGCAGCCGCTGGGACCCTCGTCCTAACACAGCAGAACGATGTTAAGGAAAGAGAAGTGAAGTGTATCCAACATCAAACATACTTCGATTTTCAAAAATGATTAGTTTAATATTCAGAGATAAGACCTGCTCTTTCTATTCCTGACATTGTTTTGTTTATAGTTTAATGAACACTTGATTTTGAAACGTACAATCTGGAGTTTCTGGAGTTCGTTCAGGGCCTGCTTGTTTCCTGGTTCAAGTTTCAACAACTCCTGAAAATCTGGAATTGAAACACCAAGCAAACACACACACACAGAAAGAAAATGTTTAATGCCACACAATGAATAACTGATGACACAAATAATCCTCATAAATGTTGTTTTTCTGGTAATAATATATGAACCTCTCCATTGATCGTCAAAGCGGAATAAGGAATTACCTAATTACTTATAATGATATGATTAAGACAAATGTATCCACATAAGAAAGGATGATAAACCACAAAGGATTAAGAAACGTAGATTATCTCAACGCATCGGGTGAATTAGGCAACAACATTTTGGTCTTCAACAAGTAAAAACATAGAAAGAATGTATGACCTAAGAGCGACGTAAATGAGCTCTAAGCTGACTCTGGGACAACGAGTCAAATGGAAACATTTATCTTTAATATTGTACATGGTCCCTTTACAAACACAAAAAAGTACTGGCTGATGTTCTGCTTTTGAGTCTTTTTCAGTACCTTGTTTGGCCTCCTGCAGTTTTCCTAAAGCCACTCTTGCTGTGCCACGGCGGGCGAAAGCCTTGCAGTAGGTGCTGTCCAGAGAAATGGCTTTAGTGCAATCCTCCTCTGCCTCCTTAAACCTGCAGCAAACAGAAGGTATGCATTTATTACCTCTTTTTATTAAGGTGCACAAATAGTGCATTAACCACTTGGTCCCTATCAGAATGTTTTGTTTTGTTATTAAGGCACCTTCCAAAAACACATCATATTCATCGACATAATTAAAATACAAAGTCTTCCTTTCTTACTATCAACAAGCTGTTATTTTCATGTTATTGAGGATAAAGTCTTTGTATATGGCTCAGAGGGTGTAGATTAGTCTTGCAGAATAAAGGCACTAAGTGGTGCTTTGTAAAGAGGTTTAAGAGACAACAGGGGACTAACATGCATGTTATTGTTAATGTGTGTACTTTAAAGGAAGGGTTGGTAATTTCCTGCAGATTCACTTTTTAAGATTTTGATTGAACTTGTCTTTAGGTCCTGACAGAAGTTAATAACTCATGTTCTCTGAATAAAGGAAAAAAGAAAATCTGTCACCTGTATCAGTTGTAAGCCTGTAAAAACCTCAACCAATGTCTGCCACGAGGTACCAATCTGATGAACCAATCACACGCCTCCCTGTCTCCCTGCTCACTCTCTACCCATTGCGTGCACTCGCCCACACTCAAAGCATGAGCTGAGGTCACTTCTGGACCAATGCATGTATGCGAGGGGGTGTGGCTTTTGAGAGAGCACAGAGGGGAGGGGGCGGGTGTAGACGGAGCACTGAGGGAATGCTACTATCAAAATCATGCTAGTTTTCGAAACAATTACCAACCCTGCCCTAAATATATGGCATTATTGTAAGTTTTATATCCACTATATTGCCTTCTTTTTACTGGTAATGAAGAATTTTCAGGGGAAATGAATGTTGTGCTCACTTCTCCAGCTTGAGAAAGGCCATGGCTCTGTTGGCGGGCAGTAAGACGTTCACGCTGTCCGCCTCCATGCCCCTCGTGTAGCATTCAACAGCTGCTTCATACTTCCCCTCTTTGAAATAGGCGTTCCCCTGAAAGGTACGTCAGAAAACATCATGACTTAACAGACTTATTTTATCCACATTCACCAGCTGTAACACATCAGGAAAAGCTCACTCTGTCTTTTTGCATAACAGCCTCCTGTCGTCCCTGCTGCTCTTCTACCAGTCTCTGCCGCTCAGGGTCCTCGGCGGGGGTCACTTCTGGCTGCGTTGCTTCCCTCTGGGCGGAAGGCACATGATCTCCAAGGGCCTGAAACCAGCCAGGAAAAATGAATTCATATAAGGAAGAAAGAAAGACGCCTGGAATAGTCTCAAAACAAAATCTTCTACGCACACCTCTTTGATTTTTTTGACTTCATTCTGTGCTTCCAGGTTCCCGGGGTCAAGCTTGAGAACCATCTCATAATCTATTAAGAAAGAGATGCACGACATTATCTCAGTCTGCTGCAGTAAAACAGCTCATCTTCTCTTTACAACAGGTGGTCACCTTCTAATGCAGATTCACATTTCTTCAGTGCAAACCGTGCTGCTCCTCTCCGTGCATACGCTTTGAAATAGTTGCTGTCCAGAGCAATCGCTAAATTACAGTCAGACTCTGCCACAGCATACCTGCAGTGAAAAAATAATACGATTTTACCAACACAGTTAGGCTGCATACCTTTCCATGTTGTTAAAATGCTGAAACCATACTTTTTGAGTCTGAAGAAGGAGGTGGCTCTGTTTGTTGGAAGTACTGGATTGTAAGGATCTGCACCCATCCCTCTGGTGTAACACTCGATGGCGTCGTCATACTTCCCCTCTTTAAAAAACGTGTTCCCCTGAAAATGGAAAGAACGACCCGCTTTCAGAGAGAGCGTCATTCCTCATCTTGTACTACTTTTCATGCAATAATGACCTTTTCTTTCTCAGCCAGCGCGGCCTCCTTGTCAGCTGCCGCTTCCTCAGAGTCCGACTCATTTGACTCTGCAGGGCTTTCCTCCTTATCCATCTCTGACAGAGCTTTGTCCTGCCATCACAGAAGTCAAATTTTAAGTCATCTGCTTCATCACTTAACTAATGAGGTTTATTATATTTCATAGGAATGACTTTAGTTACCGCGTCAAACTTGTCCCATGACCGGTAGTCGTATGCTTTTATCCTTGAAGCCTGCTTCGACTCATCCTCCTTGGCGTCACCTTCACCTGTTTGCTCCTTCTTCTTCTTCTTCTTCTTCTTCTTCTCCCTCATCTTTGTTTTGTAGTCTTTGTTGCGCACCGGCGGAAGATTCTTCAAACAGAACAGATTCAACAGGCTTTACATCGTGTTGTGCATGCTCACAATGATTAATGTCTACATCCGGGACCAACCTGTGCCTCCTGAGGTGCCCCCTTCCTCAGCTCCTCGTCTCTCTCCTTGATGTCTGTCTCCCAGCCCTCCAGCTCCTTCATGAAGCTGTGCATGTCCTCCGCGTTCTGCCGCATCTGAAGCTGCAACTCAATGGCTTTGTTTCCCACGGACATGTTACCCCCTGTGAAACAGACATTTGTTTTGGACAACCTCTTAACACAGCTCGTCGAAGTTGCGGTCTTGAAGTCGGCGTTGAAACCAAGTGGAGAACACGAGCTCTGTCATGCTTTTACTGCTAGCAGCTAGCGAGCTAACAAGCAGAAATACCAACATTAAAAGAACATGTAAGTGACTATGTCGCTACTTGAACCTCGTTAAATACCTGGCACTTCTCTCTCCGACTGTTCACGACAGTTAAAATGTAGCTGCAGTCAATTTGGTTCAATACTACCACAGAAACTATCGTCACTCATGTGTTTCTGTTTACGTTCGGAGCCATGACAGCCGAGTCCCAGCATCCCTTGCGCCGCCTAGCCTAACAGTGGGAGTAGCTAAGATCGTCTTTTTGAAACAGTTTCCCACTCCGAAGAAAATTCATACTTGTACATTTTGAACACAGTCGACTCAAAAAAGAAGTTACAGAAGATTACACACGACTTGATTATAGCCATGTAAGAGGTACCGCCGAACTTAAATACTAGTACTTGGTACAGCCTATGAATTTGTAGGCTTTTACCAAACAAACATGTTCTCAGAAACACAATATCCACATGAAAGATGAACACTGAGCCCATTTGCTTAGCCGAGTGGAAAGTATTGGTTTTCTACGGCCCTTAGTGTCGTCCTTAATATTACAGCCTATGTTGTCGTCACGTTAAAGACGAACCAGTCAACTAGTGTAATAAAAGTTATATGTTTGTTTTGTTCCGCACATTGCACTAGGAGTGGACTACTTACCTGACGCTTTGAATAAACGATCTACAAAGTAGTCACCGACAAAGCCTCATTAAAAAGGTAACGATATTTCCCTTATAGTCCATTAAACATATTTTACATGTAGTATTACTCTTTTTTTTTTTTTTTTGTTTTACAATATATCGATCAGTTATATGAAAAAAAGAACACTTCTTACCTTTGACCTTTCGTTACCACGTGATCTACAAATCAGCGATGACCTCCTTTGGCAGCTAGCGGCAGCTAACCGGGAGAATTACAGCTCACATTTCTAAATATAGTTGACTTGACTTCACACCATGGATCAGACAAAACAAGAGGAGGAATATGGATACGACTTATTCCCGGAGAGGACGAAGGCAAAGTACGCGAAGGGATCAATCGGGGAGAGCCTGTTCACTTTCAACAACAAGTGTCAGGTCATGTTGCACTTTGCAATGGAAACCAGTAAGTATGTTAATGAATGACATGTCAGCAGCGACAGGATGATATATTTACTGTCAGACAGGGTTTTGATTCCAATAACCGTGCAGTGTTGTAGCTATAACCTCAGATTAGCAGCATTTAGCATTAGCTGAATTAGCTGTCAGTGAATGTAAACCAGTGCAGCTCTGATTGGTGTTTGTGTTTCTCTCAGGTCCTTATGCCAAACTTCTCCTGAGTGCCATGAAGAGTTCAGGATGGTAGGTTTCATTCATTCATCAATCCAGTGATAGTTCTGCCATTGTCTTTCTCTGTAATTATCTGTAAAGTGCCTTTGTTGCTATCAATCCTGATGTGAAGTTATGTGGCATTTTCTCATTTTCAACAAGTCCAAAAAAAGCCTTTAAAGTGTCTTGTTATAAATCCACTCCAGTCCTGTATCAGCCATAATGTTGTTACAAGCTCATTTTTTTACATTTAAAAAAGTATTCTTACAGCAAAAGATCAAGATGATATGTTTTTACTGTCTCCTCTCAACACAGCCAAGTGTTCAAAGACCGACACTTCTCCTGTGAAGACTGCGACGGGTCGGTCAGCGGGGGCTTCGACGCAGCGTCCTCTCAAGTAAGGAAGACGTCTTAGGCAGTGCTACAGATAACACAGGGTCTGACACGTCACAGATGATACCAACGTTCAACAATAACAGGATAGAATAGAAAAGAATTGTCTGCTGTTGCATGAAAAACGCAGAAATCTGTCTTTGATATAAGTCGAGATGAGACGTTTACACACCGGTGACATGTGTGTTTGTTTGTAGATTGTTTTGTGTCAGAACAACATCCACCAGCAGTCCCACATGACCCGGGTGGTCACACACGAGCTCATTCACGCCTTTGACCATTGTCGGGCCAATGTGGACTGGTTCAACAACTACAGACACCTGGCTTGTTCAGAGGTAAGCCCCAGTGTTTTTTTTTTATGTTGCAATGGTTACTATGGTTACTATGTGATCCTCTTTCATCTGAGACCGAGGACAGAAGTTCCAGAAAATATCAGGACTCTCTTAGGGCTTTCAGACAACTCCTGAAAAACTCCTGATAGTTGCCGGAGGAGGAGCTGTGTGTGAACGCAGCAGGAGGTAGGACACGATGTAAAAAAGGACGCTGTGTTGTGATAAAGGATTTTCCAAGATGGGGGGGGGGCGAAGAGTCTGACGCTATAATGACAGTTTGTTTTACTTTCTATCAGCTGTGTGTCGGGGCTTAAGTATCAACTAAAGAGTATGAAGCTGCTTTATTACATTCACAAGGATCACACCGGACTCTCACTGGTCACGTTATATCAACATCACTTTTCCTTTACCTTTGTGTGCTGCGTTCACGCATCAGCTCACCCCGACCTCGCATGGAAATTATAGCAGTGGGCCTGGCAGGAAAAAGTCAAAGTGAACACATGCAGCTTAGAGTTTAGTGAATGTGAGAATTCAGGATTTTTGACTCTCCGGTCAAAGCTTATTTAAATCTTCAAAGACAATGGTCACAAAAATGCGCTTCAAAAATATATTTGGACTAGTTTCCTCAAACAGCTGGCAACATTAGTTTTAACTGCGGCTATTTATTTGTTGCTATTTTAGGCCCCTTGTCTAACTAGGGCGCCTGCGTCTTTTTCACATTGTATCAGTGCAGAGCGTTAACAGCAGCAGGCGGTCGCCCGGAGAAAGAGCGCAGCTCCGCCTTTCTTGTGCGGTGTCTCCGAGCGCTCAAGTTGAAAATCTTCCAACCTTTCAGAAATATCTATTAATCAGTGTTATAAATATTGTTTATCAGCACTTTTCGTATCAACAACGTGGGATCCAGACTAGAAAATTGAGAAACGGGATGTTGATGTCCCCGGCGCTCTTATCCAAATGTAGGATATGCCCCGTAGTTTTGCCGCCTACAGATCATGTCTTGTACTCACATCCTCTTTGCTCCGTATCTGATCGATCTCAAATAAAAAAAAAATGCAACAAAAAGCAACAGAGCAGTGTCGGTCACACAGCGGCCATTGTCAACAGATTGTTGTCATAGAGACAGGATGGACGTGCAGCACTTTTATTCTCAGCTCTCAAACGCTTCCTGCATGCGCTCTCGTGTGAACAGCCAGCGCTTTTCTGCCCGCAAAAAAACGCAAGGTGGACACAGAGCGTTACTGTCTTTTTGTGACTATTTTCAGCAGTGGTGTAATGTTCACTTCTTCATCTATGTGTCCTCATAAACAGGAAGTCAGGATTTAATCACAACCTGAGAAATTGGCTCTCTGCTTGGTTCTTTTAAGTCTCACTCATCCACATCATATTTGACTGCTTTGTTGAGCTTAATGTTCCACTACCCTGTTATTAAACTTTAATGGTCTTCTGATCTTGCTGATATTTAAAAAAACTTTTTTTCATGTCATTGCTTCAGATTCGGGCAGCTAACCTCAGCGGAGATTGCACGTTCAGCAATGAACTTACCAGATTTAACTTTGGCATGAAGCAGCATCATCAGGTACCCAGAGTTCCATGAATACACATTTTATTGGCTAACCCTTTTTTTCCCCCCTCTAATAAGGTTTCCCTCCCCCCCCCCCCCCCCCCCCCCCCCCCCCTGACAGGAGTGCGTCCGAGGCCGAGCCCTCCGCTCCATCCTCGCCGTGAGGAACATCAGCAGGAAGGAGGCGGAGAAAATCGTGGACGACGTCTTCGACACCTGTTTCAACGACCACGCGCCGTTCGGACGCATCCCTCACAGCAAGAAGGACGCCGGCTTCGCCTACAGAGATTACCAGAACAGAGATCGATATTATGCCAACCTCTAGTGTCCTCTCCTTCAGATGAAACTCCCAAGGGTGCTGTGACCTGGGCTGGGCAGCGTCCGGGCCTCGGTCAGCAGAAACGCTCGAACAAGAATAAACAACGGCGGATGAAAAAGATCAAATCCCTTCAGAGGGGAGAGAGCGCTTTGTCCTTGGAGACAGAAAAGATGAGCTCGAGTACATTTCAGTTTCTACCCTTTGGACTCTTAAAGTGAAGCACTTGATGAGGCCCTGTGATTTATTTAGACAGTTATTGATCTAAAGGTGCTTTAAAGGGAAAACCCAGGATTTCCTTTGATCGTCGTCTCTTCATGTTGTTGCCACAATGACCTCCGCTGATTTCTTGTAAATAGAGATGATTGTGCTTAAATTAAACTGACGTATCTTCTCTTTGAATTAAAGTTTGATTCCTCCAAAACAAAAACAAAAAACAGTGTACAGTTAGTTTTTTTTCCTCTGAGGACAAGACGAGGGTTATTACTTTCAACCTTGGCAACAAAATGTTTGAATGAGCGACTTACCAAAAGACACATGAGGAAGCTTATTGCTTATTAGAACTCGTTTGTGTTTAATCCAGAGAGAGGGGATCCTGCAGATGAACATATGGGACGAGTAATGCCAACAGAGTGAGAAAAGTTCTCGCGCAGAAACACCGCTCGCATCCGTGCCGTCGCTGTGAAATGTCACCGCTGACATCTTCATTGGACATTAGCATTTAAAGCATCTCGTATCCCTCCGCAGAGATTAATGAGGGGAAAAAAGTTTTAAGGGAATTAGCCTCATAATCCCCCTCCTCCTCCTCCTCCTCCTCGTCTGCCTATCTCAAAGACAACACCCTCTGCATGGTAATTACAAAGTCATTATTACTGATGTAGTATATTATGACGCTTATCCAAACATTCCCTTCTTGGAAAACACAAAAAAAAAAAAAAAACACGATGAGAAAGCTTAAAGCACAACGCGAGCGGATTGCGCAAAGAGCGTGGGGTTAATTGTGGGAGCTTAGCAGAGGGAATGATTTAAACAGCTTTGAGGCAGCAGGATTGATGTGAGACAAAAGGAGGGAATGATATTTGGATTTGTTGCAATGTCACACCACCCGAGTGGGATGAATGAATAAATCATGCAAAACAACAGAATTACAGCTGGAGATGTGCACAATATCAAATAACAAGACAATAAATACATTTGGTACAATTAGACGTGAAGAATGAGGCTGTGGATTTGATGAATTGTCTTTTGTGTGCTCTTGTTCGGAGGATTGGAGTAATACTGAGGTTGTGACGGTGCGTTCGTGTGGTGTCGGACACATCGGAAAAATGAGTTTCCGGGTTGTAAAATGCAAATGAACACCTGCTCAAGTCGGAACAACAACTCGGAAAAGAATAAGGTTCCCGACTTGACGTCAGACTCGTCATCAAATGAGGGGCAAAATATGTTTTGTTAATGTTTTATAGGCTACTTTAATTCACGTATTGCACATCAACTTTTTGCTCAAATATATCTTTAAACAGTTTAATTTTGCTGATCTTCTTCGTGGCATCAACGCTGGTTTGTGCTGCTGTTACAACATTCCGAGCAGCACGTTAATGCAGAATAATGGGTTCTTAAACTTTGCCATGCCAAGTACAACGGTTATATTAGTTCAGTTTTTTTTCATTGGTTTTTATTTTCAATTTCAGTTTAGTTTGAATTATTTTTTAAAGGTCAAATATTATCCTCCTTGAACAAGTTTCAACAAGTGTTTGGTTCATTTTCATTAACGATAATAACCCTGCCAAGGATATATAACAGTAACAGTACCATGGCAAATATACAAAGGAAGAATATGCGAGCCGTATCTACAGCGTGTTAACATCGCCGGGACAGCTGACCAGCTCATCCCCTTGCGTATAAAAGTTGTTTAATTGAGGGACTAGAGAAAAGAAGAATAACATACTGTACTGACTGCTTATTTGAATGTCACATAAGCGTTTTTAGATCACGGTCATTTCCTGTAAATTGACATGCAGTGTGAAGATACGAGCAAAATAAAGATCGCAGCGTAGTAAACCATTTTTGAATCAGTAGCCTATGCCGTTATTTTTGTCCAACAAGCAGCATTTGCTTTTTTACTGAAATGAGAAAACACACTATTATTATTTAATGGTAAGTTAAGGTAAATATAATGTCATGTAGAATAATATTTCTCTGCACACATCTATTCCACAATATTTCAAAATGCACAAATACTTTATTCTCAAACCAGTCATCAACTTCATTCCTGATTGATTTGAGACTGCAGTACCATCTCTCTCCTTTGGGTGGCATGTTTTGACCAGTAATCCTCACCAGAACAAGTCAGTCCAAAGGGAACTTAAAAAGGAAGTGCTGTTACTTTCTTTCTTTTTATTGATACATATAATTGAATTAATTTTATTGAGTCCTGTTCCAGGTGACTGTGGGGCCTTTTATGAGCAGAGATAGGGCGCCGTAATGAAGTCCCAGCTGTGAAAGAGTGACGACTTTCATTATTCCGTCCGTTCAAGCAGGCAGCGCCCACTGTGAACTAATTAAGATGCTCCAGCAACACTGAATATCCCTCCACTAATCTGCTGGAGGACAACACATTAACCCAGAGAGCTCTAATGAACTCATCTCATTAATTAGAATAATGGCAGATTTAGTTGTGGCGTAAAGAGGCGAGGAAGAGCGAGGACACACACGAGCCTTTGTGAAGGTTTAAAGTCTCTGCTCTTCACGGGCAGCGCTGATGATAATAAGAATGAAAGATTCAACGCTGAATTATTCAGCGTTGAATTTTAGAAGTACTGACATACAGTTATTGCTTCATGAGGAACACAGTGCATGTTTCTGTACTACAGCCTACATCTTCTCGGGAAGAAGTGTAGCCAGATTAGGCATTAGGGGTGTTTGACTCGTATTTGCCTCTTAAGGTCTTGGATGACTTTGAAATGAACGTGACTGAAAAAAAAAAAGCCTGTCGACATGGCATCCTTCGGCCAACATGGTAATTTTCCCGTCCCATCTTCAGCACTCTGGGGAGACTTTTGAACAAAGAAAATATATAGAGTACAGCCGCCTGAGGAGAACAATCATATACAGCTGATTGAGGACGAGAGTGCATAATAAAGATGGCCGCCTTGAACCTTATTTTCTTAGCCAATGTCATATCTGAGCTAAGATCTGTTAGGAGGAAAATCCAGAAAGAAGAATAAAAATGACACCATGAACAAGTAGGGCAAGCAGAATAAGCTGCCAAGATTTAACCAGTAGAAGAAGACAGAGGAGCTATTTCAACACTACTATTTGAACTAGTAGATGGAGTGTTGGTTCAGATATTTGAATTAAATGTATATTTTGACACCTTGGGTTATTATGATGTCATGTAGATCAGCCAGCTGACTGAGCATAAATAGCGTGAAACAGCTAGCATCCATACCAACTAAGCTGCAAACTCAGGTCTTCAAAAATGAGACCAATGCTTAAGCTTACAAATCTGCATTTCCCCACCAGGGCCCATGTTGAAATAAACAAATGAACAGCTGTAAACTTAATGGGTATTCACTTTTGAGTACATTGTTATGCTAAACTAAGCTAGCTGCTAGTGGTGGATGCATATTTAGCATAGAAAAGAAAGTGGTGTATTTCCTTATGCTACTGGCACTAATTTAGTGTCTTGCTCAGCCACTATTCAAGACACTTTAACATGTGAGTGCAGGAGCTGTGGATTGAACCCCCAATGTTCTGGTTGAGAGATGACCGACTCTACCACTGAGCCAAAGCTTGCTCTGGCAAAGGTTATATTTTAATTGTAGGTACTTTATTTATGGATTTTCACAGTTCTACTTTTTCATTGTAATCCATAGAGGACAAATGAGTATCTATTCCTGCCAACAGATTGTATGTATGTAAGTACTACAGAATTAAATACTATACAAGAAGTAGTGTACAGGCAACACTGATGGGGGGAAAAGTAGAAATAGAGTAGAAATCATTATAATTCACAGCGCAAACCTCTGGAGGCAAACTGTCTAACCTGACAATTAACTCCCCCAGCAGGGAGGCACAGTTTGAAACAGCTCTGAGGGGGTGAGGGTGGGCATGTATTTTAATTAATTATGTGTGCAAGTTGAAGATTAATTAAGAAGGTGTGTAAAGCTGGAGGAGAATATTTTTGTGTTACTGCAATTTATTTTTTGTAATTTAAACCAAACTTTCTAGCGTGACTTTTCCCCGGGAAGGTCATCATCTGTTACCCGATGGTTAGTCGACCGAAAACACAAAGTAACATATTCTCACTTTTAACACTTGTTCTTGGGACAAAATTGTTTTCATTCTCTCGAATGTCTAAAAACAGTGACCGCTTCTGGACTTCATTCACCTTTATTAAATCTCACTGGTAGATATATTTTTCCCTGGACAATTCAAAGCATGGTTAGATTAGATCTGGGACAACTGTAGGTTTTTTTTTCAGTACAAAATTACAGCATTTTCTTCAACTTCCAGAAAAAAAACTTCTTGAAGTTGTGGGATAAAGACACAGCTTTGGAAATAAGCCTCTAATTGGCAAGAAACCTAAAATTTAAAGGATGCCCAGCTCTTACAAGTGCCAAATTCTAGACTCAGTAAGTCTGAATTGCTAGATCTATGATGTCTATGATCTTCCACCTGGATGAGTTCATTTATAATATATTTAATTTATCAGTGCTCCTAAAGCCATTTTTAATAATGCACGCCTAAAAATATGAAGAAAAATTCAGACAGGACGCCCCTGAAATCGTCCTGAGTTGGTTGTTGGTTGACATGTCCCCCTCAGCAGAAGACTATCCTTGTTATCCAGGACAAATTGCAGGAAAATCCACGAGTCCAACTCTATGATTACTTTTTAAGCAGTTTCAATAATCTCATGGAGACTCTACAGTTGTGTGCCAGCAGCAGAATGTGATTTATACTAAACTAAATATTTTCTGCTGCATTCCCACCCTCGACTCACTCAGACTTTATGTGGAAAACGTACTTGTGGGGGCTGGCAGGTAAAATTCTGGATAAAATTGGAGTGAAAAAATAAATTGGCTGTTTGCATTCACAAAGCTACAAGTCAGGAAGAGAAAGCACCATAGTTGTGAATCCAAGAGCATTGCCTTACATTACATAATTTGAAGTCAGAATCTGTTATGAAGTAAAATTTTGCATAGAAAGAGTTTAATAATGTACGACCAACACTCCACCTCTCTCCCTTTGCAAACAGCTTGAGAGAAAGCTATGACATGCTGAGGTACTACCTTTGATCACGGAGGGCCCAGAATACAAATGTGATGTGACGACTGAGGGATTAAACCTTTTTATCCCCCATGTTAGAGTTCAGAGAAGAATCTAATCTACTGTAAGTGTTCATGTTATTCTTTGATAAGCCTCCACAAACACACGGTTTCATAGCAATTATGAGATTTCCAGTTCTCTGTTGCCGGTCTGACAGTCTGGTCATGTGTGACCTAAGTATGACAAATTGAAAGAGGAATGAGGTCCTGAGCTATTTAGGAGGCACTTTCCCATGCCTCATTACCCACTATAGGTTCAGGGGTTTGTGACACATTGAATGTTGTTTGTTAAGAATGGATGGACTGGAGATTATATCTGGAAATCCCCTTGAACACACACACATATATGCACACAGCAGATTATCTTGAAACTAATAAACATTCTGTAGAAGGAGACGTTCAGGTTGTTTAAAAAAAGAAATATATCTTATTATTATAATATAAATATAATTCTATTATATAGCCTCATAACGATGATGTTAATTAAACACTGAGGTTGCTTTCACATATGAAGTTTGAGGACTCGGTGGGGGATAAATTGCAACATTTTTCATTTGGTTCTGTTTGCTTTCACACTGCACTTTGTCAAGCGAATCACAGCCTGTCAAAATGTTCTGTACCGAAGCCACCTGCCACTAGTCAGGGCTGTAGCTCCAATCAAGGGCGGATTACTGCACGGGCCTACCAGGGCCCAGGCCCAGGGGCCCAATATCTCATAATCCGTCTATGTGGCGATCAGTGGCTACTGCCATCCAGCCCAATGCTGCACTATGACCCGAAAGTAAACAGGACTGTTGAAGAATGTCACCCTGTACCTTGGTGTAGTTTGTCAGTAATCTGATCTACTGTATAAAATGGAGATAAAATTATATGTTTGCCGTGTCCTATTAAACTGCCATATTGACCGGAGCAATGTGTGACCACATATAGCACAGGAAAGTGGACGTTAACCTGCAAAGAGGACTGAAGGCTGGTGTTGTTAGCAATGCTAATGTTAGCCACGCTCGGCAAACCTATTTGACATTTGTTGTTTATTCTGAAATATCCGGCCGAATTCGACCCGCAGCACTCTGCCTTTTTGGTTCACTTACCTTGTTTGGTTCAGATTGCGTTCATATCTAAGGCGAATCTAACTCTGGTGCATTTTGAAGCAAACCGAGACCCCCGTTTTTGAGCGGACCAGAGTTCAGTTCTTTGGTCTGCACCAGCGTTCGGACCAAACAGCTACGGTGTGAATGCATCCTTAATGTGAGTGTGGATATTGTTTAATTCACTCAAGCAAAAGTACCTTTTTTTAGGCACTGTTGGTTTTGTCCTGCTTCTCTCCATTATTTTCTGAATACAACATGTCACTCTTAAGGACTCTTAAATAAAGTAGCACTGGCAGACAGTTAACTTTCACTGCAGAAATGTAGGTGACTTCTACAACAGTAATTAAAGCGTGCTGGCATTTGAATCTTCATTCTGTTAATGATATGCATGGCATTAATTAGGCCTAAGTGATTAACATAACAACCAGTGGCCGATATCCTGGGGTAAGAGCAGGCCTGTTTTTCTTTTGAGTAACTCTCCCTGAAGTCACAAGCTCATTAATACATCCTTACAGGCAGATCTGCTAACCTTGGCAAGTTCTGTGAGTCATTTTCAAAGTAATTAAGTAAACTACGTAGACCACATAAGTTGCAGAATGAAAACGGAAATTGGGACTCAAATAGAAGCTTAGGCAAGAGGTACAATCCAACCAAAGTTAGGTTGATGAAAAAACCATTGAATCTGGATGTGTCCTTGAGCTACATGGATGCCCTTGATTGGCTGGCAGTCATAACATCAGCATCAGGACCCTCACAGATGGACATAACCTCAATTGGGAGCTGTGAAACTGAACCAGAACATTAAAGGTATCGGCCACAAAACCAAAACAAGAGCTGAAAGGCGCTAAAATGCTCAATGGTGTGCTGCAGAGTTTGGGGACTATTTTCTTTGGATTTTAAGTATCAGCGACATTAGTCACATAACACACTCAATTTTCCATTTATTCAAATATGGATAATTGAGCTTTAAGGAGCCAAACTTATCTTGAACGATTCAAAAACAACAGAAGCTAATGTAGATGCATTCATGACAAATATGTCTTGAGGTTCAATGGGATGTTTGGTCTGTTTTGTACTTACAGTAAATTACTGTAATCCATAATATACACTGAAGTAGAACAGTCAGTTGATCGTTTTGGCAATTACTGACAGTCCATGAAGTCAGAGAAGTGGTTTGGAGATTGGGCTTGATCCTGCAGCCATGTGCAGTCATCTAAAACTAAAAAATGTTCTGCCTTTGAAGTCGTTGTCATTCAAAACTCCAAGGACATCAGAGGATCACCTCATTCTCCTTCTCGCCCCATTTGTGATTTGTGGCCAACCTTCTTTCGAGCTGAGTGGGCTGCCAGTGGGACCTCCAATCCATTGAAGGGAGGAGCAGCAGATCGCCTAAAGGGTCGTCTCCCCTCTCCAGTGAGCCAATTTAGTCTGAACTCTCGTATCTCCTGCTGCGTCCTTAGTCCAGATAACTGTCCTCCGATCTGGCGGCTTTGTCACGGTTGAGCTCTGGCAGCGGTGAGGCAGATGAACCTGAACATCCACAACCGGAGGGATTACCATGCCTTCACTGAGGACCTGTGTGAGGGACGGATTGGTGCCATTTTCTTCTGACATTTTGCTGTTGCTGAAATAGAAGATGAGAATTGGGACATCAGAGTGGGATGATAAAGGAGGCCCTGCATTCCCAAAGTGGAGGGTTAAGAGTTAGACCATTTAAACGTACCACAGTGCCCTTTAGTAACATTGATACATGTTAGCCAAAGTCACATTTAAATGTGTTTTTTCTTTTATCAAAATAAGTCCAGTTACAGTGAGTTAGTTATAATGCTTTTTGAGATGTCAATGATCAGGAATTACTTCAGTGGAGTTCAGAATTCTCTGACAATGGACACCTCAAAGGGCATTGGCCTGTTTAAACCATGGTCACTTTCTAAAGATAGAAAATAGGACCAATATTTCATGATTCCATGTGTTTTGCAATCACAATCTTAGGGTTTTGAAGTCCTTTCTCTGTTTCCTGTAGGATTTTAACCAATTCTTTCCAAAAAAAACCCATCACTTAAAGTTCTAATGCAAAGGAAAACTTACTCACTCATCTGGTAAAAAGAAGACTTTGCAACAGTAGACATTTCTTCTCCCTGCAACACAGATAAGTCAAAGCCAGAAAGCTTCTGGAACGCTAGCAAGGTTCAAAGTCAATCAAACACAGTTGACAAAAAGTGTAATTTGGATGCATTTTTTTTTATCAAGAAGCTTACTTAGCTAACCAGCAATGTCCACTTACTCAAAATCTAAATATCTTCATCGACAAATTGTTGGCAAATGGGATGTAAGCTGATCAGTGATTTCAAAAAGTGTCAGAAAGATCAGAGTGACTATACACTTCTTACAGCTGTTGTGTTACATTAACCATCCTGCGGCGTTCAGAGGAACTAAAGGATTGTGATGTAGGTATCAAAAATATCTCAGCTGCATCACAGTCATCAAAGTTTTCATTTTCTTCAAACAGGTTAAAAGAAATATTGAAGTCCCTCATTGTTGCCAAAAAAAATGTACGCCTATATTGACTGTCAATGATAGCTTGGATGTGTCCCCGTTGCTAATATATTTGATGGTGTCTTCTGCGATTAAGTATTCAAAACTCTGCAGCCAATCAGAATCGAGTATTCACACAGTCCATGGAGTATTGATTTTTTTTCAACTAAACGTGGGCTTATTAACACTCACGGTTCACAATTTCTCTTAAGTACATTCTTTATTGGAGGCCCATCCCAGAGATACACCTGACGTTACCTAGGTAACTGAAAATCCTGCTTCGTTGTACCAAACAAGTGTTGTGGTGCTTCTGTGTTTGTGTTGATGATCAAAGAAGAACTCTCGATCCAAACGAGGAAACATCTTGAACCCTTGCAGCGTTCTGTTTAATTGGCATCTCCCTGAGTTCAACCCTGCTGCCTGTAACTCAGCATGGGGGTTTATAATTCAGAAGGGTGAGGATGACTCTGATCCCATATCTTCACCACACATCACACTCATTAGCAAGCAGCGGGTGAGTAAGTCATTTGCACCCAACACTATTGTTCAGCGACTGACTTATAGGCACATTTCACAGTCTGAGACAGCAAGCAAACAAAGAGCATACGCACAGAACACAACCTGATGCACTTTAGTTCTCTTATATTGTCAGGTCAAGACAAAGATGTTGAACTTTGTTTGCTTGGATAAAGAGATGAATACAAGTAAGCTGAGTTAACTGCTTTCAAATGATCAGAGTCACCTTGTGTCTGCAGCTCACTGCAACTGTTGGCTCAGTTGGTAGAGTCTGTTGTCTCTAAAAACGGAGGGTTCGATCCCCAGCTCCTGCAGCCACATGTCCGATGTGTCCTTGGCCAAGACACTTAACCCCATGTTGCTCCCACTGCTTCGTCGGTGGCGCATGAATGGTGTTAGTTAATAATGATGGACACTTGAAAAAACTCAAAAACAACTACAGTACTTGAAACAAAGCTAATGGTGATCTGTGTTATTCACCCATTAAGTCATTCAACAATTACCGACATTGACCATCACAAATTACAAATTGTTAAAACCCATGACATTCTGAAATGATGATTTCCACATTGAACATTAAAATCACAAACCTACCTCTACAACTTTCATGCTTAGTTGATAAAAGTAATTAACTTAGAGCATATTTATTGAACCTATTGAGTGTATTATACCGGATATCAAAATAAAATATTATTTTACAAGCTTAAAGGGCTTAACTGAACAGCATGCTTCAAACCAGGTCACAAAAACTTAATGTGATAAAACATAATACTTCAGTGCAGTTCATTCAGCAGCAGATTGAACGTAGCCTACCTGAACATGTGTGGTCTAAAATACCCTGAAATAGTGCTTTACACATGTTGAACCACTAGAGGGAGCTCTGATGCTGCTTCCTGCTCCACACACTGCTCCCTTCTGACTGAAACTCTAGTTAACTCTGGCCTCAGTCTGATTTATTTATCTGTTAATAAACGTTAGGAACTGACAAAAAAATGTGTTGCTGTTTAAATATAATTTAAATCCTGTATTTACAAAGTCCTGAATGTGTTCTAGAGAGAAAACACACCTTATAGAGGAGGTGTGCAGCAAAATGAATGATGTGCTTTGTGTTTGAATCCAACATTAAGATAACAAAGTGCACACGTTTAAGAATTAACCTGAAGTCAGAATAAAATGCAACATTTGTCATTTTAAAGTAATTCCTTTAATTTGAGTTTAAGTGACTCATCTCACAGTTCATTAGTAAAGAAAACACTCTGATTGGTTTTTACCCCACAGGCCATGCCGACACGTCTCCGGCAGCAGTAAATCTTAGTCTGCATGATTTGGGACTTGTTTCTAATGAACCTGGGCATGGACCGTACCACAGAGTACGAGGCACATCTAACTTTTATCTGCAGCTCTGACTCCCAACCCCCCTACCCCCCTACACCCCTACCCCATTCCTGTCACCCCTCCACCCAGGAAGACAGAAAATAAAAATCTCCAGAAACCACTTCTGATGGAAAACACAGCTGTTTGCAAGTTTGCTCACTGAGAGAGCATGGAAACGGCTTGTAAGGCACGCTCCGACAGTACTGTAGGCCTCCTGGCAGACTAACCCAAGGACACAGAGCTGTGGTTTCACATGGTTCAACATGCTGCATGAGTCACCGACAGAAATCATCTCACTCCCATACAGCATGGTGAGGCTCGGTGACTTACACTGTGGTGGGTAAAGCCCTAAGACAGTAAGCCAATAAACCAGGGGCTGTAATTTTACATATATGATTGATGCCAAGCAAAACATTGTGTCAAATCCTTTAAAAAAAACCTAGGGATGTCCCTTTAAAAGGACAATGAAACCACAGACAGTGACAGATATTGAGTGGTCTAAAAGAGTGCAGTCTTTATGGTCAAACAGGAATAGATGTGTTAAAGTTTCGGGTCCTTTGGCGGAGAAAAAGAAGCAAACCAAGAAGCAGAACTGGATTTAAAGGGTTTATCACATAATGGATTCAGTTGGATTTGAAGGTCTTTTATTTTTACAGATTTTTGGAAGCAATCATAAGATATTCACAAGCAACTTAATAACTTAGTACGTTTTAGTTTGAGCTATTTGTCAATGAAAAAAATAAAGCTTTTCTTTATAATATTTTGTGTCTGACACTAGATAAAAAGACTGAAAAATGGAAAGTGGTGAATTAAAATTAGCAGACTTAGGAAGAAGATAGGCCCGCACACTTGCTCAAATAACAGAAGAGGTCTTCTTCAGCTGATCATTTTTTGAATGGGTTAAAAAATGATCACCTGAAGAAGACCTCTGGTCGAGGAGTTGTGATCAATCAAAACTTTTTGTGGCATTCGAGCAAGTGTGCTGGCCTATCTTCTTCCTGAAATTAAATAACAAACCAATAGATAATTGAGGTCAAACTCTTCTGTTCCCATCAGCTCAATGGAGTGTTTAAGCCTCTTTTAGCTTGTTTTGGTCATATGACCAACAACTTTACTTTTTTGATCCAAACTCACACATCACAGCATCCTTTCTAAACCCAGGAAGTAGTTATTCCAGCCATGAGGTGTAAAGAATCAACTGTTTTAATGCGATGTGATGCAAAGTGATGAGCTGCCATATGCTGCGATACAATGTACTCTGTACAATGTGATAAGATACAAGACCATATAATTCAGAACGATACTTACCGATACAAAAAAAGCAATACTATACGATACAAGGTGACACTTTTATATCTCTCCATAGTAGTATTAAAAAATAAAAAAATATCAGAACAAACAACAATTTACAAAGAAGCACATACCAATGAAAACACAAAGCATTTCTCTCAGGAGTTGGGGAAATCAAAATAGAACCAAATTTAGATTAAATATTGTACTTAGATTTATCAGCTGGCCAGAAATACAACATCAAATGTGTGCTAATGTTGCTCTGTGTCCACGGATTGTGGAGACCGTTTGCTAGCACTTTCGCTATACCAACTTTAAGACGTGTTATAATATTGTGATTAGAGATTTTTGTCTTTCTCTTATTTATTAAAAAAAAATTTTTAATATCTCACTTTTCCTCCTGCAGGCATGTAGCTTGAAGCTATTTTGTGGGTGTCAGCCCGATTGCTGCAGCCATGGCGAGGTGATTAAAATCAGGTGTTGCTGTGTGATTGATGCAGTGTGCGCCACATATGTGCCGCTTTCACACTAGTAATTACAACACTTTCAGAAGATGTGGAATTCGTCTTTTGATGTATGTTTGCCAATGAGGACTTTAAAGGACTCGATAAAGGACCATATGGGACTGAACAGAAAGACATTGGCGGGGAAAAAAAGAGCATACGTTTAACTGCCAAACTATTGGAGAGAATTGAGGGCAGAACGTAGAACGTTTCTGGGTGGTGGCGGCTGTGTCTCAGTTGGAGTGAGAGTCGGTTGTCCCTCAACAGGATGGTCGGAGGTTCGATCCCCAGCTCCTGCAGCCACATGTCCGATGTGTCCTTGGGCAAGACACCTAACACAGAATGAATCCTGGACACTTTACATAGAAATCTCTGAGTGCTTTGAGTGGTCAGAAGACTAGAAAAGTCTATTTACCATTTCTCAGGGAGGCTTTATGATTCTAGACCATGTGACTGTAAGAAAACATTCTAAATGCTAAGGCTATAACACAGTTTGGGCAGATCGATGGCTGGTTCTGCTCGAGGTTTCTGCCCGTTAAAGGGCAGTATTTCCTTGCAGCAGTAACTTTGCTTAATGTTGCTTAGCGCTGTGCTCATGACGCATTAATGTTGGGTCTTTGTAGATAATATAACAAAGAGTACAGTTGAGACCCTGCTCTTCTGCTGCGTTCCATTTGATCTTGGAAGTCGGAAATTCCGAGTTTTTAGGTCTGATACATCATTAGGAACGCCCCCTGAAGGAGGAATTCCAACTCGGAAACTCAGAGACTCTTCAGTAGCTAAGCACCACAACGCATGATACATTACTTTTTACAATTCATTGTGGGGTACAAGTAGTCCACTATATAGAGAATAATGGGAATAATGCTTGTGTTTGGACAACACAACCAAATGGTGAATGCCTGTATATTGTACTTTGTAATGTGTGATTTTTGGACATAGCCAATTTGTTTCCTCTTTTAAATGATAGGTTAAAGTTGATATCACATGATATTACCTGACTTTGGTCCCCATGAGATCTATTGAGCATTTGAGCACCTTACTCAAAACACAAACAAACAGAAAATTCAAAACGTAAATATCAGGGAGTAATATTTTCATGCCCTTTAATGGAAGACATTTCGCTTGCAGAGACAAAATTAAAAAAACATTTGGAGTAAGACTATTCGGTTAAAGTTGTTGGTCTGTTTCTAGTGAACATTTAAGAGAGTCAGAGTGTATGAGAGATAGTTTATTTTTGAAATGTTTTCATCATATAACAGACATTCTTTCTTACAAAGTTAGTTTCCTGTCTTACAAAGTACGACCCAGATATTTACTGCAGCTTGAAAAACAAATGACTTTGCAGTTTTAAACGTTGACATCCAATGTCATGTTTTCAGAACCCCAAAAACACTCAATGGCTTCCTTAACTTCAATACACGGTACTGTACCAACACAGATATGCTGTGCTTCCTCTTCAGTGACAAATGCAGTCAAGAGGAAGAACAGATACCAATTTTGTTCAGCAACCCGCATGTGTTTGTGGCTTAAAAATCTTGCCCTACTGATGTATATAGGGGGGTTGTCATCATATCCTCCTCCTACTACTTAAAGTACTGAGGCAACAAGTCCAGACTTGTTTCCCAGGGGGGGTTGTTGAAAGGCCTCCTGGGAAATGTAGGAACAAAATGAAAGAGAAAAAGGGCATGTTTGGACAATAAAGGTACTTTAAGAAACAAGATTTATGTTTTCTTTATAACTGTTCCAAAGTTGGCTCTTTTACTATATTTAAATAGAGACAAATATTTTTCTATTCTTTGCATTAATTCACCAATGTGGTTATTGAGGTATAATTTGGATAAGATTAACTGAAACATCTTACCCTACAATAAGAATCCTCTCACATCAGCGTACTATTTTTCAGCAATCCTGCATGTTTTTGTCATGAACCAGCTCAGGAATCTCAGCCTTAAAGCAACATCTGGCTGGTTTTAAGAGTCATGGACAGTTTGCCGCAGGTGGTGGTGGTGGGCGGAGGTTCATATGGGTTATATGGGCCGTGCAAGTTTAAAAGGGTCAATACATGCAGATACAACACAACTCTGGCTCATGTGGTGAGCTGGAGAAAGTACAACACTTTCAGGACAAGTCTGCATTCCTTCCACATTCTTACATAAAAAGAAATTAAACTTAGCTATCACTATTTTCCTGCAGAAGACGACATTTGAGGTCCCGATTTTGTAAGAGAGCCCTTTTTCTTTTGTTTTGTTTTCTGCTTTATGTGGCTTTTTGATCCATGTTTGGTGAGAAAAACAACCACAAATCCCGACATAGAGAGGGAACAATCTTGTTCGAGGCCTGGATGGTGGAAATGATTATGCTCCCTTGCTATCATGGAAAGTAAAGCTTGGCAGCAATTTGTCCACCTGCACCTCTGAACAGTGGGTTTGGTAACAATTACTGGTCCAGGAAAGAAAACATTACAGAGTCATTACAATAATGATAGTAATTCAGGCCAGGATAGACATAGCCTCTGCGGGGCCTCTCTCTCCTCTCTCTCTTTCTTTCACTCTTCCCCATTTCCCACCTATACCTCGACTTTCAATCGATGGATTTATCTTTTTAAAAAGGAATTCATCCTATTGCCCTCTTTTGAATCTTTGCTAGTGTCTCTTCAACACTCTTAAATCATATACACATATCTTAAGACCCATTTAATTTGAGTTTATAGCCCCATAAATCACATATATTATCCCTCAGACACACTTTGAGTCTGAACAGGAATATCATAGATATATTATTTGGATATTTCTTTAAGTTTGACAGCTTTAAAAAATGTTCTAAGATCTTCTTAGAGACTGCATTTTTAGCAGACAACATCTAAAAGTCCCTGACAATAAAGGGGGGACTACAGACAATAGAGAGGAGGAAAGCTAGGGCCCCCGCCTGCCAGGCAGCCCTTAAAACAGCCTTATTTATGTTTCAGAGACTGAACTGACAGTGCCAGGACGTTAATCCAAGCCCCGATGGAGTCGCCACACAGCGGCTGCTGCCATCCAGTCTGGAAAACATTTGAAAATCTTTGTTATGAAAAGAGTGAAAAGATGCCCGTCCTGGCGCTGGCGGAGTGATGGCTCCGTTTTCCATCTGGAGCTCGCTGAGTCAGTGTGGGAGGACGTGTGTACATTTTGAGCACAACAGAGCACATGATAAAATAGCTTATGAAAAAAGACAAATGGTTGCACTCAGGCTGGGTGGGCCCACAAGCACATGACGTACTGAGCCTGCGAGGGATTATTTTTGTATATCTCAGCAGTTTTTTTAGTAGAGTTAGACTGATATATGGGGCCATTAAATATCAGTCACAATGCTTGGCTTTGATATGAAGTTTCTCTCTGCCTGAATTTTTTATTATTCTGCACAGTTATTTAAACTGTTCTCAATCAACTGAACTAAACAGTGAAATAAATCCAATAGTTCAAAAACTGAAAAGCTGTGTTTGTACATGTAGCTGGATTATTCTGCTCTGCTTGAATTGTGTTCTTGAACAATACGTTTTGAGCTTGAAATGCATTTATTCATGATGTTTTGGAGCTAGTGGAAAAGAGTTCTATTGACTGACACAGAAGACTCAAGCGTTCGGACATAAAGTGGGCGTGATACAAGAGAGTGACAGTGATAATTATTGCCCATCTTTTGCTTTTCCAAAAAAAGGTGCTGCAACCTTGGTGATATTCAGATTTCTACATGAATGAATAATCCGTGGGCAAGAGACAAGATCATCAGTGTCAGAGTTTTTCAGGTTTTCGCTTATAATGTAAGAAGTATTGACATATTAAGATTATGTTTGAGCAAATTTAGTATGTATGCGCAAAGGAGGCCAGATACATTGGTCGGACCATAATCCAGAACCCTCCAACTCTCATTGGATGACAACTAAGCTTTTAAGAAAATCTATAAAAAGCAGTCTGTATTTGAGTGCAGAAAACAATTCATTTTTATATTGTCTCTTAACTTAAGCACCATTCTCATTTCTGACTTTGATAGTTGGAAATCCAATCTGAATCCTATCTTATCTGGTTGTCTTCAACTGGAGCACAGACATATTGACCATGGCCCTCAGAAGCTCAGTTGTTGTCAAAAGATAGCTTATCGATTTGAAGATTTGAAACTCTGTGATTGTTTGCAGAATATCCCACTTGGGACAATCCATCCATCCATTCATGTAGAAATCTATAGATCCATCCATAGATTCATCCATCCAACCAACAAACCAAACATCCAAGGAACCAACCCACCAACCACTATCATACCAACCAACCAACATCATACCAACCAACCACTATCATACCAACCAACCAACCAACCAACCAACCACTATCATACCAACCAACCAACCAACATCATACCAACCAACCAACCAACCAACCAACCAACCAACCAACCAACCACTATCATACCAACCAACCAACCACTATCATACCAACCAACCAACCACTATCATACCAACCAACCAACATCATACCAACCAACCAACCAACCAACCAACCAACCAACCACTATCATACCAACCAACCAACATCATACCAACCAACCAACCAACCAACCAACCAACCAACCATCATACCAACCAACCAACCAACCAACCAACCACTATCATACCAACCAACCAACCAACCAACCAACCAACCAACCAACCACTATCATACCAACCAACCAACCAACCACTATCATACCAACCAACCAACCAACCAACCAACCACTATCATACCAACCAACCAACCAACCAACCAACCAACCACTATCATACCAACCAACCAACCAACCAACCAACCACTATCATACCAACCAACCAACCAACCAACCAACCAACCAACCACTATCATACCAACCAACCAACCAACCAACCAACCAACCACTATCATACCAACCAACCAACCAACCAACCAACCAACCACTATCATACCAACCAACCAACCAACCAACCAACCAACCAACCACTATCATACCAACCAACCAACCAACCAACCAACCAACCAACCAACCAACCAACCACTATCATACCAACCAACCAACCAACCAACCAACCACTATCATACCAACCAACCAACCAACCAACCAACCAACCAACCACTATCATACCAACCAACCAACCAACCAACCAACCAACCAACCAACCAACCAACCAACCACTATCATACCAACCAACCAACCAACCAACCAACCAACCAACCAACCAACCAACCAACCAACCACTATCATACCAACCAACCAACCAACCAACCATCGAGTCAATAGTCAAAGCTCGGTAATTAAGCTTGGTTCAATGGGTGCACACTGTATTCAAAAGATTTTTACCCTTATCTGTTGTCTAAATACTTTCAAACTGTTTTGTACAAGTATACTATCAGGTTAAATAATATGAGATGGTGTAACACAACTTGAATCTACGATAGATCTCTTTGTTTTAGCCTTTCTGTTTCTTCTCAGCACGAGCAAGACAGTTAACGTTGTTGCAACACTGGGGATCAATAAAGGATTCTCTTATTTTAACAGGATTTCAGAGCCCATCCCATTCAAACACATGTATGTAGACGAAGTGGAGGGAGTAATTCTGGGTTGAGTGTCTTGCACAAGGATTCATCAGACTTTGTTGATGCGGGATCTGGGGATTGATCCCCCAACCTTCTGGTTGAGTGACAATCGACTCTACCAACTGAGCCACAGCCTCATTTATTGATTTCACCAAAAGTTATTTAACATGAAATGCTATTGTGATGGGGCCTTTAGGCGGAAACCTGGAAAAGCATTTCCTGTTAAGCTGAAAATTATGAAAAACTATTTAAATTTTATGCTATTTACATGTTTGTTACATTCTACATTGAAAACAACAGATAGAAATGGCTTTTTTAAAAGATGGGCCCTTTAATGAGTCTGTTTCCAGTCATCAGAGATTAAGTGTCCAGTAATCATTCTTATGTTTCAAAGGCTTTACCACTCTGCCAAGTATAAACCTCCCAAAAATATCAGCATAGCTTTCAAAAGCCCTTTTCAGTCAAACAATTTTTTTGTGGCTTTGGATTTTCAAAGAGAATCCGCCAAAGAAACTATCCATCAACAGTCTCTGCAGTCTTTCTGGACAGATCTGTGCGTTGATCAGGCTCAGACAGCGTTGGTCTGAGGGGAAAGTGGGAAATCCCCACCCTCCCCTCCACCCTTTTCTGAGCTTCTCCTGTGCCTTCAACTGATGTCATAATTTCTCACTGAAACCTTAACCAAACAATAAATATGCGACAGCTCAGTTGTTCTAAAAAGAAGTTCTGTTTGCACAACATTGCCTGCCAGAACACGCTCAAGGTTTAACCGTGTGGGAAGGTATTGGGCGTTTTTGATTGTCAGACACCGAGTTGGAAAACCAGACGGCAAATTTTTCACTTCAAGTGTTGCAAAATCTGCCTTTTTGGTGGCTATTAAACACTTTGAACATGTGTACATGCTGGTTTCTATTTTTGTCTCCACTCTTTGTTGGAGTTAAACCCCCTGAATCCTGGATCCACATGAGGAAAAAGCCCAAGTCATGAGGCCAAGTCTGAATTCATCGCATATGAGGGGCTGGCCATATTGTTCTCATTAATGACTGGCACACATGAAGAAGTATGAGTTAATTGCTATGAAATTCCTGCCAGCATATAAACTACAGCACTCCAAATGTTCCTTCCCAGAGAAACTATTGAAATCCAAGTGAAATATAGGCCAATAATCAGAACAAGATGAAGTTGGAGTTTGCAAGTGTTACTCCTCTTAGTGAGACTCGATGTAGCACAGCAGGTTTCACAAACACCATTTGGCGGCTGTGGGTCTCAGTAAACAGTGGAGAGGTTAACCTACCAAAACACTCACACCCTGTTATCAGATTAAGTTTCTACAAAGAGCTCTCAGCATCAACAAAGGAGGCAGATATTTCTTCTTTTTAAAGAGAGAGGCTCGATTAGCGCTGTGTCAGAGCACTCTCCCCCCTTCCAGCGTTCTCATTCCTTTCTTTGCTTTCATTTGTTCAAGCTGTCGACAGAAGGCTTGGCCTGAAATTAAAAACCTTTTCGTGTTTGTTTGCTCGTTGTCAGCACAAGGCTTTTCCCATCATGCCTTTTTTTTTTTTTTTTTTTTTTTAAACTGCATTTGGTGGGATGGGTGCTGGGAAGGGCGCTTCAGGGAGCAAGACTGAAAAAATGTGTCCTCTTTAACCCCAATAATGAAAGCTACATTTCCACACTTAAGGAAATAAGACATCTGGGCCCATATTCACAAAACATTCTGAGCTCCTAACTTAGCTTAAAAAATCCTTCCAAGGACTTTTAGCCTTAGAGTGATTTAGGAACATTCTCACGGCAACTCTGAGCGAGGAAGGGACATTCACTTTTACATTACTGAGGAGGTCGACCCCGTTGCTAGAATCTGTGATTGGTTAATCCAAAAAAAGTGCTCTCATTGATAATTGGCATAGATGGTCAGTGAAATCGATCGGGCTCAATCATAGAATCTAGTCAGACATTGTGTAATTATGAACACTATGACATTAAGATCTCTGTGAAATTGTAAGACTTACTTTTAACATATATAGCCTACAAAATGACATCACATGCTCACTTGTGCAGCAGCTTGTTCACATGCTGATCGTTACATCATCATGTGAAGAGTCTTAATTAGTGATTGGCTGCACCTGTGGAGGTAACCACATGTAGAGAAACTCAACATGCATGTTTCACTTTGAACTGAAAAAAGTCAGAGATGGATTAAAATGTCTGCACAAATCATTTTTGTCGGTTCGGCCCATCTATGAGTCAAAAGTACTCTTCATGTCGTGTCGTTTCCTCCTCTGCTTGAGAAACTCTTCATCCTGTTAAAAGTCCTCCTCACTCCTCCGCACAGTTTAACAACTTAGGAGCTCATTTAAGAGCTAAGACACTTTGTGAATAACTTTTATCTTTACAAGGATCTAGTCTTAACTTTGAGGGAAAATTCTTAAAAACTGATTCTGAGAATTTTCTTAGAATTTTGTCACTAGGAGCGACTTTTAGTACTTAGGAAGCTTCTGGAATACGGCCCCTGGCCTTTAAGTCTATGCTACGTGTAATTTGATGTATTCACAGTATAAACAAAGAGATGAGAACCAGCAAAGAGAGTAAAGCCGCTTCAATATGTGCATGAAGGTCATGATGTCGGCTCACCCGACTTCATACGGAAATTTTTCAAGGAGTTGGCAAGAACATTTTTTGTTAAAGTCGGGATAAAAAAGGTTTAGACTTTTGCGTTCACACATGCAGCTGACCACAAACAGTGTGTGAAAACACCACTAAGTACACAATGAGACATGCACACACACTCGAGGAGGTTCTGTCTTGCTGTCTCTGTGAATTGTTCATTGCAGATGAGGCGTTACAGGAGCGTCAATATCCCACCTTGAACTGTCAATATGTAAGCGCCATGTGTGTGTGTGTGTGTGTGTGTGTGTGTGTCTGTGTGTGTGTGTGTGTGTGTGTGTGTGTGTGTGTGTGTGTGTGTGTTTGTCTTGGCCAATAGTCAGGGGTCAAGCACACCCAGAGTGTAGGTGTGTTTGCCTCAGGAGTGTCTGAAGTGTATATTGTCCAAAAGGTCAAAGGTCAGGTACAGAGTGCTGACAGGGTCTAATGGCTTTATTTAAACATTTAAAAGATAACTTTACGCCCCTGTCAGCAATGAAAGTTTTTTATTATGTACATACATCACATTTTATTTATTTCCAATACTTATGTAATGCCGCTTCTTGGATGATGTTGATTATCCTCGGTTGTCTTGCTGTTAACTATAACACTAAACATACTTAATTAAATATATATCTTCGGGGGTGGGTAAGTAAAAGCACGGGAACAACTTCTGCTGTGCGTCTCATACTTTTAATGTCCGTCTGTAACAGAGCATGACATATCAAGACTGAACAACAACAACAGCGACACCTTACTTGTCTTAAAGCAATATCACTCCTCCAACCGTAACCATGGGTAACCTTAAAGGCACAGCGCATCATATCAAACAGATACTCTTGTAAAGTACAAACTGTAAATATAAATGAAATTAGCATTAAATCAAATAATATATATTATCTCAACCTAAGAAAAATAAAGATCTATAAAATAAAACTTAAATAAATCTCATCTCCATCTTACATTTATCTTTTAAATGTCTTTACCTGATATGCTTCAACATGTTTAATATTTTGTGCACTCTTTTAAATGCAGATTTCACCAGCAGCCTGCAGAAGTCTGTCGACAAAATGATAATTGGATTTGGAAGCAGCAACCTCAGTATGCTTGTGGGTTATACTCTTACATGGGTGTGATATGACAGTTAGCTCTTATTAATAGCATGTTTTACTTTAACTTAAACCCACAGTGTTCTATCGGAGACATTCACTTTAAAATTGTGAATACATTTGCAAATTATTTTAGATGAAGATTAAGAAACCGGCAAGAATTGATATTTAGGGGAAATTAAGTTTAACTGGTAAGTAAATCAATTGATTGGCGAGCAGTCCAGGGTGTACCTAACCTCTCGTCACTGGGCGGCAAAGATAATGGATGAATGGATGGATGGTAAGTAAATCAGTGGTGTTAATCCAAATTTTTCAGATTCTAGAGTATTAAGTGGCAATCTGGTAAACCCTTTAATTACAAGGAGTTTCCTATCCAGTATGGCGAAAAAGAGACCAACCAGTTAGGGCCTGACCAATATGGGATTTTTGGGGCCAATACCGATATCGATTTAAGGGGGCTGGGAATCAGATACGGATATATTGGCCGATATCTTTCTCAGATTGATCTTGGATCTTTGGAGATAGATGTAGAAACACACATTTATTGCCTCGATCCCTCAAATGCAGTAACCACATACTAGTGGAAAACACATGTAATGAAAAACAGATGGTCACTCAACTGGAAAGTAACTGCACATGTACGTTCATCACCGCTTGACACTCTGGAGAGTGATGATGCTTGTTGTAATCTATATAGCGCCCTCTGCTGGTGAAAAATAACTGCTAGTGTGATACAATGACACCCAAATTAAATGCTCAGTGACTGGTGAATAAATCTAGTAATATTGTCGCATATTGGAGATAAAATTAGCCGATACTGATAGTCACCAGATATGCTAATATCGGCCGATATTATTGGCTGGCCGATAAATCAGTCGGACTCTACAACCAATAAGGAACAGCACAAGAAAGGCTCTTCATTTACAAAAACAAAAAACAAAAAGCTAAAGCAAGATCTGCAATTGGTTCTCAGTTTACAGGGTTTGGACATGCTGATACATAATGTGGCATTTGTGAAACTTATTATCAGGTGTGAAATGAAATTGCTGTGATCATTTTTTTTCTCTTAATTTGTGGTTTACTTTTACACTTTCAGTTCTTACAGTAATCCACACGACTCCCCCTCTACCACCATGCTATCATGTGATATGTTTTCACTTGTGTTCTCTCGACTTGTTTTGATTCATATCCACTCTAACAGAGCTCTCCAGACACCATCAACAGAATCAAACAGGTTCAAACAAATTGAAAAGATAATTGCAGGCTGCTAGCAACAACAGCATCCAGCCACCATGTCACAGCATACAGTGTATTGAGTGAAGGAATGCAACAAGGCTGGAGTGTGAGGTGGTGTTGACAAGATGAACGGAAACCACCTGGAATTTAAACTAAACACTAAAGGTCACCTTTCCTCGTTTGTTTCCCCCTCCTGTGGCGTGAAAAATCCCTGGGGGGGGGGGGGGTCAACGTTTCACCAGTCTGGACTCATCCAGGCCGAGTTTTTGACTCGTGCTGAACACAGACAACAATTACCTGCTTATTGGCAATTTGTTTGGGATTACTTCTGAGGTGTTTGACTTTGGGACCACAGGCCGTTTGTCTAAACAAAGTTGATGTCTACATTTTTGAAACTCGTGCACTAAAAAAACAAACAAAGGTGGCGGTAACTCTTTGCGCGTAGTTTCAGACCACCTTGATAGTGGGTACCTACAAAATACCCAGACGTGTAATCAAAGTAATTCATTTTTGAAAAAGTGTATTCGACAGTGTGGTATTTAAAATATGCTGTGCTGCAACCAGTTCTGTCTCAGTATGCATTCCTCAAAATAAGTAATAAGGACGAGCAGTAAATGTAAATTTGAAGAATGGCTCGGTCTCCCAGGTGCAGGGAAATAGCTTAGCCTCTGGCGCTTTGTTGTCAATGCCTGTGCTCATAAATCTCTCATCACTAAAAAACCCTCACACCTAACGCCTTCCAAAGAATATGCACACATCATTGGAAATGCGTTTGTATCTGTATGAGTGGGCTCTATCAGACTAAGGGCAATCTATACACTAGAGCAGAGGTTCCCAAACTTTTCAGGTCGTGACCCCCAAAATAAGGGTGACAGAAACTGGGGACCCCCCCCACTGTTCTTTAAGGTAGTTAGTTAGGTATATAACGTAGCGACAGCCACGCACACACTAATAAACCTATCCAAAAACTATATAACACAAAATAATACAACAGCCTAAAAAAATTAAAAATTTCATTTCCATTTCACTTAATGATACTGTCTTATATGACATTGGACTACTTTTTGTATGTTTACAAAAATGGTAAAAAGATATACTTATGCACTTTTAAATGATTTTAAATTTTTTATGGAAGGCATCTCGCGACCCCCCTCTTGGTGGCTGGCGACCCACCTTGGGGTCCCGACCCCCACTTTGGGAACCACTGCACTAGAGGAGGGAATACAAAGTACCTTGTGATATACGATAAGCGGCCTACAATAACAATCATATATGCTGTGCAGTGATTCTAGGATAATTGATACATTAAAAGACCCTCATATAATGACACATCCTGATATCTGATTAACTGAAGAATATGAAATTGCGCTAAAAAGGTTGAGGTCAGGATTTATTTATTTTTTCACTGCAATTTGGTTTAATCTTTTTTAATGCTTTATCCTTTAACTTCTGCGGCTTTCAGATATGATCCCGCTGTTGTCAATTTCTTCTTTGGACATTTTACCTCCAGCGCCACCCTGAGAGGGGGTTAGACATGCCCACTAACTCCTTTATGAAAAGTGTTGGAGACTTCTGTAGTTCTCTCCTGAGGCCTCCAACACGCCGGTCCAGAGATGTATCAGTTTGAAGCATAAGCACAGGCGAGCTGCCTGCTGAGACAGCCGATGCCAAAGGGCACGGGCAGGCGGCTCGCCCGGTGGACGCTGCCCCCCTGAAGGATTTGAAAGTTATGACTTTAAGATTTTGAAACAAATAGCCTGGGTTTTGTACTTTAAAATCGCCATCCCTAATAACACATAAGGGGCTGGGTTGATAATCTCCTCTCTTTCTCAGTTGGAAAAATCCTTCTTAAAGTACTGGATTCTCAAAGTCTAGATTAAAAAAAGTTATTTCATTGTTTTGATATATGGTCATATTTAACTTCTTGGTCATTTCAATTGTTCCATCAATCATTGTCACCCAGCCCTCAAGTTAAGGCTGATAAAGAAACTGCAGAAAAAAGGGAAATTGGACTTCAAATGTCTGATTTAACTGTTCCTTATTGGCTTTTGCAGATTGTGGTATCATTGAAGGAAACCTTCAGCACTGAGGTGAAGATTTGAGCTTTGAAAGCTCCTACAGACAGAATCGTCAGAGACTGTGATTCACAGCCTGGGCCCGTCTCAGCCGTTAGTTCTGTGTCTTTTACAGGGTTGGGGGTGTTGGTTACTGCCGTCCACAGACGCACAGAAAGCCTGACTGATTTAGCTCCTTAGATTTGTGTTGAATTAGTCACAGTGGAGGGCTGGTCGGGACAGCAGGGAGTTTAAGACATTGTTGGGAAAGAGAAAGCCTGGAGTAGGCGGGCTCTTTTTTTTCTTTCAGGTTTTACGACCCCTCAGGTTTCCACCTGTGCTGACATGGCTGGGACTTTACAATTGTCCTGAAAGAGTTACAAGCAGCCGGTTAGAAATTCCAGGCCTTTTTTTTTCTTTTCTTCTGTCTCTTCTACCCCTTTTTCTTTTTTTTTCTCTTTTTACTGGAAGGGTGGGGTGGGGGCTGTAGTTATTGTGGAACATTTGTCAGGCAGCCAGTTGCAGAGGCAGGGCCAAACTGTGATTTATGGCAACATCTGCAAGATGCAAAGCCCTTGTGCATGCTTTTAATCATACAAAGAGCCGTGGCTGGATTGGAGATTGAAAAGAGATGTCTGATGGGGTCTGATGGGGTTTTATGGAGTCCGTGCTGGGATTCACACTGATGGCAACTCGTGTTAACATATTATACGACCGTGGGATTTCTGCAGCTCACGGTTTCCAAGCTGAATTTGGACTTCAGCCAGTGTTAGTACAAAGTGAATGCAATTTTGATATGGTCAACATATCATCTCAAAAGCTTGAAGATCATCTGTAAACGATCAAAATGTTTGTCACGTATTTTAGGGAAACCCAGTGGATCAACCGGGGAGAGCAAAATCCATCCATGGAAGCAACACAACACAATTCTGGTTGAATTCATCTGTCAACAGTCTAGAGGCAGAGCCAAAGTGAGTGTGACCTCACATATTGAAAGCTATAGTCTCCTCATATTTTAAATCTGTGTTTCACTACTGGCAAAGGATTTCTAATGTCGAAGGAGCTCAGCGGTCGTAAAAGTCAGACACCAATCCTCCAGCAGATTTCCTGAGCTTAATAACACAGGAATAATAATTTCTGCAAGCCGCCTTTAGCTATATAATATAATAAACATCTGTCCGCATGTCACCACATCTGGTTATAATGAAGGCAAATTAGCTACAAAATGCAGAGTGTCTGGCAATAAGATAAGCCCGCGGCATGCTAAATTCATTTTCTTGGACCAGTCCCTGGGGTCTGGGGAGCAGGGATAGCCTGAGGAGCTGACCCTGGATCAGTGTCTGACTGCTGAAGGGAACACACACGAGTCAGAAAATGGAGATCAGAAGCTGATCTGAGACCAGGGGCTTGCAGACTTCTTCAGTCATCTGCCAGTCATTGGAGGTCTGGGGGAATCATCAACTTCCTGTCTCATTTCTCTGGACTTAGAATCAAAGAGGGGAAATTATTCTGCAATCTGGCCGGTGTTTTCCTTCCCCCCCCCCCGGCTGGAAATGTGAAGGTTGTCGCTGGCTGCAGCCTCTGCAGGAGACTCCATAGATCCACGGTGTCTTTAAGAAAGTGGAAACCTTTTTACGCCTCAGTCGCTAGTTAGGCCACAAATTGTTTTTTGGGTTGCAGCAATTTCCGAGACTTTGCTTAAGGAGTAAATAAACCATTCTGAGGGGAATTACATCCACCCGCTTAATTGTAACATGCATAGTTCAGTGAAGTGTAAAACCGTTACTACAATAAAGGGGATCACAAATTGTTGAGAATAGAGTTTGAATCCAACAGACCAGCTGTTAAACTCTGAAAGGGGAAGAAACTCTCTTCCCACAGTTGCAAATGAGTGACCTTGAGCTTGGCAGTTCAAGGAAAAAAAAAACCATCAGATCCTCTTACATGGCTACAATCACCAATCTGTGATTTTGTGATATACATACTTTTTCTGTTTTTACTCAATCTGCCTGGTCAACTGTTGCTTATGCTAAAGACTTCCTTCATTCTGTCTATGGAGAATTTCTATAAAACATGTCGCATAAGCATTTGGCTATATGGATATAATAGTCCTTTCCTCTTTGATGGAGACACAACAAACACAATCCAACCAGTCTTGACTCAGACAATATTCTAATTTTTTTGGAGTGGGTTTCACTTTCTGCTCCAATCCAAATCTGCTGTCATGCATATTTTTGCACTTGGAAAAGTTTAAAACTGTATTTCCAAACATGTCAGTCCCACATATATCTTCACGCTGTACTCCGTGAAGTGCTGTCAGACTCCGTTGAGTTTATCATTAATCACTAGCAGGCCTCACATGCTGTATCTCTCCTGGAGGATCAGGTTTGTAAGACATGTTTCTGCTTTAAAATCACACAACTCTGCTCTGAGATAAGGTTCTTAAGCTAGAAGTGGACCGGTCCTTGAAAGTTGCCTGAGCAGCAGAAGCAGCAGCAGCTGTTCCCCAGGTGTTTGGATGTGTGTGGCTTCACCATCTTGTCTTAATCGTAGCCTCCTCAAAGAACTGGCAAGACTTCCAACGAACCCCGTCATTCCTTTACAGTGGGGTAAAGTCATAGAAACCGACGCTGCGTTCCCAGCAGCCAGGTGGACTTAAACATTAGTCAGTCCGAAGGATGGGAGTGAAATAACACATCTTAGGAAAGCACATCTCCTCATCAGCATTTCCATAAACAAAAGGGAGTGAGAGTTGGAATCCAAACACAGCTTTATGGTGCACATGGTTACAACAAAAAGGCATTCTATTATTTTCTCACTCTGGTTATTAAGAATGAACACAAAGCTCGTTCAACTGCTCTTGAATAGGAACTCACCCCCTTCCCATAAACTCAAAACGCCTTGCACCACCATCATGAATCTGCCATTTTATAAACAACTCCACTGTGGCGAGCAGGGCGCCGCAAGACGCTTTCCAAGTGCAAGTTTCAACAGCTAGCCCGGCGCACAAGCACACCTTTTTCCCTCATGTTGGAGAGGAGAGGCCTAAAACAACAAACCGCCAGGCGAGGGAGGGCTGGGGAGGGGATGAGGGGTGGGAGGGGAGACAGAAGGGATGAGTCATCCAGCAAACAGAGAGTCTAGTTTAGGCTTAGCTATATATTGTGCCATGCTGCTCCAACATCAATTTGTGGGTTTAAAATAAAGACATGTGATTATTCTGAGCAGTATTTAATTATGAGCATCAGTATTAAGGGGTCATTAATAATGATGTGGTGAAAAATGATTGGCCGCAGAAGACATTGTGGAGATAGTGGAAGCAGGGTTAGTACTCGTTACCAGGGATGGTTTTCCTTGGATCCAGGGCTTAAGCCTTAGATAAGCACGAGCAAACACTGTAATGCTTCATTGCACAAATACAGAATTGGATTCTGTTGAAAATCCTTTGAATAGATTTTTCCAGGAAGTGATTGCTTCATATGACAATTAGAAGTTCTTTCGATGCACATACGGGTAATTAAGTCGGGCTTAAGATGGACTTTGAAAAACGACAACCTAATGGAGAGATCAAACTTGACCACCTACTACTTATTTGTAATAAAGTGCTGAGTTATATAAAGGTATTCTACCAGCTAGTTAGCTTATTTAAAGGCTGCATTTAGTTATTAAAGGCTAGTTGCATTGTGGCATACATTTTTTTTGATATTTATTTAGCATGTATTTATTTTCTTCTTCTTTGGTCTAATGAAGTAAATCTCCTACTTCATGAATCGCTTGGTGATGAACAACTACGCCAACGTCTTCTTCAAATCCTCTTATAACCTTTAATCTACTTACGGTCATTATTGCAAGTGCAATTGAACAGTTTTTATTATTCTATTCACTCTTTCGGTTGTGTTGCTTTCACTTTACATTGACCTTTTCATGTCTGTTTTTTCTCCACATGCATTTATTCTTTTGATCTTTTGCTCTTACATTTTGTATTCGCCTTTTGTTTGAATTTGGTAGAAAAAATCTCTGTTTGGCCCGACTACTGATGCTTAGTTCCTGCCTTTACTTTTTCTTCCAAAGCACTTTGTAAACATCTGTTTTTCACTAACAAAGACCCACACCAAGAAAGAGTGATTTCCTTTGTCAACTGTTTTTGCACAAACACACCAAGACAAATTCCTTGTATGTGTAAATGTACTTGGCAATAAAAAAACATTCTGGTATTGATTTAGAATACTTTATTGTAATATGCAGGGCATATTATATGCAACAAAATGATGAGGGAGGTTGGATGATGGAAAGATTGAGAGTGGATAGATGAAGGGGATGAAGGGATGAAGGTAAGGGTGGAGGGATGTGGAATGAAGGGGTGAAGAGGTGTAGTGCCGGGTATACCCACTTCTAAAACTCCTCTGATTCACACCAGAGGCGTATTGATTGATTGACAATATGCAGTAGCAATTTTTTTCCCTGGTGGTGAAGGGATGACTCGCCCTACTCCGTCTCTAATTGGCTAGTACACAAAAACTAAATATGTAGGAGTAGTCTTACATGACACTGTCTATAACAGAGGCTGTTTATCCTCTGCTGGACGGGCCACTAAAAAAACATTTTGGGGAAAAATTATGAGTATACCCACTTTTTAAGCACCACTACACCACTGGATGAAGGTTAAATTACAATATTTAGGATGTTGTTGTGAATAGGATATTACTGATAGGGGATAATAGGGATGTTGTTGTTGACTATAACATTTTAAAAAAGCTGCATCACAGCACCTGAGTCTGATTGGACTTGAAGTGGAGTTCTGGTCATTGTGTTGTTTTCCCTCCTGTCTCTGCTTTAGACTTTTTTAGACTTCAGACTTTATTGTCCACAAGGGGAAATTCTTTTCCACAGCACCGTTACTGTCCAAACAGACAAGTCCCACCAAAGAACATTCATACACAGAAAAACAGAGTATAACACAAACAGAGTTAAGACAACAGTCAAAAGTTCCCACTCTGGCCTGTTCAGCGAGGACCTTCAGTTTAGTTTAGTTTAGTTTAGGGCCGCTATAACCGCACTGACACATTGCATCTGTGACGGGGTAATATTGGTTTCTGAGAGTTCATATTGCATTTCAGCGTTACATGAGAGGCATGCAGTGTGAGCACACAGCAGGAGCTCCACATACACGCATACTCAGGCATGCACACACACACACACACACACACACACACCACTGTTCCAACGTTACACTTCACCCCCACCGCTCTGTCTTTGTGCGTTACACATGGCACGCCAGGCGTAACCTTTAAATGGCTGTCTTTAAGCGGCAACAGGCGCATGTTTGCTAAGAGGCCTCTGCTTGCACTCATTCATTTGGACTGACATAAATTTGCAGATCAACAAAAGATCATGTCATCACCACATGCTTCCGCTGAAAGTCGAGCCATAAATATTTGTATTTACTTCCCAAACCTCGGAGGGAAGAAAACTGTGACACCAAATAGTTAAACATCCTCTTCCTTCCACATCCTCAAACATTCCCGTCTTTCTCTCTCTCTCTCTCTCCGTGGGGGGGCCCTGACTGATGACAGAGCTGAGGTGTCCTTGGCGGTTTGTGGTTCTGCCCTTAAAGGCCTGCGTGTAACACCCCCCACCAAGAGAGCCAAGTTGCCCCAGATCCAAAATAAATCTCCCGCATGATACAGACACTCATATCATTGAAGACTTGAAACACTTGAATGAATGTAGCAGCACACAAAAAGGTGTTTTTTTATTGTTAACATACAGTATGTGCAAAACAGTGCTTCATTCAAAGCAGGAATAATGCATAGGCAAGGCTGCAAAATACTCGTAGACAAAAGGTAAGCAAAAATAATGGAATCTGTTTATATACAATTTACAAAATAGAATAGCTTTATATAAAAAATGTATATAATCATCTTTATCATTCAACTGTAGCTGCATCCTTTAAAACAAACTGCTGCTAATATGCTCCGCTTTACTTTCCCCCCGGGAACATTTCACTTGTTACATTCACTCGTTTGCACATTTGAGGAGTCCATTATTGCCAAAGTGTCCATTCAGTGAGGTAGAATTGTTCATATTTTTGGTCGTTCTTCTCTCTGAAAAACAAGAGTCACTCAGCTAAGTGCTCGTTCTCCGCTGTGGGTTGGGATCAGTCCTTCTGCTGTCAAACGGCTGCTCATAAACACAGTTGCTCTGCTCTGACGAAGAGTCCCTGGTGAGACTGTTGTCCTCGAGGTCCGAATCGGTGTCCGCAGCCGTATACGGATTCTCGTGCAGAGTTATTCCATTGTGCGTCACCGACGGTGGGCCGTAGCCCGTGTATGCGTCGTTGTGAGGCCTCCAGGGAGTTTTCCCAAATGTTCCTAATGGAGGAAAAAACGCAGAAGAAGTTGGATCAGTGTACTGAAAAGTAGAAAGTTAGAAAAGTTCAGAAAACTGATGAAGATAAGACCTTACCCATGAAGGTGTTGTAGGAAGGAGGGCACTCAACGTTCCTTCCAAAATCGCTGGGTTCTCCCTCCTCTGAGGACGGCCGGCGCTCACTCTGCTGGTGGAAGGGGCCGTGATGGAGGCTGGCGTTGGGGAGTTGCATCAGGACCGACGAGGAGCAGAGATCAAAATGCTCAGGATCCAGGAGGCAGTCTCCTCTTTTCGAGCTGGTCAGGCTGTTGCTGTAAGGGTCGATGCTACCAGGCCTTTGGTTGATGGAACAGCCTGAGTGTTAAGAATATATCAATGATCATTTAATTTAGAAATCTAGAGATAAGGAGAAATACTTGGACGTCATCGTCTGGATGAACAACAGGAGGAAACATTTTTCCATTTGACCAACCTGTGAAGACTTCCGATGGGTCAGTGCAGTAGTCTCGGCAAAACAGTGAGCCGATAGGACCTTGATAATGGCACAGCAGAGGATCAATGGCCGCCTCCATGTCCGCTTCACTTCCTGTATCCATCTGACAAAGACCTGTGTGGGTGAAGGAACAGTGTTTAGTAAGAAATACTGCAGGATATTTAAAATATAGGACAAAGAAGAACGGGAAAGTGTATTACCATTCATGTCTTTAGGTTGCAGGTAAAAGCCGCTAATGGACGAGGACATGTACTGATGATGACTGCTGCCACTCTCTGATGGGATGTAGCCGTCTTGTCGATCTGCCAGTGTGCCCTGGGAGGACAGGTAGCTTGGAATGTCGGCAGGCAGGTTGGTCTCATCTGAAGCACAAGGACATCAAGGTTCAGTTTTATTACCACTTAATGTGGCAAGAAGAAATCAATTGGCCATCTCTAAAAAAGAAAAGCCATCTTGAACCGACCTGTATTTGTGACGCTGCAGTCCTCGTTGCGGCGCCTGGTGTGGTAGATGATCACCACCCAAACAAGCGACGTGCCCACCACGCAGCAAACAACCGCTATGATGACAATCCCCACTGTGGTCCACCCGTCGTCGTCCGATCCTGCCCCGCCGATGATGCCGACCCCCACGCCGCCCTGAACTCCGGAGTCGCAGTTCGGATTCGGTATCACCGCCAGGCGAACGTTCCCCCGCTCGGTGCCCAGCGCGTTGGACATCTCGCAGGTGTACTTCCCGGCGTCGGCCTCGGCAGCGTCGACGATGATGAGGAGCTGGTTGGCCGCGGCGAAAAAGTGTCGCTCGGTCACAACCAGCGGGCTGTCGTCTTTGGTCCAGTTCAGCCTCGGGGGAGGGCTGCCTCCGGCGATGCACTGGAGAACTGCAGTCTCTCCCTTTGCCACAGTGCGATCCATGAGGGGCCGCAAGAAGGAAGGCGTTTCTGTACAAAAAAGGGGAGAAAATGACGTTAGCGTTACAAACACAAAAGCTGAAGTGACTCATCTGTGGCTTTCGGTTTCCAAACGTTCTGTTTCTTACCAAGAACAGTTAGTGTGGCATTTGCAGAAATAGCTCCAGCTGTGTTCTGAGCTGTGCAGCTGTAAACCCCGATGTCTTCAGTCTTGACGTCCACGATGAAAAACACGTCGTCCTCGGGCATGACGTGCATGCGGCGCTCTCGGGCAGCAGGGAAGTCTGTGCCTCCGTCTTTCTGCCAGGCGATCTGGGGGGAAGGGTGACCGACAGCGGCGCACTCCAGCCTGGCTGTTGCACCAGCCCTGATGCTCAGGTCCATTGGCATCTTGGTGAAGGAGGGCATCACTGGAAAAGAGGAAAAGGACCTTCAGATTTGCTCATTTAAGACTTACAGATAAGAAAATATCCAACAATGTGCTTTTCCCTTCCCACACTTACTGTTGACAGTAAGCCTGGCCTTGGTGGAATAGGACGATCCAAAGTGGTTTGAGATGACGCACTGGTACTTCCCCTCACTGGAGAACTCCACATTGCGTAGCTGCAAGGTGGTTGTATACTCTGTCACCTCAGTCTCGCCTCCTGCGCCACCCTGCACCCGCAAGTGGGCCTGGTTGTGGATCTCTGCATCATTTAAAACCTCATTGTCTTTCTTCCAAGCGAAGGTCATCGGTGAATCACTGGAGCTGGCTGCCGAGCAGACGAACGTGACATTGGTGCCTTTGAGGGCTGACTGGGTCTCTGGCTGCACGGTGATCTGAGGCTTTGGGAAGTCATCTTGGCAGAAAAAGAAAATAGAAAAATGTTAAGACTGCGAAACTACAAAATGTTCTCAGTATTGAGATCTTGAATTGGTTTAAAAAATATTTGGTATGTTTTGGGGCTTTTGCGGAGATATGAGGCTCTGAAAGGGAGAAACTGAAGTGAAGTTTTATCCCCTGATGCTGACCAGGAAAGTTGAAACTTTGTACATTTCCATAACTGTTCCTTCCGAAGACTCATTAGCGTGTCCAGGAATCAGGAAGGAAAAAATCTGGGTCAGTTTGTAAATGGAAAAAACCGACCATGGATAAATGGCTGTTTTTTTTTTGTTTTTTTAAGGCATTACAGTATGTTTGTGTGAAGGTGTTGCGCCTTATGAATGCATCACTCACCACACACAAACTCCTCCTGGCTGACAGCGAACAGGCTCCTGCCCTTCAGCATCTGCGGGTGGGCACAGCTGGCGTTGACGCAGGGCTGGAAGGTTTGTTCCGCCACCCAGACGGGGAGCCACTTCAGCTGGCAATCGCACAAGAGGCTGGAGGTGTTGAGACGTCTGCCAAGGGAGGAGATTACAGAGACGTTTCACTCAAAATGGAATGAAAAGCGCGTGAAGGGAGTTTTGATTTTGTCTGACTCGGATGGGAACAAAACTTGTCAAACATAAGATCCATTATGTTGCAATAAAAATTCCTTTGCATACACTTTTCACTTTTAGCTTTGCCTAAGTGTCAGGAGACAAAGGGAATGATTTTTTTTATTCTGGGGGCCGGATGATAAGACCTGGTCTTCTGTCCTACATCATTTCTGAAACACTCTCGAAAGCTTAAACAAGATCATACTTACAGCTCCAGCAGGTTCTTCATCTGAGAGAAGGCGTTGGCTTGGACGGACATGATAGCGTTATTACTCAAGTCTCTGTGGAGCAAAGAGAAAAAGAAAAATTAGGACTTGCAAGATCCTCAAAAAAAAAATGAAATAAAAATGAAGACAGCGGCTTTTTTTTTCTGCCAACATCAGCCGAGTGCGGAGTGAGGGATTCAGAAACTTCAATCAGGGAGAAGAAAAAAAAAGGTCTGGGCTCCAGAACAATAAAAACTCTGGGCAGCAGTTTTTCTGTGTTAATCAAGAGAGGCTCTGAGCTCTCTGGCAACGGCTGGGAAAGAAAACTCTAATCAGAATCAAATGCAGCTGTCGTACACACACACACACACACACACACACACACACACACACACACACACACACACACACACACACACACACACACACACACACACACACACACACACACACACACACACACACACACACACACACACACACACACACACACACACACACACACACACACACACACACACACACCGTTTTCCCTTCGCTTGCCTTGCTGATCGATAAAGTCTGGCACACGCATAAAGATACTGAAGGCAAGTTTTTTTTCTTCATCCCACATCAAAGGGAAGGAATGGGGAGAAGACTGTACGTCTCTGACAAACAGCCTCTGTGTCTCAGTCTCAGTGTGATTCACCCTGCTTGGTTTACTCAGCTCAGACTTTTTGGAAACAGGAGGTGAAACTCACAGGTGTTGTAACGCGTCCAGGCCAGAGAAAGACTTCTTGGTCACTGAGCGGATCTGGTTCCCCTGCAGAAATCTAGGAGAATTAAAAAAAAATAATACAAATCGGATTATTTCCCAACCTCCCTTTTATGCCTGTTCATCCTTAGTCTCTTCATATCCCACTGCCGTTCAAACAGAGGTGAAACTTGTTCCATCCATGGATTCATGAACTCACAGTTTTTGCAGCTTGTCCAGGGCAGAGAAGGGTCCGTTCATGTCTTCGATGGTCCAGGAGATTTCATTATTTTGGAGGTCCCTTCCCAAAGAAACAAAGACAGACCGCATTTTTAAAAAAAAACCCACACCCAGAAAACAACCGCACTCGCTGCGTTAATAAAACTGTATGCGGCTTTACATTTCACATGATGGGGGAAATGTTTGAGACTTTTACATTTATATTCAAAGCGGTTCCGTGCCAAACAGGAAGTCCCTTTGTGGCTTTTGCGGCCCTTTTTTTTTTAAAAGTCTGTGAGGGCTGTTCTCTGCTGTATAGAAAAAAAATAGGTTTTACAAGAGAGTGCTGTGATATAACATGTGAGCGGCTTTTTGGGCGTCATTTAGGTGGGGGGGGGGGGGGGGGGGGGGGGGTAGCTGTACTCTGCATGCTACTTAAATTGCAACAAAACCTTTTATCCATCATTACATTAACACGCTGTGATATTTAACACATTCTATGGATTCACATGTGACCGAGAGAGTCTCGTTTAGACTCACATGGGAAGAACTGGGGTTCAAAATAATTGAATGTGGTGTTTTATTAACTCCAAATTGAGGAGCTCCTCACAATATCACTACATCAAGCTAGGCCTGTTAAGAAGTGCTGCACACGCTCCTCATCTCTCCACCACAACAAATTGGTCTCTTTGCCTTTTCTCAAATGGACATATCCCCTGTGTGATCTTGGCACATCGGGGCAAAATTGCAGCCGCTATCAGCAGAGAGAAAAAATACACCAAACAACTAAACACACAGCATTAGAGTCGTCCATCACTAAAAGCCAAGAATTTACCAGAGAAATGGCCTCCTTTGATCCCTCAGCTGCTCTAATGCTTTCAAACAGTTATTTTTCCTCCTTCGCCATGCCTGGTTATGGCTGATTGAGATCGAGGAAGGGTGTGTGTGTGTGTGTGTGTGTGTGTGTGTGTGTGTGTGTGTGTGTGTGTGTGTGTGTGTGTGTGTGTGTGTGTGTGTGTGTGTGTGCGCAGGAGGGGGTGGTTGTGATTTGGAGCCCTGAAGCAAAACATGTCCACCTAGCTGCACACCTGCCCTACGGTGACCTCAGCAGCACAGCTCACATTTGGTTCCAGTTAAAAAAAAAAAAAAGTTAAAACCAGGGGGGATGTTGTGAAGCCTGAGTGGGAAAGGGGGATGGGTGGGTTGATGTGTGTGTGTGTGTTTGAGACGGGGGTTGAGGTCGGTGAGCTGTGCCTTTTGGAGTTTTTTTTTTTTTTTTTTTATGTGTGTGTGGAGAGACCAACACAGTAATCTATTTCACATCCCCCGAAACAAATCAGGCAGGATATTTCCACTCAGGCAGAGGATTGATGTTGGAGGTGGATTTAACAAGGGGGTGGGGGAAATTAGAGCAACACATGAAGAACTTTAAGTCTTTAAAGGGGACTTGTGCATTGTACTGTTTGAGCTGGTCGAAAAAGCCGAATCACACAAAGTACTATTTAGCCGAAAAGGAAAAGTTTCACCCTTAAGAAATATTTGATTGTTAGGCCAAAGATAAGATGAGAATACTAATGCCACTGTTATGTCTGCACAATCGGTATGAGGCTTGGGTTGGAAGAGGATCGTGTTAGCTTGGAACAAAAGTTCAATAAGTCAACATGTTGTATCTTATTTTCTCAATCCGTACAAAAAATGTGGGGTACAGATTAAATCTTCTGGTTTAAGTAACTTCATGAAGTCTTGGTTAGCTCTCTGGTGATCAGTGATGGCAATCCACACAAATTAGCCGTGAGCTATTGATTAGTTTTAGTGTTTAAAGATAGAGTCAGTTACTTTTTATAACTAGTATAGTAAAAATACAGAGTAAAAAAGTAATGCCACACAATGATCACTGATGGGCCTCCAAACATGTGTGGGGTGACTGTGTCCTCTTGCCTGTATTTTGATGTTTTGGTTTGTTTTGGTTGACATTAGACTTTTTGCTAAGAGAGTGGATGTGTTTTTGTCATTTAGTTGCAAAGGCTGGAATTAGGATTTTTGGTTGCATCTCCATGGGGTTTAGGTTGGAAAATGTGCCTGAAGTGGTATTGATTTTATAGTGATTAGAAATGAAAGACATTTTTCCTGCACTGTTTAGTATATTTGCAGTTTGATTGATTGATTGATTGATTTTGCATTCAACTCACAGCAGGTGCAGGTTGGAGAGGCCCCGGAAAGCTCCGTCTGCGATGAAGCTCACGCGGTTGTTTCCGATGTGGAGCTCATCCAGCAGGCTGAGGCCCACGAAGCTGGACTCCTCCAGTCTGGACAGATGGTTGGAGACGAGGTTTCTGTAGGACGACACGACACATTCATAAGAACACTGCACATGAAGTCCAAAGGGTACACAAAGAGCAACCAATGACTGTGATATATTTGACCAATTTGCATCCCATGGTTAGCCCTTTTTAAAGTATATTTTACTCTTGCATCCATTCTTTAAAGATTCTTATTTTGTGTTACACATTTGTTCATCTGTTGCCTTTATTATATAACTCTTAAATACAAATTTAGACAAAAAATTCCAGATTCAAGACGATATTTAACCAAAAAATATAAATCTTGAGCCATATTCACATTTGCACTCCTGAAAATACTACCCCCTCCTACTTGCTCTAGCTGAATTCTCCAGAGAATATACAGTACTTCTGCATAGTCACATCATCTCACTCAGAATATCTGTTGAAAAAATCCTAGGGGTCTGACAGGAGAAACTCCGGTTGAAATCTGAGTGAAAAATGTGGCTGTTTGCGTTCACTCATGCAGTTTCATGAGTTTTCTGCAAGTGTGAAAGCCCAATATGTTAAACATACAGCTTCACTTCCTTACGATGCAGGTCAAAAAGCCTTACATGACTTTTACTGCTCTATAGCTTCTCCCTTGAAAAATGGTTATGAATGTCTAAGAAGCAAATTATTGTGAGAGGCCTGTTTTTAAGTAAACTCAGATTGGAAATAAATCAGATAGCTTGGCACGCTTCCAGCCGACAGGCGGCTTGTTTACTCTCAGGTTCATGTGATAAGAGAGAGAGAGAAAGAGAGAGAGAGAGAGAGAGGAGCCAGGAGGGGAAAGAACAACAACCTTTCTGTGAGAAAATAAAAAAAACAAAAAACGCTCCAGACACTGGAAATCACTTAAACTGACCGCCGCTGTAAACAACAGCCACAACAAAGGAATCCAATCTGCCTGCAGGAATGCGACTTGATGGGTGGGAAACGCTTAAGCTTGTGGGTAAAGTAGTATTTCACAAGAAACTGCAATTAATAATGGAATTTCAAAAAAGAAAGAAAAAAAAAACATGGGACATGATTTGGCTCAAGAGAAAACAGAACAGAGAAGAGGCAAAGGGGTGTGTAATATGCTGGCAATGCTTTAATGTAGACACTGACTGGCAGAGCATAAGAGACGCTGCTTTGTCTGTGTGTGTGTGTGTGTGTGTGTGTGTGTGTGTGTGTGTGTGTGTGTGTGTGTGTGTGTGTGTGTGTGTGTGTGTTCGTCGCTGGGAGTTTGTGTGTGTCGGGAGATTGGCGACGAGAGGAACTGGAGTGTGAGGAAGGGCAGGAGGGAGTGCCAGAGAGGATGAGAGGGCGACACAGAGACGTGTTGGGAGTTCAGAGTGTGAATGGAAAGTGAGCAGGGAATAACGAGAGGGAGGGGGACTAAAAAAAATGAGAGAGAGAGAGAGAGAGAAAGAGGGCGAAGAGGGGGGGAAAAAAAAGAAGAGGGAACTCACAGCTCGCTGAGTTTCTGGCAGAACTCCCAGGCGTCAGGTCGGATCCTGCTGATGGCGTTGTGGCCGAGGTGGAGCTGCTGCAGAGTCAGCAGGCCGTACAGCCAGCCTTTGCTCACCTCCGTCAGGTTGTTGTAGTCCAGCTGCCTGCAGGCCCACACACACACACACACACACACACACACACAATCAGACTTTTTGTACCAAAATGGGACACTAAAAACTTCATGCACATCTCTTGTAACTCTTTTCTTACAGGACTTCCATGTTGCTGAGGCCCCAGAAGGCTCCGTCCATCAGGCGGCTGAGTCCGTTTCTCTGCATCTTTAAGGAGCGGAGAGCGTGCAGGCCGTGGAACGTCAGACCCTCCACCCTGCGGACACGGTTCCTGCTCAGCTCCCTGAAACGCACAAGGAGCACGAGCGAAGAGGGTGAGGTCCACTGTACGGTTTGACTGCATGCATTCAACCATTCTATGTAAATTCATTTCACATATCCCCACTAGCTGCACTGATTTCATGGTGGAGGCTTCAGAAGCAGCTGTCAGAGAAACTCAAAGCCATTCTGGTCAGCTCATTGATGATGACATAACCCTGGCACATGGACTTTTTTCCCCTTAAACGTTACTACCCTGTCAGCAAACTAGATCTGTAAAATCATACACTGGCATGCAGATTTATTGTTAAGCTGTCTGCCAATCAAGGAAGCCGAGCAAAGGTAGAGAAAGAGAGAGAGGGACAGAGACATCGAGTAATTTATTGTAATCTTCGAGAGGGTGATTCTGAATAAAATGTCAACATCAGAGCTGTTTTCAAAAGAGTCAAGATGTTTAGAAGTCACATGACGAATTCAAAAGGTGTGATTGTGATATTTCTGGAATTAAAAAGGCACAAAATAAAGCTTACAGGTGCTGGAGGTTGGGCAGCTGGAAGATCTTGGCCGGGATGGTGGAGAGGCGGTTGCGGTTGAGCCGGAGAACCTGCAGACTGCTGGACAGGTTGGTGAAGCAGCCCGTCTCCATGGAGGAAATGCGATTATTGTTCAGGAAGCTGACGAAAGAAAAGATTGAACAATGTTGGCTTCAAATGTGGAGACACGGGGAGGAAGTCAAAGAAATACTCCCAAGAAACAATAAGTGCTGACCTAACAAAATACAGAGTGGAGATATAATGTGTGATTGGCTCATATGTTCTCCTTCGGCTGCATACAATACACACACACACTGGGGATACTCACAGGTTCTTGAGTGGCAGAGCGGGGAACGAGCTGGCCTTTATATCCACGATGTTGTTGTTGCTGAGGTCGAGCGTTTCCAGGGCGAGGAAGGGCCTGAGCTGCTCCTCTGAGATCCTGCTGATCCTGTTGTTTGCTCTGAAAACACAGACACCATCACTCCAATAAATGACAAAAATACTGTGTATTTGACTAGTGGCGCGCATCAGTTTCAAGTTTCCATACACACAAACTGTTGAGTCCTCAATTAGTCGCTGGTGTAAAAAAAAAAAAAAAGATCAACTCTCACGCAATTCTAGAAAAACTTACCACCCAACATGAGTACATGACGTGCCTTTTCTTTTTTTTGCTGATGTTGCATGCATGTACCAACGATGCTTACAAATTGCTCAGTTGGATCAATGTTGCTGCTCCCCACACCGACTCCCAACAACCTTTCCGTTTATTGATGTGTTATTTGGTTTATAAGGTAATTACCAACAAGGTATTTAAAAAAAGTAACCTGCCAATTACTTGGCTGATGAATACCATTCCCTCAGTGAAAGCATGCCTCGGCAGAGGACAGCAATTTCCTGAGCTGCACGCCTCCTAAATTGCAGTGCAGGGACTGCTTAGTTATAAACAGAGCCTGTACAGTGCCCTCTTTGTGTATGGGACTCGGCTATAGAGAGAGAGAGTGAAGAGGTGGGGGGGAGCAGGAATTCCCTCCAATACACCAGACTACAGGCCTCGTTTTCAGTATTCATTGGGATGGCTGAAGACCCCCCCCCCCCCCCCCCCACTCCAGCTACACCTTACTGACCAGAGGGCTGTTAGCTTTTCTCATTCACTTTCCAACACGTCTATAATATAACAACCTGAGGAAAGTTTCATTTGGAATGCGGTGTCTTTAAAATGTTATTATACGAAGCTGTCAGTCAACGGACCCACAGTGCAGACGGCTTCTGTCGAGTGACCTGATCAGTCCACGGCTGAAGGGTTAAGTGGATCTTTCAGAATATGCTCGATTGTTTCATACATTTTTTCTGGTAAAAATGCCAATAAATGACCAACTTTCAGATTCTCTGTTGAGTTTTAATGAGGCTTGTGTAATAATAAAAGGGTCATTCGGTCTGAGTGAGTGAAACACAAGATGATGATTTTTCATTGATATTTATGGTCTTGGTCTTGTCTCGGTCTCGCCCTGCCTTGGTCTTGGTCTTGACTTGGTCTTGATCCCTAAATGTCTCAGTCTTAATATCGGTCTTGGAGCTCTCTGGTCTCGGGTATGTCTTGGTCTTGGTTACTGTGGTCTTGACTTCAACACTACTTAACGCTGAGACACACATTTGGTTTGAAGTGAATTGTAATCTGCATTTTTCTCAATTTCTCTCAGTTTAAGGACCATGACTTATTAAATCAATTGAGAAAATAGTCTGGAGGTTATTTTGAATTTACAGTAATGGTTTGTTATATTGTTTTATGTGAAAGGTGATTTCAGATTGGAAAGGTAAAGAGTTTGGACACACAAATAAAGGCAAAAATCATCAGCATAAAGGAGAACTTTCATTGCCAAACAACCTTATAATCACGGCACAATAAAAGTCGAAGAACGTCTCTCTTGAAACCAATATTTGAAAAGAAAAACATCTGAATTTAAAGAAGGTGTCTGGTTTCATCTCTTCACTCTCCCCGACTCTGCTGGTTAATCTAATCTGTATCTCAGATTGAAGTCTTTGGTCCTTCAGGCGGAATGGCATCATGGCACCACACTGCTGTGCAACTCAGATGTCTCACCTGGTAAAAAAAAAAAACCCACACTGTGGTAACTAACTCTGACCCATTTTCCACTTGTGTTTAAAGCTATCGGAGCACAAGTTTCCATGGCAACAAGTAACCCCATTCGGAAAGTTCAACACCTTTTGGAAATCTCCAGATTCGAATGCACAGAAGGGAAGACTCCCCGAGTAAACAAATATCTGAGATGGATTGCAGCCTGGAGAGCTTGGCAGGACTTTGGGGCACTGGCGGATAAAAAACCCACCAGAGCTTGTTCCTGAGCTTAGCGCTTGAGTCAACATTGGTTCAGTGGCATGAAAAGACACTAGGCTAAGGGGAAAGCTGGTAAGCTTGTCCAAATAACTAAAATAACACATTTTATGAAGAACTGAAACTGCTGGAAATTTGAAAATGAAATCACTGATGGCTAAAAATTGTGATATTTTTAGCAGGAGTTTGGTGTGTGCTTAAAGGCAAGCTAAGGTAAAACACTTTGAGCATTCCCTTTCCTCTCTTCTTTTAACTGCTGAATAGTTTTTAGGAGGTTTTAAATGATCTTACAGTGAATGAGGTTCCATTGATATAAATGTTAAGCCCCTTGAGGCAAAGTTATTATTTGTGATATTGGGCTACAGATATAATATTGATGTGATTGAACTTGTTGGAAGCAGCTGAAAACATCAAAACGGAAAGAACGTTGCGGTGTGCAGTATGTACTGTAAAATACAGATCATTCTCTGCAATAAAAAAAGTGCACAGGCAGCTCTTTTGTCTGCAGATTTGCAGAGGGCTTTCCATGCACCACAGCCCCCGAGTCCCAAACAAAAGGGCTGCACACCACCTGTATCTCAGTTTTCATGTTTCCCTTGACTGGTCGCTGAGAGAAGGCAGGTCGCCTGGTGAGAAAGAACCAGTCTTTCCAGTTTCTCTCAGGGGGAAAGTAGAGCCAGATAGAGGGGCTGGTTGAGGACAGGAAAGTAGACCCTGGAGTCCAAAATCAGGCCAACTAAATATTCCATTATCTAATAAACCATGTCAGATTGGTCATATTAATTCACAACAAGACATTCTGCTGTAATCCACCTTTAAACCACAAACTCTGCATGGTTGTCTTAGTGGACAGGCAATTGCAAAACCTGGGACAACATAAAGCTAACCCTACTTTTTCTCTCTGCACTGCCACTCATGAGTCACTCGGTCTTCTTCTCCTCCACAAAAACAAGCAGAACATTGGACTCTTCACACTTGGAATTTGTTTATCCACTTTGCTATCAGATAACGTGATTATGGAGCCATTACATCTGTGGTTTAGAGGCTTTTGCTGCTGTTAGTGGAAGCCAATGGAAGGCCAAGCAATGTGTCAATAACAGCCCGAGGTATCTTGGGCAAAGATAAAATATGTACTTATTATTTGACTGAGGCAAGCAGCAGATACTTTAAATCAGTGCTGTAGTCATGGCTACCACAGTGTGTGTGTGTGTGTGTGTTTACCACTTTTAAAGCATCTGTGGTGAGATTTTAGCTGGTTATGAAATAGGCTGAAATGAATATTGATGGCTATTTATAACCTAGAAAAGCATATGAGAGCGTTTTCGACAAGACTAATTGATTCTATGTCGTTTTTTTAATGCCTAAAACCGCTGTGAGGGGGCAGGTGTCAGACGCTGCTGAAACAGCAATCTCAACACCGGAGCTTTAAAGTCAGTATAAAGTTCCTCATTTTTAATATCTCTGCCTTCCCGGGCTGTTGAAAACTCAAATATTTCTAGAAATTCAAAAAGTGTTTGAAATGTGAGTAAAACCATTTGCATTCTTGACTAAACTCCACAATATTTTCAGCCTTCCACAACCATCAAACTAACCACATTCACACGCTGCTGTTATGCTCTAAAGATGCCTGATGAAGTTTTTTTTGTTGTTAGCTTAACTCTGTCCACTAATGCTTTTAATAGTGGAAGCTCTTTAAATGTAACGTATCTCTTTTCTCTGGCAGTTTCTCTCAAACTGTTTGAGACGGGTTGTGTGTGTGTGTGTGTGTGTGTGTGTGTGTGTGTGTGGTATTTCCTATTGGAAAAAGAACAGAGTTTTTGAAAAGCCATCTGATGACTCCCTCTCTCTTCAGTGGCGCCTGTAATGAAAACCAGGGCTGCGTTTGCTTTTGAGACGCCATTATTAAACAGTGCACATATCTCACTCACATGGCTGATCATCTTAACACGTCTGCGCCCAGTTGGAGTGCAGAGACCCGGGGATTGTATTAACATGTGGGACTGAGGGACCTTCACATAAAAAGACAGGGGAGCTGTTCAAATCGTTGATGCATCAGCATATTACTGTTAAGCCTGCAAAACTAAAAAAAAAAAAAGTATAAACTCTGTCATAAGCTTGAAACAGCTCAGATGAAAACTTTAGATTTGGCTTTTGTCACTTTAAGTCAAATTTGGAGAATGTGAGGATTTTCAGCACTTTTTTTTTCAAAATTATCTAAAATTGTATGTATCCTGATTTCTCATTTCTCATTCATGTTTAGAAAAAATCGCAAATTATTTCAATAATTGCAACAGTTTTGGTTAGTTATTCTAATTTTTAACAAGGTTCCCCATTTCCGTAGACAAATTAAGAGGTTCACTTAATACAACTAATCAGACCTGGAATCTCCAGGTCATTTGTTGACCCCCCTAGAACACAGGCGGTGGGGCTTACCCCCTCCATAAATTCCAGGGAAATTGTTCAATTAATTAAGATGATCACCGCTCAATTACTACCAGCTGCAGGGTTATTGCCGTTTGTTTTTACTCGGAGCTGCGAGGTCAAAGAAGTCGACGAGAGCTGCCGCTATGTCTGACTGGCTGTTTGAATAAGTGGTATTCGATACCCCGAGGTCTTTTTTTTTCTCTTCTCTTTACTACTCTCCCAGCTCGCAGAAACTGAAGAAGGGAAAGAAATTCTGGAGAAGAAAAAAAAAATCACACAGCATCACCTCAGCTGAAGAAGGAGGGCGGCAGCCGAGACAGACTGTGTGAGATTGAGAGCAAGTGTGAATGTCTTTTTCTGTGTGCTCTCTTTCTTCATAACTCTTGTGAGTCACTAAAAATCAATTATGCTGCTGACTTCCCCAGGTGACTACAGTCAGATTTATAATATGTAATCTCTTTTGGGTTTGACTTGGGAGATTTTAAAGACAAACTTGTTGGTTCAAAACCAAAGTGGCTAATAGCAATGTTTCTGTTTAACTACATTTTATTCTACATGGAAATACATTTCCAGACCATGCATACTATGTTTTTATAATGACTAAATCTCTTAACATATATGCTTTCGTTGTGTCTCTTTTCTTTGACATTAGATGCTAGAATAGTCTCGATCTGGAGTGTGTTAAAGAAGCACAGATGAAAACTCACTGACCGGAGTGACTGGAGGGAAATTACTAAAAAAATAAAAATATCTGAAAACATTAGTGTGCATATATTTTTTTGTAAGAAATATAACATTTCCTTGGCAGTTTTTTGAGGATAAGCAAAAGACTAGCTAACTTGTTGAAGCCTTAGCATTTGCTTTAAATGCTTCATTTCATGGCTAACGCTTCACAGGCATGAATACTAGCAAGCTAACAGAAGTCCTAGCATTAGGCTACCTCTTGAACTTCCTGTCTAGTTCACTGAACATTACTGTTACCATGGCTAACTTAATGTGGTTCTCATTCTCACAATAAAGTACAGAATTAGTCAAAAACATTGACAAAAAAATGTTTAGCAACAAAACACACCCTAGCACTTGCTGCTGGTTTGTCTCTTATGGTACAACAAATAGCTAGTTTTTGCACATGCTAGCTACTGTTAGCACATTGTTCTTGGTTCTTTTGTAATAACAAAGTCTTAAAATGAAGAAAATGTGTTCATAAGGTGCTTATCTTAATAGTGAATCATATTTTTTCTTTTGATATGGTTTGAGGAAGCATAGGTCAGGGTTGTCATTTTTAGAATTGCTAGCTTAAATTCAGAAACATGAAGAAGATAATCAATTAGCATTAGCTATGACAAAAAAACAAAGGGGATCCTCACATATACTCCTTATACTTCCATTTATTAACACTTCAGTTAATATTACTTAATTTAGTTTTAAAGCTACAGGACTGTGTCTAATGTTCACAGTTTTGTATGTTTCACTAAAGTTATATTATAATATTTTCTTTAGAAAAAGAATAGAAAGAAATAAGTGTTTGTGCATGTTATTCTGTATCTCAGAGTTCTTTAAATGAAAAAGATAAACTGTGGTATTTTCTGGATAATTTCTAGGCAGAGTTTACATGACACAGTTTGGGGTAAACTAAACTGAACAACATCCTCAAATTCAATAAAGAAATTATGGTTTGGAGAGAATCTGAAATTCTTGAAGTGAATCTGTGCAGGAACTCTGCACTTAAATCCGACGTCTCTTAATCTGGACAGAAAACGTAGCAATTATGGCTGATGGTCCTGTGACCTCAGTCTAACCACAAAAGAAACAATGCAGCACATCAGGTGTTACCATTGGTACAAACAAAAAAAATCATGTTTTTCCTCTTGGGCCAGAGTATCAAATCCACATTTAAATCCAAATCATAGTCACCAGGTGCATTTGAAATACGCTCCCTTTCAAAGACTGCAGCGAAATGCAACACCTAAGGTGTTAGAACCACCCCACCCTTCTACCTATGCTGAGACACATAGCTAAAGGCAACAGTTCTTTGCTAAATGTGCAAACAAATTGTCGATGGCGGACGCCTGCACGCCCTGCGGCTGCTGCAGAGCGTCTTGTCAGGGCTTGATGAGGAATACGCCTCATCAAGCTGGGGAGACGGACACATTTTTCCACTATAACTTCACGTCGGTTGGTTTTGGCATGCCACTGAAAGCAAATAAATTGTTGAGGTTTCACACACTAATATCTGTTTCTCTTCTTGGAGCACGTATTGCACAACAATATCCCAACAGAACCCTCTGGTTAAAGTCTGACCGGGATGAGATCTGACAAGTTAAAACTAAAGTAAACTTATTCCCATAGTGTGAGCCATGCACCTTAAGACACTGTTGGTTATCTTTATGCTGAACACAAATCTGGATGTACTGTCTTTTTTTAGAGCAAAAGAACTCGACGTTGCAATGTTTCAGACAAACTGCCATTTGTTTCAAAGTCCCATAAAAGGGCCACACAGTAACTTGTGATCCACCCACTGAAGATTCAACATAAAAATCACCAAATTTGGATTTCTCTCATTTGTACTCGATCATTTGTCTTTCTTTCCAGCGGCACGTCACTGCACCCCGCGTTAAAAATACACCAAAAAGCAGCGACAGCCACCAGACAAAACATTTCCATTTCTGTTGATGGCATTTGTCTTGGAACCACGTGACCCGTCTGGGGCTGGCTGCCATGTCTCCGACTGCCCCGTCTGGGAACCAGCTCAACCAAATGGGGCTGCTCTCCAGAGGGAAGGAAGGGTGGGGGGGAGGAACCACTTTGCTCCCTACTTAAAACCAGCAACGACAACCCTGGCACAGGAAAACACTTCAAACCAGGCCACGGTCCAGAGATGAAATCATAGAATTTCAGAAAAGTTTCACTTACAGAATGAGCGCTGTGATGTTTGAAGCGTACGGGCCCAAATCAGGAATTGCATCCAGTTCATTGTTGTTCAGTTTTCTGTGCACAGCAGGAAAAATAACGATGGAATCAAAAGAACAGTTCGTTGCAAGCGGAACCAAAATGAAAGTTTTCGAGAAAAACAAATTCAAACTTACACTTCACTTAGATGTTGTAGGTTGGAAAACAAAGAGCTGTCAAGCACCTGCAATCTGTTATGGCTCAGGTCCCTGTGAAGAAAAAGAAAGCCGCAGATGAAGGGAAAAGTGTGTTTCCATTTGAGTCTCAAACATAATTATATACAAATTTTCAGTGTTATTGTGTCTAAAAGCTGTGAATGGAGTAGAGGGATCAAAGGAAAATCACTGCAATTAAAGCTTGAAATGGTGAAAACGTACAGTTATGAAATGAACCATAATGACTAGGAGAATACACAAGAATAAGAATGATTGCTGACACCCTGTCATGAGCAGGAGGTATCCAATGGTTTTGTGAGTGGCATCTTAACACAACTGAAAATTGTCAAATACAACCCCCCAAAAAGGCAAGCTAGCTAAAGGCATTTGTGGCATTTTCATCCCTTTTTAAGGACAACACAACAACTGCCAAGACGTCTAATTTCATATCAATGCTGCTGCTGAGAAGCAGATACAAAACAGACAGATGAAGGAGCCAGATTCTTTTGGGCTTAAAGGAGGCCAAAACCTGCTGAGGAGAGTCAAGGTTTTACTGCTTGATGGGGCCTTGTCCAGACCTTTTTTCTGGTGTGTACTCTGGACTCATATATTCCTATTTTAAGTTTATATTTACACACCTTGAATTCATATTATACAGACTGAAAACATCTACTTACATCGCTATATGCTTTCCTCTTTTAAGCAACAGTGTTAATATCTGAATCCTCTACTAATTTATGTTGATTGGTCACAGTTTGTTTCCAAACGTGCCAGTTTTGGTGACTTCTTAATCAATGTTCGCACATGAAGAAGGACGTGTGGGTAGGTTATTTACTGCTTGTTCTTGTCTTTAAGTAGCAGATTATTATTAGTCCTGGTATATGTCTTCATTTGGTCTGAAGCTTCCTTGGATCTGGGCCTGAGTCTGGTCTTGGAAGCAGGCCTGGCTGCAGCTCGCTCAAGAGTGAGATTCTTGTTTTTGTTGCCTGTTTTGAAAAAGGGGCCTGAAAACCAGCTCAAGGAGTCTGGCAAGAAGAGCCTCATGCGCCATAAAGTGGTGGAGTTATTGACGCTGCTGCGCACGATCAACGCTGTGGTGCCAGACACTTTTTTTTTTTGCACCCCCTCACCCTCTACCCCTCCCCCCTCCTTACCTCCCTCATCTGGAATCCATCAAGGAGCTCTGGGAGGAGGGGACGAACCTATCAACTGGTAATGTATTCACAATGCCGGGAAAAGCGAGAGGGACGCCTTCCATAGGTCTAAAACACCCCTGCTGAATTTTCTGGGGCCTGTTTTTTTTTTTTTTTGTTCTTTGGTGGAAACTTTCATGAAACCACTCAACCAGAGTTTTACTCGCCTCGCTACAGCTAACCCCCGCCCCGTCCTCCTCCTTTGGTTTCCAAGCATGGGACTGTGCGTTGTTGTTGTTGTGGTTCCAGCGCTAGGGGCCATATGGGAAAAGGTGTCCTATCATACTCCCTAGATAAAACCTAAGTAGCTCTGACACTTCCACTTCCCTCACAAAGCAGGCTCTGAGCGGAGCAAGATAACACAGTGCTGCGTACAGGCTGCAGCCTGTGTCTGCCGCTCTGCTGGAAATGTACAGACCGACTTCCTTATCAAAGACTGAAAGGTGAATAAATGAGCCACTCTTTACTTTACAAGAGCTGTCAGTAACTTCTTAGATTATGAGAATGAGCCCTAGCAGCAGACTTCAACTAAGTTCTAATTTGGCTGGCAGTAACACCTGTGTGGATTTAAACCAAAGACAACTTTGAAAATGCAACATGCTAGCCAAATAGCATGTTTGAATCACAAAGAGCAAACTTTTGTTAAAAGAAAGAAAGCCTTCATGTAAGTAGCATTCATGTTTTTTAAAAGGACCATGACATTTGTGATTATCAAGGTCAGTATGATAATCTCTAGCCTACTAGCTTTTAGCTTTTAGCCAGAGTAGCCTACACGGTTGGCTGAGTGGCTCACATAACTTTGATGTGAAACCACTGAACCTTTCCTTATTCTTACCATAAAAAATGGTTATCTGAGTGGAAATCAATCAAATTCCCAAAATAAGTACAGAAAAGGCGACTTTCTTGAAGGGGTTTGTGTACTCTTAGCATTTGGTCCTAACACAGAGCACTATGATTCCTAATTCACTGACATTTCTAGCTAGTTTAAATCAGGCATGCTAGGTAAGAAGCTAACTTCTTTAAATTCAGCATTAGCTATGCAGCAAACTCCAGAAATGTCTACCTACCCTTGATGCTTCTTGTGTTATTAACCAAGCTTATAGGCCTAGTGGTACATATTCACCTCTTTAATATTAGCTACGAAAGCTATTCAAAGCAGCTATAACAAGTAGCTAACAAGAATTAGCATAGATTCTAACGTAAACATTTGAAACTGTACAGGACTTCTAATTCATTGCAATTCCTAGCTAGTTAAAATCAGGCATGCTAAGTATGCTAGGTAGCAAACTTCTTTAAATGTAGCATTAGCTTTGCCACAAACTCCAGAGATATCTACCTCTACTTGTACTTCTTATCTTATTCACCAAGGTTAGTGGTAGCCTACATGGTGAAATTGATACCTCTTAAATATTAGCTAGAATAGCTTTTTTTAAGACTGCTACATAAGTAGTAGTTGCTAACAAAAATTAGCATCAGTTCTTTGTTACTGCTGTGTACCGCCTGCCTTACTTGTCTTTTTTCTGGTCATTAGCCTAACTTAAACAAGTAGGCTAAATGTGGCTCTTTAACTCAAATATAAAAATGGGAACGTGTGTCCTTTCTGTTACTAGAAGTTGTGCCTCACTCCTAAACGTTTGGTCATAACTGTGTAACATTTCCCCCCAACAAGCTCTTCTGATATTCATGGCTCAATGCTTCTCCTTTACACTCTTTTCCTTCTTCTCCCTCTCACTTTCTCCTTCCCCCTTTCCTTGCTGAGAGTTTGTTCCGAACTAATCCTACACGCTCCTCCTTAATCAGTACCATCGCTGGCTCTGGAGTTTGCTAATTCAGCAGAAATAATGGGGTGCTGGAAAACAAAGGGTCGGTCGGTTTAAGGGGTTTAAGATGTGCTGGAGAGCCACTCGTAAATTAGCATGCCAGAGTGAAAAGATTTTTTTCCCCCCATGTGGAACTTTTTTTTTTTTCATATTCGTTGGGAGGCCGGCCTTGGTTATGAGGCTCAGGCTGGGTCTGTTTTCTCTGGCAACGTCAAGTTTCCAAAGCAGCACATTTTAGAAGGAGAAAAACTAAATTCAACAGCAGGGCACTCAGCCTCCAGCAGGCAGCAAATCAAGCCCTGCAGCCTAACACAGGACAATAAAAAAATCAAGTGTTGGAGCTCAACGCCGGGTAATAAAAATCGAGTCAAAATAATTATCTGTAAAGTAGAAGAACACACAGAGGAACATGCCACTAAAGTTAGGGTTTGGTATTTGAGCTCCAACAGACGTCAGCCTCGTCTCAACTTATGGAGCCAGTGGACAAACAGGAGAGTAATGGAGATATTACTTTAGGAAACAGTCCAAGGCTACACACACACACACTGCATCTGATTTATGCTTTTATGGCTTTGAAGGCCTCAGGGTCTGTGAAGCTGAAATCTGAAGACTGAAACAACAGTGAAACATCAACACAACCAACACCAATGCCTGCAAAGAAAATGTGGATGTAACCACACTGTCAGCCCATAATAAACATTGTGGAAGTCCTCAGGTCGCAATTAAATATACTGTAGTGCTATTACTTCTCAAAGTGCTAGTACATGCATTAATACTATTCTACAACGTCTTCAACCCTGCAGTGAAAGCCTGGGTTTTAAAGCACTACCTGCAGGCAATAGGAGGACTTATTCATTATCATTTACACTTTGATTCAGGGGCTTTGGGTGACTGACAATGGTAGCCCACATTCATGTGTAAAAACACATTGAAAGTCTGTCTTTGCTTCCCTGCTGGTTTCAAAGAATCAGCATGATGCTGCAAGGACTAATGTAATCAATTCATCTTATTTAAACCATAGATAGTGTAATGCCTGGTTGTAGCCTAAAATGTGAAAGATTTCCAATATTCTGATATCTCTAAATTAGGCTGTTCTGTAATTTCAGATGAGGTTGAACCAGATCTGTAGTAAAATTCAGGCAAATGCTGTTCAATGTGGTTTACAACACATTCCGTTTTCACTACGGCAGGAATGTGGGTCGTCCCATGGTGTTGGAGGAAAACACTAAACCAAACCTAGGAGCTCGTCAAAGTGCAGCTGGGGGTTTAAAAACTATCGAAATTAATTAAGCAACAAGTGAAAATGAAATGCATAACTTCACAGGCACATTATGGTTTGTTTGTTTTCTACTGGACTCACAGTTGAACTGTCCATTCCGGGATCGTGTTTGGAATTTGGCCCCTCTTGAGCCGACTGCAGTCCACCAGCTCCCCAGAACACACGCAGGGAGGGGGACACGTCCGTGTGTTCGCCCCGCATCCACGAAGGAGCCTCAAAACGAGCAGAAAGACCACGGCAAACCATGCAAAACTGCGAGGCTGCGTAAAGGCGCACATTTTCTCTGACCACACAAGAGAACAGCCCCGCGTTTCGCTGTGTCTTCAGATGAACCAATCCAAAGAGTGAGAAATCTCCAAGAAAATCCAAAAAATCTGGTGCGATGTAAAAACAGAATATGTCCTTAAATCCAACCCCGTTTTGTTCTGAGGATCGCAGATGTGAGATATAAAAGGAAAACGTTCTTCTCAAACTTGCCCATAACTGTGGAGAAACTTTTTTTTTTTTTTTTTTTTGGTTGCCGTGCGCCTCGCTGCTTCTGCTGCTGTTGGGGCAACTTGTGCTGTGCAAGATCCCCACACAGCGCAGCGTGAGCACACACCAGAGGTATGCAGGGGGAGGGGCCACAGGGGTGCGTGGGACATGTAGTCCATGCTATGAGTCCATGCTGCTGCCACTGAACCGCACTGAATCCCGCAAGTTTAACAACCAACTTCAGGTAAAATGAGGTTATATTCCAAAGTGAAGTAGGCTTTTTGCATTTATGCAAACTGAATATGAAGGTCTACTCTTTTTTTTGTGTTACGCAATATTCCAGAAAACAAACACACATTCAAATGAGACCACAATTTTTCCATAGCCTACATGTCTGGGTTTTTTTTTCAGATGTGGAGGTGATACAAACTGTGTCTTAAAATATTTTATTATTTCAGTTTGGCTACTTGAATTGAATAGGACATTTAATAATAGGAAACGTTGGTGAAGTCAACATTTTTAATAAGTAGCTTACATTCATACTGGGGTTTTTCTTGGCCAAAAAATGTGTACGTCAGAATAAAGATATGAAAATCAAAGTTTTATACTTGACAGGATTCCTCCAAATCTTTCAAAGCTGAGGTGTTCAAACTTTGCCTTTGTAGAAATATGTTGATTTAGACTTATTCAAACTCCCTCACATAATGTACTCACCTCAATTTTTACCAGTTGTAGAATTGTACTTTTGCACATTTCAAACTTAACACAACACGATGGATATACCAGTAACAATTAAATACATTTTAAACTAAAAATTAAGGAGCTGTAGCAATTCGGCATTTGGTTAAGTAATGCATCTGAACTTCTAGCATCACTGGTTTTCTTTTTGATAATGTTTTGTATATGAAAAGTTGTTTTTTTAAGTAATGTAAGTGATGATAGCTCACACCAATTCTAAGATGTGCACATGCATGATACATAAGAGTGCTTATTACGAAATATCACCTTGTTGAAAGTCACAAATCAACGTTATTTATCTTCAAGGTAAAGTCACTAACAGAGGCTTTAATTGACTTTCTACACTTGAAAGCCGACTGATATTTTCTCATTTGCAATTTAAAAGAGGTGTGCTCCTTTTTTCATTTCCACATTAAAGGGCCTTCATGGGATATTCATGCCCGGGCAGATGTGTCAGGTACCCCTCAGGCAAAGTTTGCAACCGTTTCCTGTTGACCAAGGTCATACTCTCACTGCTCTCTGTAGGTTCCTTTTGTCAGTCAGGACACAAACTCATTAATCTGTTGACGAGGAGACGGAAGTCAGACTGATTGTGATAAACTGTATAAGAAGTAAAAGTCTGCATGATTCTAATACTGAAAAACAGCCTCTATTGCTCCCCCATTGGAGGGAATTTAGTTTATTCCAGTAAGCATTTTATTTTGTAAATTATTAATTATTTCGATTCTGACCGGACAATAAACATCTCCCTGCAACATCCAGCATCGTCAGGCAGGCTATCACTTTGATCCAATACACATCAGAAGACTGAATTGTTCTGGCTGTGTTTCGCTGGAACAATGCAGGTGATTGGTGATAAAGACTTCTATTGTTTTCGTAAAGTTCTCCTGTGAATGCTTTATTGGTCTCCGTAACTGCTGCTCAAAGATCTGAGACTCTTCCTGCGGTCAGGTAGCCAACACCTTTGTATGCAAAAAAGGGGGCAAATGGTGTAGCCACATAGAAGTAGCAATATCATACTGCTTAGTGCACAGGCAAAACGGTTTTTGTTTCAGATATAATCAAAGATTTCATTATAGATGTTTGCTTTGATAGTCCTTATGTCTGTTCAAACAGCAGTTAAAGATTCTTAATAGCAAAACACTGGATGCAACGTTCCCCTGCTGCTCCATTTGGTCCTACAAACCATTCCTTTTAATTAAATCTTGTCGATAAAATGGATTGTGCCAGAATGAAACTGGGCTGTTAAGTAGTGCATTGATTTTATACTTATGAGGAAGGACGCACAATATGACGATTCAGTGTTATCCTCCTGAAAATAATGAATACTTCTCATCAATATAAAGTTATTATCACAGGGGATTGTTTCTTTTTAATTTGAAAAATAATGTATTTTCAAAGAGCTGAGTGGCAGGATTTTTAATGGGCTTATGTACCATAAAACTTAATGAAATCAAATTCTCCTCCGCAGCCGAATAACTAACCACACAGAAAATGTTCCTCTGAGGCAGCACATCAGCACAGATAATAACTCACTTCTCCTTAAGGAATCTAGATTTTCTTTTTTTTTCAGAGCCCCATGTGTGCTCACTTCTCAGCAGGGGAAAAAACAAACACAAACACAAAACTTAGCAGGAATCTGGGGCAGGCATGGCATGTTGGAGTGTTTTACCGGCTTGTAGTGATTGATTAGACCCCGGCAGACTCCTGCAGGATTTTGGAAGAGCAGGGGGAGGTGGGTGGGTGGGTGGGGGGGGGGGGGGGGGGGGGGGGGTGGGGTCACACTATCCCCGCAGGCCCACACATCGATGGGCTGATTGCTTCCTCGTGGTCTCCTCTGCTGAGGCCTCTCGTTGGAAAAGCAACAACACCTCCCTGCAGCTTGACAAGTTGTTTAATCCATTAGGAGAGGGAGAAAACCTTACTTTTTCAGAAAGCAGTTCACGATTATTTCACTTTCTCTCAGTGTACTGATATTGTAACTATGTTAGTCTTGTTTCTTTGGCCCAAAATTCCTGTATTCTTTATATTTTATACTTAACTTTTGTGGTACTTACATTTTTTGTATTACAGATCATTGTGACGCCAGACTTGTCCTTGAAGACTTATCAGGTTCTATCTTATTTTCTCTGCTCACACTTGCACAAACGCTCCTGGAAAAAAAAACCCTGAAGCTTTCAGGGTGAGATGCAGGTGTGAACTCAAACAACCACATTTTTCAATCCGAGTTCAACAATCAAAAATTGTCAAAGGCCACTTTGAGAGGTCATAATTTGTTTATTATCTTTTGTTTCATGTTCTTTTCGACTGTTAATGAGCAGCGATAGAAAGGCAAAAAAACTGTCATAATGTCAGACTCTGTTGCGTCGTCTGCCATTACGGATTTCCACAGTGTCATTTTCACGTCATGTCTTGTCTCCAGAAACTTCCCTCTCACAGGGAAATGGGGGAAAATGTCATGCTGGGACGGACACTTGTGTACAAGCAACTCCAAAATGTTGTATACATTTTCAAGTGTGCATGTGTGAAAGCAGCTTTTGCCTCTTTCCATCTCGTTCTTTCTGACGCTTACTCAAATGTCACTTTCTGGGCCAAACAGGTTGCGGCAGATTATTTTGGACTGCCCAAGGTTTTTACCTCTTGAAGCCAGTTTTGCTGTCCCCCTGATGCCAAGTGCTTGCAGATTGGTGGATAAGGAGTAGTAAGAGTAGGGGGAGACCTGCGATTTATAGTAAGTGTCATGTAAAAAATGAATTAAAATTGACTGATTGAATAAAGACTTTCAATATAAGCTGTAGGCCTCGAGTCTCTTCCTGGCCTTCTCTCTGCACAGCAGCCTTGCAGCGTGCCTCAGCTCTCACATTCCTCTCTTAGTGAAATCATATTTTCTAGCCGCCACTGATTTGTTTGGTCACAGCGGCGCCTGCATGATAGATGTTTTTCTGGCAGTGAAACGCCTCCCGTACCCGTCAGTGCGCCCCCAGCCCCTCCGCCCTCGGATAGTGTGGAGGTATGTGGAGCTGTTAGTTGGTTCGTCAGTTGAGTATCGGTGCCAGAACCTCTGCAGTCTGAGAGAAGCACGTACAGATGTTGGCAGTGAGCTTGCCAAGCTGCTAATGCTGTGCATGGCAGCCTGCCAGAGAATATACTCGGAATAGTAAGGGTGCTGAAAAATGCCTACCCAGCTTGCCTCGCTCCAGGTTTCACTCTGCCAGTAACAACATACAGTTAATGGTAGGAAAGGTATGTCTGCATGAGCATATGTGTTTCAAATGATATATTTTATATAAAAAGTTACCTTAAATATATATAAAAAATATGCATCCAATGACAGCTATCATTGCTTTCAGATTTGAGCAGGTTTTTTTTTATGAATGCTGAATATGACGTAAAAACCTTACTAGGTGTGCCATGGCGCTTACAGACTTACAGAGATGGTGAGAGATGCGTAATGGGGGGAATGAGATGGCCATCGACGAGGTGGAACAGCGCTGTGTGTGTGTGTGTGTGTGTGTGTGTGTGTGTGTGTGTGTGTGTACATGCCTGAGTGTGTGTGTATGTGAAGCTCACTCTGTGTGCTCAAAGGACTAACGACCGATGATCTGGACCTGCTCTTTGTTGAAAGTGTCTAGAGAAAACTCTTGTTTGATTTCGTACTTTTTTTCGATTGATTTTTAAATCAACTGTATTCTAGCTGCTTAAGAAGTCCGGTTTGGTTCAGTACAGTTTGGTTCAGTACAGTTTGGTTCAGTTCGGTATGGTAAACCCTGAACTGGCTTGCGTTTCCACAGCCATTCATACCCTTATTTGGTAAGCGCAGTGTAAGCCAGATGGAGATAGCCGCCTCAGCTATGGTGTGACATCATAGCAGCCCAACACAGTGTAGCCAGCTATTAATTAAGTTCAACGTTCAAGAAGAAGAACAGGGACACAGTAAACAAAAGGGACCCTTTAGGGTCGGGTCGGTACCCTTTGTACCCCAATAGAAGGGTACCAAAAAAGTAGGACAGTATGAAGCCCTTATTTTGGTACCATTCCCAACTTTTGACGGTGGAAACGCAAAATAAATAGGTACCGTACCGAACCGAAGCGGACCGCTTGGTGGAAACGGGGCTATAGTGTCAAACAATGGATGGACAAAGTCAAGTACCAGGCTGATGAACAATTTTAACCATGAAGCAACTAAATAGAAAAGGTTGGTTGGTTTACCAGTTGACCAGTTTCACAACAAAAAAAATCATGCTAATATTGCTAAGTTTCCGTGTGTAATGAGTAAATATGCACCTGTTTGCTGACACATTTAACTTATCAACATTATAAAGTGACAATGTGTGGGTGTTTTTTTTTTTTTTTTACAGATTGTTAGTACTCACTAAAATAGCCAGAAATGCACTAATCTCACAAGTTCTGCTGCCATGCCAAGATCTCAGAGGAGGTCCAGGGGAAAAGTGTCAGAGAATTTGTTTAATGAGACCTTTGGGTTTTCAGAGGTGGCCAATTTATTGTCAGCAAGTTTGAAAAATACCACCGTTGGTTGGTTTTTGGGTTGGTTACAAAACTTTGGTTACATAATTTTTTTTTTTTTTTTTTTACTGCTACAGTCTGCTGTCTCTCAGCTTTTTTTAGAGCTGACTGTTGAATTGGAATTCCTCCCAAGCTCGATGAGTTTAATGTGTCGAGCTCTGGTAATTAATGTGAATCAAACTAGTAACATAAAACACATCAGTAAAATTGCACAAGGACATGAAATATAGCGTTCATTAATTAGAAAATTCTGGAGACGAATGTTACAACACAGCAGTCATTGTGTCATTCATTCACATGAGAACATTTTAGATAATTACTTTTAATTGCGTGTGGATCATGTCTGAGGAGAGGATCTTTGCACCGTGTTGCATTCAGGCTCATTCCAGGTGTCGGGGGCCACATTCGCGCTCCCGCCCTCCAAACACAGGAACATTTCAACGTCAGAACAGTGTGTGTGTTGTCAAGGCTAAGCCTGTGTGAGGTTGAAGTTGACGGGTGGCTGAGAGGCTCCAAAGTGGCCCCTGTTAAGGTCTGCGTTGTGTGGCCGCCGCCAATTACAAGTCTCCTGCCCCAAAAACAAAATGTCTGCTGTGTGTGAACAGGTCAGCAGGGATAAATGAGGCAGTGTGTGGAGCTCGGTTAGGATGCCTGCCTCTCATAATTAATGGGACGACTGACTTTGGCACGGAGTGTGGCGGCCCAGACTGATGGCCATATGATTTGTCAACATGAGTCCTTTCACCCCACAATTTCATACCCCCCAAAAACCCACACAGGCACACACACACACACACACACGGCCTGAAAACCAAGCAGAGGATGCAGACATTTTCCCTCTCTCAGTGCAGATTCCTAATCCCTAACTATCTTACTCTTGACACCAGTGTAAATACAAAATCCTCCCCTAATATGGAAATCATCACTGATGTCTAAAAGCCAAAGACTTCAGTAAACACAGCAGAGAAGTAATCACCTTGGGTTCAAGGTTACTATATAGGCGTATATAGGCCTTTAGCCTGAGGCTGGTATTGATTGTGATTATCTTTCACCCTGAGGTGTAATTGCTGCTCATTTGTAACCCATTTTTCTGTATTTGTTTGCGCTTATTAGACCGGCACGCTTCACACTGCTGCACGCAGACACACATGACCGAAAAGGCAGACAAACCAGTTCAATATCCAATTTGACATTCCCAATCAACCTCTTGCACTTTCCACCACTGACATGAACTTCACAACCTAAACAGGCCAGGGGAAGCGTAATAGAAGACCAGGAAATGGTGTCGACTTCATTTTTTTTATTTAAAAAAAAAAAAAAAAAAAAAAAGCAAGCAGGGGCCCATATGTCCCAAAGTAAATGAACAAACACAAACATATCTACAGTTGCCTGGCTGTATAAGCATTTGGACACTGACTCTGAGCTTTCAATGAAACTTCATGGTGTTGATATCTATGGTGCTACTCGTGTTTCTTTTGTGTCTCCCCCTGTCTCTGGCCTGAAAGCTTCAGCGGCCCTCATACGTTGAAAATGACTCATTGTCTTGCTCAAGGACACTTCAGGAGATTATCTGGTTGAAGAGGAGAAGCTTATGTCCCCAGAATCTAATTAAAAAAAGAATTCTGGACATTTGTGTGTGTGTGTCTTTATTAGATCGCAATCCCCCTTCAAATAATAATCACTTGAGACTTGTTGCTTCTTGAATCAGACTCTTGCAGTGTTGGAGGTCTGTCGGAGATGATGTCTCTCTTTCTTGACTCTGGCTTGTTTTCCGCTGAACAAGGCAGTAGTCACAGCAGACCTCCTCCCTGCTGGGAGCCTCCAACCTCCGGGACCCCCCACCTTCACACGCTCACCTCACTTACCCCTCCCACCAGGAGGAATCAGCGGTGGGTCCGCTGCAGTGATAAAGAAAGCCCAGCTGTTCAAACAGTGGGAAGGAACACGGCGGGGGGAGGCTGGAGGGATTCATCAGCATATTAAGTTTATAGAAATCAAACTCCATGTGCATCAACAGACCACCTAATGGCCAGAGGAAAGAGCAAACGGCCGCTGAAATGAAAACTTAGTCACTAAAACTCTGCCATGACACTAGACAGGTGGAATTTAATTTGTGTTTGCAGCTAGTTAGCCTTCAGAAAGTCTCAAAAACAGAGAGATATCTTCAGGCTCTAATAACAATGATAAAACTGCCTTTTGACATCTGATAATCATTACCTGAAATATTGTTTCTAAAAATATATTTTTTTGCCAATTTCTACTGAGACAAGAGTATAGTTCAAATCTGTCAAATTGCTGAATATAAAAGCATTCCCCAAAAGAAACAGTTCCTCAAACTACATTTCTGCATTTAAAAGAAAATATAACATTAATCTCATCATAAATAGGATAAAAAAATCAAACATACTAAGAGGTTTTTGAATCAGTTGTGTGGGGTATTGATTAGAAACAATCCTCCATCGTGTCATTTCCTTGATTCATACTTTTCTTGGAACTGTAGTGCAAGGAGCATGGCAAGGCAGGCAACTGCTTGGGGCCCCAGACCAGTAGGTGGCCCCAGAGGGCTGACAAAATTTAAACTAAAGCAGCGACCCATAATGTGCAAATTTTTCAATGACAGTAGGAAACCTCCCTTAGATGGCCCCATCTGACAGCTTTTACTCTCATTGCCCTGCTGAAAGTTGGTTGGAGGGTCCCCCAGCTGATTTTAGCCTTGGGCCCCAACTGACTCTAGAATCGCCACTGGACACCCGACAAGATGCAGTCCATTATTCGGACTCACATGCTCGTCTGGAAATCATGAATGTTTTGGCTCGTATATTTCACTAACTCATCCCGCCAAGTCAAACATAAGTGAAACAGAAATAGCATCAAAACATGCTTCTGGTTACCTTTGAGTGCAGATACAACCAGCTGTGGTGTTTTGATTCTGTGATTCTGTACTGGGAGCATTATTGGATAGGAGATAACGGTCCATCAAGATAAACTTCCCCTGAAGTCTGAAAATAATTGAGTATGAAAACTTACTCCCCATACTCTCACAATGCATATGAAGTGAGTAGTTACATGATGTTATTTATTTTTAAGCATTACGACCAGATAAAAAGACTCACTGTGAAAATATTTGCCTTTTTATCGATGCTTCCTGTAGTTCCACACGTTCACAATTTCAACATAATGAAGCACTCTCATTATGTGTACAGAGATCTCACAGGTTGTCTATAGTTGTGCACCGGTTGCACGATATAAACGTCTTCACCCCCCTCCCGACTCTGTAATATTTCTCAGTAACGTAAAATCTGCGACATAAATCACACCAGTATTTAAGATGCAGATTGTCTTTGGGGGCCTCCTAGACTGAAAAAAGGTTTAAACTGTCTGCATGCGTGTTGATTTCCATTGTGTTCAGCAAAGTTCCTAACAGACAGTTTCTGTGCAACTATAACTCCGCGAGTCGCACTGCCCTCTTCTACTGGTCACCGGTTGACTTTAATTGAGGGTTCTATCCACAATCATTATCTACTGAACATTAACACCACCATTTTCTTTGAATGCAAGATGATGACCTAATGAGGGAGAAAAGACGGCGTCCCTATGTACCCAAGCATTGCTTGAAAAACATAATGAATGGGGGCAAATTTTCAATCACCTCGGGTCACCTGCAACGTGTGATGCCCGTGGCTGCACTTGCGGTAATGACAGGATATCTTACTGGTTTAATGGTCGCATCGGTATACAGGACGCAGCCCACTTTTTAGATGAAAATATAGGTATTAAAAGTGGATTTTCCTTGGAGTGTCCCCCATCAGCTGATCCTGATGTAACACAGAATATTCACTAGGGGGCAGGCAGGACAAAGACCCTGTAAAGTCAGAATGGAAAAAAATTGGTGGTTTGCATTCACACATGCAGCTCTGAAGTTTTCAGGAGTTTTGTGCATGTGTGAAAGCACTATGAGTGCTTCCTGCTGTGAGGTGAATGTGTTAAAAACAAAAGCGGTTTTGATAAATGTCAAGACCTTAAAGTCCTGAAACTGCCTACAAATGTTCAGTAGTGTGTGAAAGCTAACCCCCTACGTTGTAGTCTTAAGTACAAAACAGTTAAACGAGCCACGTTAGCATAAGTCAACACACTTTCAAAGTCTGATCCAGCTCACCTGCTGGTTGTTAAAGGTATGTTTGCGCTCATTGTGATAAAAGTGCATGTGATGGAGTGGTTTCCATTTTCATTTCAAAGTAAAAACCACTTCGCTGTCAGGTCGGCTGTAGGTTAACGGGACCGTTGCTGAAAACAATGCATTGTTAATGGGTGACTCATTTTTGAATAGAAAAGGGGAAGTGGACATGGTTGGGAGATAACGGGCAGAAAGCCTGCAGGGTAATGTGGCCTCAAATGGAGCAGTCAAATTCAGATTCAAAAAGGGCTTCATCGGAAACATGTTTACAACCCTAAAGTGAAAGTGAAAGCAAAGACATCACACTTCTTATAGGTATGTACTTCATCTCACACGTTCTTGTTTGTAAAGTCTGTTTTCAGATTTAGCCCATATATATAATTACAGCATGTTTGGTGTTGCCTTTAAATAGATCTATCGTTTTAACAGTTTCACTTGAAAACACACAACTCAGCCAGCTGCACCTGGAGGAGATTATCAGTTAGATTGGGTGACACCCCTCCAATTGTCAGGGCAGGTCAAATCAGTCTCATTATCTCTGCTGTGTGCTCAGCATTGTGACAAAAACAAGGAGGGTAGAGCACCTTCACAGCACCCCAGGAACTCAGATGACTCAACCCAGCCCCCCCCACCCAAAAGATCTCCTGCTGGCTGTCTCCGGAATGCGCCCCCTCCTCCCCTCACCTCCTCTGTTTCTCCATCCTGACCCATTGTTTGGTGACAGACGATGCATGGCATTCTGGCCCGGCTGGAGCTTTTTTTTTTGTTTCCAGATACCTGGTCGATCACCCGAAAAAAAATCCTCTGTAGGAGAAGGGAGGGGGAAAAAAAAACCTACGGCCGTTTTCACGTACGCACTCTTACATTAGAGGAGGGACTTGAGGAAACTATGCACTTCACATGTCTTTCAGCTTTTCAGCTGAAACGTCCAGTCGATCACGGCCGAGCTGTTCCCATAAATTCGCTTATGCTCTGTTATGATCATCTGACAAGAATCATGTTACCTTGGGGAAAAGTTCTGTCCCATCTTATTCAAGAGATTTTGAAATTTGAACATCCAAAATCCAATGTCATCTGGATAACTCATCGCCTTGTATGTAGGAAGTGAAGGACGCCTCTGGGTCTTAAAAGGTCAAATAAAAGTGTGATTGAATGGAAGCAGATGACAGATATACAGAGGTCGACAAAGTACACAAGTTCATTACTTGATAAATTGACTCCATTATAGAAACCCTCTCTTAAAACCTCATTATTTAACCTTGTGGTACGTCTGTTAAGTGAATTCTTATTTCAAGTGAATGAACTTCAACTTAAGTCTTTTGAGTCATGTACAGTCAGTGTGTACATGAAAGCATCATGAGACAGGTGGAGGGCGTCTATATGGATACAGCTGTGGAATGTCTCCTTACCCCCCCCCCCCCCCTCCCCCCCCCCCCCCCCCCCGCTCAGGAGGGAGGTGTTGAGGTGAGAATGCCGCCCTCCCCAGCTGCAGCGCCTCTGACCCAAACAGCCGGGGTCCTCGCTGCCTTTGTGGAAACAAGCTGACAGGAAAGGTAAACATCAAGGTGTGGAAAGATTCCCTTCCTTCGGTGGTCTCATCAGTCACACAAGTCCCTGCGTGGTTTATATACACCTTTAAATCAGGGACGCACGGGCTTGTGAACTTAAACATCAGCCGAGCGGGGATGGAGAATTACGATGTGGGGAGGAGAGGTGATGATTTTGAGAGAACGGGTTGTGCTCCTCTGCTCGCGTGGAGGAGATCTCTGGTGCACAGTGACCTCTAGAGGTGGAGAGTTTGTTCACTCTGACCTCGCTTTGTGTTTCAGACCCGGTCTCTTATGACTTACAGATTTAGAGTCACCTGTCTGTGGATTTTTTTGTCCGTTCTTTATCTAAACCGTGTCTTATGTATTACAGAGGGTTAGACAAGAGTCAGGGGTTTCATCATGACTTATGAGGTCCATCGACAGAGAGGACAACCAAAGTAAATACTAAACGTTTTAAATAAAGATGAACTATTCGACCTTTTGAAGAACTTTCTTTTTCTTCCTCTTTTTCCTTTTTTGCCTAAAGAAGAAAAAAAATGGACCTTTTGACAATTTTGAACACTGTCATCAAGAACTTGAAGTAAATGGCTTCTTAATGAATATATGCAGCTGATTGTCACATAATGGCCAATTAGAGGCCGGAGTGTTGAAGCCATTTTGTATGTTTCACATTAATTGTCATGTTGATATATTTAGCATTTTTCGGTTATGAATCCTGATTATATAGGTGCGCATGAAATTGTTTATTATTCTCTGGTGATTAACATGATTGTCTGACATCCTAATGAGTGAGTGTAATCTGAAGGTGTGGCAGAGCCTTTTCATTTAGCTCAGGTGTGGAGACGGGGATGTGAGAGTGGAAGGGCAAACCATTTTTCAACCGCACTGCACCGCTATGAACTTTACGCACAGTTTCTTTTTGTTGGAAGTCAAAGTTAAGGAATGCATTTTCTGCTCTCAATAAATGGCTCATCGCGATCAAAGTTGTCTTACTGACCGCTCTTAACGAAGCCTCTAGGTTTGATTCTTTTCTGTTTTATAATATGATCTATAAGAACAAATAAATAAAGTAACAAATGATCTACTCTGTCCTACATTTCCCTATATTTTGTAGGCAATTTATTTTGGCTTCTCTTCTTTATCTTCATAATTCTTTCCTTGCATCTTTTAGGCAATGGTAAATGGACTTGAGCTTGTATAGTTCTTTCCTACTCAAAGTCCTCTCTCTACTCAAAGCTCTTTTACACCGCAGGTCACACCTACACATTCACACACTGATGGTAGAGGCTGCTGTGTAAAGAGTCCATCAGTATTAGCTTATCCCATTCATACACACACGCCTCTGGCGGAGCAGCATGGGGCAACTTGGTCTTGCCCAAGGACACATCGGACATGTTGCTGCTGGAGCTGGGGATCAAAGCCACAGCCGCCCAGGTAAGAGGCCAAGCAAAACCAGGTAGAGATTACGGTTGTGTAACAGGTTTAATGGGAAAAATTCAAAAGCTCAGTGGTACAGACGGTCGTCTCGGGGGTTCGATCCCCAGTTCCTGCAGCCACATGTCTGATGTGTTCTTGGGCAAGACTCTTAACCCCAAGTTGCTCCCTCTGCTTCGCCAGTGGCGTATAAATGTGTATGAATGGGATTACTTCTAATGGACTCTTTACACAGCAGCCTCTACCATCAGTGTGTGAATGTGTAGGTGTGACCTGCGGTGTAAAAGAGCTTGGAGTAGGCAGAAGACAAGAAAAGCGCTCTACAAGCTCAAGTCCATTTACCATTTGACAGCAGGGCGTCCACACCAACGACCCAGAGGAACCTATAGGAGACAAGTGAACTAAGGATCTCCAGAACCAAGATAACCAAGATATGTGGTTAGGAACTTGAATGGTAGCCTACATGAAGAATAACAGAAAGTGACTGACATCCAGTAATACAAGTAATAAACCGGAGGGTGTGGATGTAGATGCTTCACAGATGTTACAAAAGTTCAGACTTCGATGAAGATGCCAACATTTCAAACAAATTAAACCGCAGTATTCAGTTTTTCCTACAAACTGCATTTCCCCACACTGCTTGACAGCATCTAATTTTGTTTTGTTCTTGCATGTTTTACCATTTTATTGTAGTAATCTTTCCACTTTTAGTAATATTGTAATCCACAAAACATGTGTGTTAATGGGTTAACCATTGCATCCTGAGAGTCTCCTCTGGAATTTGCAGCACACCTCGTTATATGTTTGAACATCATCTACAGTTCATTGGCACGGTGAACCTAAATGTCTTGTGCGATTATTCATGGCCGCTGTGTCAGTGGAACTAAACAAAACTCCACTGCTGGATAAACATTTATATTTACAGTCATGCAGTGTGAAACATTCACATGTCCAGACTCGGGGTCATCTACAGTAGTGCATTAAATGTTCTGCTGTTCCATGTGCAGTTTGTATCTATACTGTATATTAAATAAGATAAGACACACTTTATTCTATTTGGTTGTTACAACAGCTCAAAAAAAGAAGAATAGAATCAGCAAAGAGTTCAAAACAAACACATTTACAGTCTTTAAATAATAAAAGGAAGATATGGTAGTAGTCAAATAAAATAATACCAGGACAATACACTATGTACATTTTCACTTGTGGAAAGACAGAGTAGTGCTGTAGTCAACACCACACTAACCGAGACCAAGACATACCCGAGACCAGAATGCTCCGAGACTGAGTCAAGACCAAGACCAAGGCAGGACGAGAAAGAACCAAGATGAAGACCATAAATATAAATATCACTGAAATCATCATCTTGTGTGCAGTTTTACTCACTTAGACCGTAACACCGGGAAGCTTGAAGCCATAACTTCATAGTTGTTGTTGTCCATGATGGATGTCAGCTTGGTTAACATCAACCAATAACATCCTCCTCTCACCCTCCTCCTCTCTAGAGTCCAAGACAGAACTGACCCTCCTGACCAGTTTGTTATTGTGAACATTTGATTCATCAAATCATATCTAATTACAGTTTTCTTGAACTTCCTGTTTCTTGCTGCTGCTTTTTTAGATTTTATTTATTTCAGACACCATCAGTTGTTATTTTGATGTATGTATCTTTGGTAATTAATATATTAACGAAATGAAACACTGGGGTGAATTAACATTAACATTGAATTACACATTGACAAATGTTGATGTAGCTTCAAACAGTTTTAAAAGTAATGATTTAATGCTACCAAATTAAAATAATGGTTATAAACTCATTTCCCACTGTTATTTGATACAAGAACAGTCTAAGCTCACTTGTGCACTTATAGATTTATTGACCACACTGCCCCCTGCTGGTAGGGTAAATCAAGTCTAATTATGGTTCATCATCCATGAGTTGTCCTTTCAAAACGGAATCAGAAGCTCATTGTTATTATTTGTAATGTTTTAATAAGTGTGAACATTGAAAAAAACAATAAAGTAAAACTGTATAACTGTATAACTGTAAACCATTTTCTTTCATTTTCCATAATCTAAATCACTCCTATATCATCATCATTGTTAGTATTTCACAGCACAGATCACAATTTTGTTGTTGTGTGTAATGGTTTCTGTGGTCCTAAATTTGGATCAAACCATAGAAAAAGTAGACAGTGTGCAAGTTTAAATGAATTCCAAAAATGTTTTGAAAGGAGCAATTAGTAACTCCGACACTTAGAGCTAAAAAAATGGGTACTGTAGTTCAAATTCAAAACATTGTAGAGCCCCCTCCTCTCTAGAGTCGATGCTCACTCAGGTTGCCATGTGGTGGACACTGAAGCTTCAGTGTTTATCCAGCTCTGCATCGGTCTGTAAACCTTTCTGTGTTCTAACCTCTCTCCATTTTTCAAAAACATCTCCAATATTGATCCTAGTTTGAGCACGTTTCTGCTCGTGGAGCTTATTAGAAACATGCAGAGGCTTTTTAGGTCGGGTACAATCACCTCTATCTGAACCACTTCTCTTGCCCGCTTCCATCGCTGCAACACCTGTTGACCTGATAACTGCTCTCATATCTGGCAAACCGAGGGGCGTCCAAACCGACTGTGTGGGGGTCGCCTTAAAACCGCCTACCTTCTCTGGTCCAAACAAATCCAGAGCATTCAGGAGCAGAATCTAAAGTTAGAAGGAGGACATACTGGCTGCTGCATTGTTGTCAGAGAAGCCAGCACTTCAACAGAGCATGTTTCCTTAATGTCTGATCATATAGTAAGGTCTTTTTTTTATTTAATTAAATATCTTACATAGTTCTTCTTTAAAATGCGTTTAAGATTACATCTATAGGAACAACTGAATTACACAGGAGGCCTAATATTCAATACCTGTGAGATATTTCAACACAGAGCATTAAAACGCTCAGACATGCCTCCACCCTGCCCTCATAACAAACAAAGGTATAATAGATGTTACACAATCACAAACGCTTTTAAGTGTGAACAGCTGCGTGATAGCTGATATGTGATTAGAGAGTGTCTTGCTTAGTTTAGACGGGGTGGGACAGTGTCTCCATAAAGAACAGCTCTACGACTGACGCAGTAGCCGCTGCTTAAGCTGTTCATTTTCTACACTTCTAAAGTGTTTTTAAAACCTGTGATTATACAGAAATCTGGCACCCAAAGGGAATCAAACCTCTTTTTTTTTTTTAAAGCTGTGGCACAGTGCAAGTTTGGTTATATTTTGTTTATAGATTGAAGACTAGCGAAATATCAAGTCGAAATGCCACAAAATTTCCATCAAATATTTATGAATTCATTTAATAAAAATTAGAAACTGATTTTTAACGGTCTCCTTGAGAAGAATTGGGAAGGTTTTCACTAATGTTGGTCAAACTAAAGACGTGCGTAGGTTCTTATCTGTTTTTTTCCCCTAATGGATCATGTTCCCCCTCAGCACTCCCTCCCACTGGTCTCAACTTACTCTTTTGTGAGACAAGAAACACATTTTTCTTGGCTTCCCCTGTGGGCCACACCTCTACCTCAACAGTGTGAGCATGTCTGAAGTTTCTGTTTGGATTGTGGGAGTGCCATGCTTCCACAATCTGAGCTCTTATTTGGTGTTTTATCTACAATCTGGAATCGTATTGTTTACAGTTTCAAACAGTGAGGATCCTGTGAATTCTCACAGCACAAGGTTTTGTTGGGATGAAAGTACAAGCTGGAAAACGGTCATGTACTCCTATTGGCTTTGAATAGCGCTGCCTTTTTGCTCATAAAGAGGTCTGGAGTGAAAGTCATGATCGCTTTTCAAACAAATATGGAGGAGACAGAAGAGAAACACATGTTTTAGTGTATTTTGAAAAATATGTAAGACCCTATTACCATCTGCCTTATAACCATAGGCTGTATATAAACATGGACATAGTCTCAGTGACGTCATCCAGTGGTTCTGAAGCTGACATTTATGGCTCATGGGTGGCTGTTGTGATATTGGAAATGCTGTCTCAAACTAACTTTCTGGCAACCTAATTGCCTAGGCAAGTAGTCAGATAAGCCACGCCCCTTAATATAAATAACTCTTAACCATAATATTATCTAAACAGCTGAGTTTTTTGTTTTTTAAAGCTGCTTTTTTCCGCATGACTCTCTCATGGTAATTCAAATAACGATGATCTCTTCTCTGGAGAAATTGTTAGATAATTACCCAGTGTGAGTCATTTTCAATCTAAAGCTTAAGTGTACAGTAAGTGTAAACCTGGATTAGGAACAATAACAGACATACAGCAAAAACAAATACCCCGTACAGTGTGTGCCAATGAAGACAGTAGCTTTTCAGACTGAAACAGTTCCTTGAACTCGGCTGTAAACATGTTTGTTTCTGCTGTAAAAGGTGGCATTTCAGAATGGGTGTGTGTGTGACCTCGGAGGCTTTTGCAGCCAGCCTCAAGTGGACAATCGCGGAACTGCAGGTTTTTGCACTTTTGTATTAACTTTTTTTTTTTTTTTTTTTTTTTTTACGAATAGGCCTCTTTTCTTTTACTGTGCCCATCTTAGATTAGCATACAAAAACATTAGCCTGTCACACGAGGGCTACAAACACATACTGAAACTGGGTAAGTCAGACAAGAACAAATTATAATACATTTATATTGTTTATGTAATCAAAAGAAACACTGGTTTCTAACTAGCTAGCAACATTAAAGTTCAGAGGCAAGAGCTATCTTGGATTTTATTTTGAAATTCTTGATGAAAATTTTAGATTTGATAACATTATATTTCACTTCAGTATCGGACTCACACATTTATTTATTCTGTTATTATTTAGCTTCACTGCCACTTGATAGTTGTTGGGGTTAAAAAGGGAAAAGCCAAATATTGTATTATATATAAAAAAAGATTTTCCATTCGAACTGACACATTTGTTACTCACTGTAACAAACATTTGGCATTTTTATTAATCACACTAAATGGTGAAAAAAAACATGCAAGTCTCTCCTTATACTGTTACAGCCAGAAAATGAGAAACGATATGTCAAATAACAATTACGAGAAAAGATTTTTAAGTGTCTAGGTCATTTATTTACATTCATAAATAATACTAGAGAAGTCGAGCTTATCTGGTTGAATGGTAATGAGGATCCTTTTTCTGATGGGTTATAAAATGAAACTGTGAAATCATTTATGACCAAACTGCAGGTGCATTTGTCCAGAGAACGTGTAAATCATTTATGTTTTGATGAAATGGGTTTCTCATTTATATTTAATTTGTCTCAGTGTGGGGTGAGTCTTCAAACGACACTTAGACTGGCTTTGGGCTCTCCAAAAATGTTGACTGAAACAAGCCTGACAAAACTATTTTATTGTGCAAACAGCAGTGTTTGGGCAGAGAGGGAGTTTGATAGTTCATTGCATTGATTCAGAGAAACAAGTTTTCAACATCAGAACCTGATGAACACCACAAGCTGAAACGCGTCGGTCTAATTAGTTGTTAAAGTTGATCTTCACAGTACAAGTGTTGATGAAGCTTTTTATTCTCCTCTAGCCTCTCTCTCTTCATTCACCTTGGTAGCTGGGGAAGTTGTGCCAGAAAATCCCACTAGGGGAAAAATCACCCTTTCAAATGTCCGTAGGTTCTGTAGTATGTCTGGAACCTCAATTAACAGAGATAATCTTGTTTTGAATCTAAAAGATCAACGGGGTGGTTACTCAGAATTCCCAACATGTAAACAGGTCATCAAATGAAGAGAAGGCTGTCCTCGTCAAATGGCAGTGGTGGGATTTGAGCCCACACCTCCTGAGAGACTGGAGCCTAAATCCAGCACCTTGGACCACACGGCCACACTACCTGTCCAATAACCTGTGCACAGCCTATACCTATGTTTTCAGGTGCTGCTCAGTTGCAGGATCATACAATGAAAAATAAATCAATAATCTGTGGCAAACTGAAAATTACTTGACTGTAACTTTATTGTGAGCGAACAACGTGATTCACCTGTAGCTTCCTCAGCTTCGCCCAGCTGTTCAAGCATTGTTCACTCACAATGATGAAAGCTGGATGAACAAATCATTAAAGGGGACATATTGTGAAAAATCCACTTTCACAGAGTTTTTGAACATATATTTGAGTAACCTGAGTGTCTACTGACCTACAAAATGTGAAATAAACCCATCCAGTCCTTTGTTTGTGGTCTGCATAAGTCTTACAACACAGAGAAAAATGCTCGGTTTCAAATTTGCTCTCCTTGTGATGTCACAGTGGGATTCTGGTTAAAAAAAAAATCCCCTCCCCTCCCCTGGTATCTGGACATGGACTCCAACCCCAGCCTGAAATAAAACTTTTTCACAGGTCCGCCATTTTTAGTCTTGCTACAGAGGAGTGATGTCTACAAGGGGGGGGGGGTCATTGCATTTAAAGAGACACACACACCAAAACGGAGCGTTCTGAGAGAGCTGGTTTATACAGGGTCACAAACCTCCTCTGGTGCTTGATTCATGTTATATTTTGACCAAAGCACAGCACAGATGTTTCATTTAGACCACAGGGGGACTGTTTGAAAAGGTGGAGAAGGAGGATAATATGTCCTCTTTAAGTAACATATGCTGTACGCTAGTATTAACTGCACATACGTGAACTTTTGTTATATTTCAAAAAGGCTATATATCAAAAATGCAACATGCCATTTTCTCCTTACCGAACCCAAAAAGTGAGAGCATCACATGTCGGTTATATTTAACAACCTTGCCAACTGATGCAGTTAGAAATTAAAATTTAATGATGGATTTCTAGGGCAAGCTGTCAGCTGGCAAAGTCTAAGCCAAAACAGAACATAAATACATTCGGTCCATGCGTTAACAAGAAAATGATGAAAATCACCGGCAGCACAGAGATGACTGAAAATCGAAACCCCAAAAACACAAGGTATCATGGGTAAAAAAAGAAAAGAAAAGGGAGTTAGAGGCTAGCAGCCAAACAGAAGTGTTTGGACTGAAGCCTAAATTCATCTATTTTTATTGACGTGCCCTTATCTGGAAATAAACACCCTAAATGTGGGCTTCATTCTGCTGTATGTCTGTTGTTGTTCCTAATCCAGGCTTACACACACTGTACACTTTGAAAATGACTCACACAGGGTGAAGAAGAAGTGACTCAGCGACTGTTCGGGGAATTAGCTTGCAGTTCATCCGGAGAAGACATCAACGTTGTCTTGATTAACCTGAGGGAATCATGCTTCAAAAAAGCAGCTTCAATGCTGGAGCCAGATGAGGCTGAAAGCAGGGCGTCCCTCGTGGGAAGAGCTTTCCAAACTCCTTATCTGGTAACGTCTAGCAGATGGATTATGAACAAATCTATCCTATTAATGAAGACATATTGCATCATGCAATCCTCTTCAATGCATTGTTCAAGTCAAATGATGCCTGCACCAATGTAAGCCTTTAAAACTGTTATCTTTACACCAAACGCTGTATGCCTTTAGTTTCTGTTCATGCCTTCATTTTTGCTAAAACACCAAAAAAATTCCAAATAGTTTCAGGTTTCTTCCTATAGCTTATTCCTCATTAAATCACTGCAGTTTATCAGAATGTTATTTTTCAATGTTGGTCTCACATCTTACTTCCTTTGTGTTGGTTCGTAAACTTCATCTTCACTCTCCCCATATGCACAGGCTTCCCTGTGACTCTCACATTAATCCCACAGATTGAGCTCAGATGACCCAGATTGAGTTTGGCGTCGGTGATGCAAGCAGATTTACTCACGCAAAGAACATTTAGGATAATGAATACATCTCATACAATGATGAAGATGTAAACATCAATCTATTTCCACCGACTCTGTTCATCTCCCTCTTTTCAAACTTACACCGCCACCGCTTTCAATGACGTCTTTCAGTCATCAAAGTTTATTCTTTGTTAACAATTTAACCCAGAATTCAGTTTATATTCAGTCCTTTCATTTGAACTGCCACTTCAATTTATTTAAAAAAGTCTGAACTTCCTCTAGAGCTTATATTATTTATCTAAGACACTTGATATGTTTCTCTTTCTAATCATATTTGGTAGTTGAAATTTAAAACAATTAATAAATCCATGAATTGAATGTAATATTATTCTGCAACTCAAAACTCTTTATCGAACATCATTTGCTAATGCCGAAGTGCAAAAAAAAAAAAGAAGAAGCAAAAACTGCAGTTGAGGCTGACTGCACAAGTCCAGGAAGTCCCATTAGCATCCATATTCAAATGCACATCTTGACATCAGAAATAAACATGTTAAAAGCAGTCATTTCCTGTTCTTTTAGTTCTTTAACCACACAGTCTATGGCTTTAACCAGTGGCGGTTCTAGACCATTTTTAACGAGGGGGCCAAACTGGGGCCAGTTGTTTTGTCAGAGGGGAACATTAAACCCAGGTGAAAAATAGACAAAGAGATGGTCGCTTTAAAAATATATATATTATGCCAAATAATAGCACACATCATTAAATACCATGATTTATATTTGTTTCAGTAACAGTATTTAATACTAAATTCTGAGTCCGGTTGTTGAGTCAAATACTGTGTATGTGTGAGGGGGGCTCTTCCTTTTGGAGGGGTGGCCACAGGGGGGGACCAAGCTCAGAGTTACAGGGGCACTGGCCCCTGTTGGCCCCTGCCTAGAACCGCCCATGGTCTTTCCACAGTGAGTTTGTCAGTGTCTCTCGTTCCAATACTGTAATCAGCTCCTTTATTAAAGGCTTAAAATTGTGTCATAGACATAGTGAACTTCAGAGTCTGTGAAACCTGGGAGGATTTCCTTATTTGTATCATTTTGAGAGCAGACTTTTGGATGAAAACCAGAGTGTTTCTTCCTGCTCTGACAGCGCTACGGTATATCAGACAATCAGACAGGCCTAACTGCCTCTGGCTGCGCGCTTATCTCATGCATGGGCCTCATCCGACCTCATGCAAATACTACAGCGCCCAGGAGGAGGGACAAGGAACTGTGGAGGTAACGAGCAACGCGCGTTGAACGACTGAGTCTATCCTTCAATCCTTCGGAGGCTGCTCGGGTTTTAAAATAGCCACAGAGGCAGCGCCGCCCTCTGCAGCTCCGAGCAGCTCCACGTCAAGCAGCGGCTCACTCAGGAAATTCAAACATCGAGCCTTCCACAACACAGACACACGCATCTTCCCCGAGCCAAGGTCACCGAGGCGGGCAAGCGTGTTACAGGAACCCACGCACAACACACATCTCCGTTCCCTCCGAAGGTAAAGTAACATTTTTAATGCCTGTTTTCTCGCTGACGGCGCTGAAAGACGAGCCTCCGCTGCCGGTGATCAGGAGGATTAACGGGGGCTTTCGCGGTATGCAGAGATGAGCATGTGCTGCAATGAATGAGAAATATAGAGAGAGAAAGGCGTAGGCAAGCGAGCGTGTCCCGTTTTTTGGATGCTTCAGTACATTTTGTGATGCGTTCAGGGGCTTTTGGAGAGAGATGGAAATCCTTGGCATGCGTAAAATGCATGACAGGAAATTGTTTAGGGGAAAGAATCTTACTTACAAACAGACCAGGAATGTGAACATTGTGTCTGCACGCTGAGCGCCCGGTTTAGTCGATGTAGGCCATGGGCTTTTAAACTGGCTTCATCCGGTCCCTATCCTTACATCAGCAGCATCATATGATAAGCCTGCAGTGCTGAGGAATCACTCTGCTGTCCCATCACTTCGTCAGCTCGAGTTTTTCCCTGATGGAAGTCCAACTTGCATTTTTTTCCCCACACACCGTTGGTCTATTTTCATCCAGACTATGAAGATGAGTTTTTCCACACGCAGGTTTGGCACCAGATAAGGGCTTTTCACTCCTGGTCAGCTGGTGAGCTGTAAAAATAACTTCACATATCACATTGTGCTGCTTCATTTGGAACGTGCATCATAATGCAGGTTGGACAGTTCATTGTCGAGGCCTTGAACCAGAATGAAAACCAGAATTTTCATGCCAGATTTTCTCTATATAGGGGGGTAGGGGGGATCAGCTTTTATTCACCTGTCTTGCAACTAGTTGCTATTCAAGAGCATTTAACCTTAACAGCAGCCACTATGGCCAACAGTTAACATTTTAGAGTAAGAGTCAGCAAATAGGTGAGGTAAGACGTGATGTAAAAAAACCAAAATGCGGAAGTAGCAGACGAAGCAAAAAAGTCTGCTATACGATGTGATAATGAGAGTATTTGCCTTTATATCAATGCCACTGACAAACAGATGACGTAATGCAGCCGTTTAATTACGTGCATGGGGATCGTGGTGGTCGCATACATACACTCTATATGCACCGTGCAGCAGTCACAGTATATAAACGTCACTCCCCACTCCTCGATTGGCTCGAGGTGAATTCTCCGGAGAATATCCTGCTGCGTTCTCACATCAGCCCACTCGGACTTGCAGCGGAAAAAATACTAGGGGGCTGACAGGAGAAACCTAGCTTAGCATTCTTCTGAAAGGAGAAGAAAAGGCTATCCTGGTTCCAGGGGCAGCAAAAACTGTAGGCCTACTGTATATATATAAAAAAACTTCCTTGCTACATAGCTCAGCTGATCACACATTGTGTCTCCATTGTTTAATGTGTACACACACTAAAGAGTCAAAATGATTGGCTAATTTATGGCTAAAGGAGGATGTACCAGACAATTTGTTCTTTGCTAGGCGCAGTCACTTCCTGGATCTAAGCTAACCTGCTGCTGGCAGTAACTCATGTTTACTGTGTCAACATAGGAGTGGTATCAATCTTCACATCAAACTCATGCCATGGATTAATAAAAATAAATCCTAAAGTGTCCTCCTTTAAAACGGGTCATCCAGTTTTCTTGAAGAGTATGATTTGAACATTTATGACTATTGAAATATGAGGATGCATTAGACTTTCCTGATACTTCTTTTTTCCTGCTTTCTGGCTAAAAGTTGGGTTTAAGTTTCTCTTGATGACCTACACTTCTCTTATCCTGCCCCTTGGCCAAAAGTCGATATGGATCAGATCTCTTCCTGGTTGGTTTGTTTTGTTTGCTTTTTAATTTAGAGTCTCTTGTTGTTTTTATTTTAGTAGCCTGTTGTCCTGCATGCACATCCAGTTTGTAGGTAAGCTGAACATGCTTTGGTAGTCCACACAGTTTGTTTCCCTCAAAAGCAGTGACCTCTCGGATCATGTGGGGAGGAACAGTTTTTTGTAGGTATGGCTCAGGTTTCAAGATCAGGACCGCTTTCCATGTTCGCTGGGGGAAGTTTGTTATGGATACAAATGTGCTGCTTGCGAACAACATGAGCTGATACAGAGCAAGGTATTGTACTCCAAACTAAGAGTATAACCTAACAATTGCCTGTAAAGAATTAAAAAAGACATGGTCCAGTTCATTTTTAAAAGTTACATAATGCACTACAAACTGTGTGATACTTAGATGTTTGCTCTAGAAGAACAGCGCCCTCTTCCTGTTGTGTGAAGATATATTCAAATAGATTTCCCTCCAAAACTCACTACATTTGTAATGGAGGGGGTCGATGAAATATTCTCAATTTTTAACCTTTCTTTGACAGTTTAAAGTGACAATGTAGACAGAAACAAGAAGCTCCGCATGTCAACTGATTAGTAACAAGGAATATTAGAACAGAACAGCAAAGCAGGTAAGACGTGATTTAGAAGTACCGTCATTGTTGTATAGTTTTACCAGCAGTAAGAGCTAAGGAGTTGATCATTCAACTGTAAAATGGAACTACCCATCAATACATTTAGATATATTTGGACATTGAGAAGTCAAAGCTGTGAGCTCTTCTTCAAAAGCAGTCAGGAGTGGCTGATTGGTGATTGACAGGGTTTTGATTGAGCAGCGAACCCCTGCCGATCAAATGCATCTGAAGATGTCCAATCAAAAGCTGGAACAAAGATGGAACAGAGATCAGTGCCTCTGACCTTCGCAAAGCATTTAGAGGAGTGGAGCAGAGGGAGCTCTGGATTGGATGTTGAATGTGGGTGTTGGCAGCCCACATGGAAACAGGGAAATAGAATGACTTCCAAGCATGCTGTTGTGTCCACGTAGGTGATGATTCATGATCTGTAAGGGACTGTAATTTTCCTTTGAACATTTGGTAGGTCATGATCCTAAGCTGCCAAGGATACATTAGCTTTTTCTGTGTGCAGCAGAACTGAAGACCAGTTCCCCTTCAGGGACATTGAAGTGTATTGTATCGTAGTGTTTCACATTCTATAATGGTACTGTTAAGTATTGTTTCCTATTGTATCCCATAGTCTCGTACCAATCCTACAGTACCACATCGCATTGTAAACACATCGATTCTGCATCTCTGCAGGTTGCGTCAGCAGAAGTTTCAAATCCAGTTTAAGTCGTTAAAAGTTTTTAATGGATGTTTAACAGACTACTTGAAAGTTTTTTAATCAACGTTTGTCCCCAGGAATTTGCAGGGAAGGCCTTCAAAGTAGAGGGGCTTACAATTGAGTAGAAAGGGTATTATAGTCTTAGTATATTTTATGGGAAGACCCCCTGCCCGGTGGCCTTTCTGAACAGAGACCATGCTCTCAGAGGGACCCATTGTTTCTGTGGTATTTCTCCTGTTTGTTGGTACTGGAGACCAAAGGAAGGTGTGTTTACTGGATCACAGCAGTGTGATTAGATGTCAAGTTGATAACTGGAATGTATTGTTCGGTTACCATTTTGAGAGTTGCTTAATGGGTTAATGATAAACCACTCACAAGACAAAGTGAGTAGTGTAGTAGAAGGTTACCTTAGAGCTAATCTCAGGTTGCCATAACTTTAAGTCCCACGAGACCTGTAGTGTTGGGTGGGGGCATGAGTGGTGGGGGGAGGGCAAGGGGTAGTCAGGTTCATGCTGGCAGTCACTGACTGTAGAGGTCATGTTTCCCTTTGAAGAGTGTGACAGGACTTAAAGCCTCTTTTTATCAGAAATACATTAAACTGGAGCTATTGAATCCGTATGCTGTTCAAGGTCTCAACACATATTACATTTTAGAACCGGATCCTGTATTTGCAAAGATATATATTTTTTTATCTTACACAGGTTAAATAGGAATGTCTGCTTGCCCTCTAACTCTGATTGAGTCGTGTTTTCATCCAAGCACCTGTCAATCAGCTTACCTTCCTCTGTCCTTCATTAATGGTCACGTCGGGTCATGGCTACACAAAAGCCCACATTAAGAAACCATTCAGAAGTGATCACTGCACAACCTTTTGACTTCTCGTGAAACAAGGAAAAGGACCAAGGTACCTTGGCAAATGAGAAGTGAAAAGAAAGCTTGAATTAGTGAGGCAAAAGGAAGGGACAAATTATTCGTCCCTGGTCATCCAATGGTTCTTTTGTCCGTCTTTATGTTCTGCTTTAATGGCCTCTAAAGACAGGATCCAGAAAGTCTAACTGTATTTGGTTTTAGTGACATTCCTAGGCGACTCATTTCTAAGTCGATTAAACTCAAGTTTGAATTAAGTTTTATCTGCTAGACTAAATGTAATAAAACAGGGAGGAGGGAGGGAGGGGGGTGGACAAAAACTTAATCTATTATGTCACATTTTTTATTTATAATATATGATCATGAAAGATGTTACAAAAGATTTACAGTTATCATCCTACAACAGAGACTAAATAAAGCACTGAAGCCTCAGAAGATTTAAAGTAAGCTTACTTTCAATTATCTGTTCTTAGTTAGTGTCCCTTAGTCAAAGGAATGAACAGATATTATATGTAGATCTAATGCACTCTAATGATGATAAAGTGATATTACAGTAACTTACACTTTTACACAGACTGCTATTTTTTTCCCTTCCTGCATTTGTGGCTGCTAGGTCTAGATTAGCCAGACTCAGTCATGATGGTGATAGGTTATATGAAGCTAACTCAGGCCATCGTTATGTGAACACAGACTGTAAATATTAATGGACGAAGCCAGAGTGGCGTCAGCCATCTGTTCCTGCCGGAGGCTCATTGGCAGCAGCCGCCATGCTGGAAATCCTGTCTCAGTCTAACTTTCAGTCAACCTAACGACAGGCTGAGAGCTGGAGCTGAGGCGGGTTTTAGGCCTTATGACGAACCATTACATCGCGCCCACCTGTCAATCATGTCAGCTACATGCCTAACTATGGATAAAAAAAAAAAGAGCCCCCCCCCCCCATACAGTTTGTGCCAATGATGACAATAACTACTCAGACCTATTTTGATTTTGTACCAGGCTGTAAACATGTTAAATTCTGCTGTAAAAACTGGCTTGTTTTGGCTGTGGAGTGGATGTGACTTCTGGGGCTCCTGGAGCCAGCCTCAAGCTGACACCCAACAAACAGCAGGATTTTGCACTTCTGCATTGGCTTCGTTTTTCAAGACCAGAGCTTTACAGCTTGTATGTAAACATGCTCATAGGGTTAACTTAGCCTAACAGGTTAATGACCAGCTTCTCGTGACCACTTAGTGTGATCTCCTTTGTCAGGCCCCTGGCTGTTTCCAGCTCAGATGTCAAAGTTGGATTGAGTCTCCAGAAAAAGAAACATAGTTGCAAACATTAAACCAAAATGTAGATTACAAATGACTTGTAACTCTCTGTGTGAGTAGAATTCTAGTTATCTCCATCCTCTTGCCACGATACACACACTAGTGTTGCATACTGTAATTCCGGTACTTTTTATCCAAAACGGTTTGGTACTAGAATGTCCAGACGTTTGGTACCTTTTCAAATGGAGCTCTGTTAAGTGTGTAAGTAACAGCGATAGGATGAACCAGACTGAGAGAATTCCAAATCATCAATTATCTGTATCTCCACTAGTTGGCAGTAAAGGAAAGGCAGTCAAGATAGACTGTCAATGGTCAAGTAGACATGCTGCAGTTACTCATTTATGTTTATGCAGCACGAGCCTCAGCCACGATCAAGCCTCAACATGTCCACTACCGACAACAACACAACAGCGAGTCATCTTCTGTGGGAAAACACCTACGCATCTTGTTGAAGTCTCCTGTCTGGACTACTTTGCCTGAAGAGCTTATGGTGAACCTTGTGACTTATCGGACCTGTATACTAAAGATGCTACACAACAGTGTCGTAGCAACTAGCAACACTTCAAACCTCACCAAGCAGCTCAGTGACAGACACTCAGACCTCTCATTAAGGTACAAAACACCACAGGCTAGCATGTAAGCTAGCAGGCTAGTAGGATGGTGATGAACTGCTAAATTATGTTATGTAATAACATTAGCATGACAGTATCCCCCCTAAACTCGTTACCAGTATCGAAGTCCAAATTTTGGAATCTTGATAAAACTACTCCTCCCTCCCCTGAAATGCAACACTGGGGTCTCAGCTTGGCTGTTATTAATTAATTGTGAATTCAACCTGAGATGCCTAGCCTGTCCAAAGAATGCAGTCTTTTTAGGCTTTCTGCCAGGGTACTAAGTAATGTCCTTGGAGGACATAAAGACGCGCACTCCCATCCACACACACATCTACACACAGTTGCGCTCTTGCTTTCCAGTACTATGTAACCCAATCTGATGAACTCTGTCCAGTTGGATGATTTGATTAGAGAAACACTATTTTGGTTCGTGGACTCCCGCCTTCTCCATGGTGCTCAGCCTTGTTGTTTCAGTGAGCTCACCAAGGTGAAGGCAAAATGGACATCTCAAGTACACACAGGGAACACTGGACCAAACAATACACAAGGATAATGTTACTGTGTATTTGTCTCCATGGTTCAAGCCTTTTTTTTAAAACTGTGGCTCTTTTTAACCAATGAGTCTGCCTGCCTTCTGAAAAGCTTTGATTTGATGCTGTTCTTTGTTCAGGGAACTACTCTGGCCTGAAAAGCTTTTGAGCACATGACTTGTATTCTAGCTGCTTCAGTGTGTGTTGGACATTTGAGGGTTACGGTTGATTAATTAATTACTATACTACCAGGGGAATCTGAAATAAGATTAGCATGTTAGCATTGTCAGTGTGAGCAGCATGTTAGCATCAAGCTCAAAGTACTTCTCTTGTTAAACCGTAGTAGCACAGAGCTGACCTGCTGCATACTTTAAGTAAGGTTACCATCTGTAGCTGGCATGCATCTGGAGGGGATCACGCTCACGGTGATTGGTTTAAGTGCATTATTCTTTGTATCTTGAAACGGCAGCCAATGACTAATTCAGACGGACCCATTAGCCTAATATGTTTAGCGCACTTTTAAACCTGTATGCAAAAATGATTTACGGTCACTGCAATACTGTTTTATTGACTGTTTAATTGGGTCATTGACTGCTGAACCCCTTGGTCCTCTTACCTGATTGGTTGGAGCCCCAGGTTGTATGTTTTGAAATCTTGTTTTCTACCACCAGGGACATACAGTATGATCATGTAAGTGAAGATTCTAAACTAGACTGTGGAGGGAACAAGCACTACCTGAAGTGGAAACAGACTTTGGTTACACTTCATATTGTCGCTTCTTTTTTCTGCTTTTCTCATACAGCCTGACCTGCACTCCCTTTCCCCTCTTCTTTTTGGCCCCAAACACACCTCAAAAAGATATGCCTTCTTCTAGTGCATTTCTAGTTCAATTGGGATTGAAGGTGTTTCTGAAACGCATCTGAAGCAACAGATGTGCTATCTCTTAAATCAATACAGCGAGTTTACACATGTAGTGTACTGGATCATATTTAACAAACTATTTAATAATCTGTTTTCAATGCACCTAAAGTGATTAGTGTTGGGCATTCAGCTCAGTCAATATACTGGTAACCTACACTCAGTGTACAGTGCCTGTCCACATGCTGTGTTGCAAACACAGGGTTCTGAAGCTGCTGCTGCTGCTGCTTTGCTAAATGTGCAGGTTTTCAGCAGGAAGCAGGCTGTATAGACACTATTTAAGATAGGAAATCAGAGTCAAACTTAAGATCTTAATCAGGTATGAAAGTGATGCACCAAATACCCACCAGCCCTGTTTAGGGGTGAAACAAGGGGGTGCTGGCATGCTGATTTTCTGCAAGACATTGACCCCTTTTCTTTTGGAGTAGAAGAAATGGTAAATTAAGTTTCTTATTACTGGATACCTCAACCACTTTTTTGCTGTTCGGTGATGATTTGAACCAAATATTTTAAAGTGAAAGTACACCATTTAATCGGTATGATGTGGCTCCCAACAAACCAAATGGTTATTGTTAAAAAACCACATTGATATTTTCAGAGCTGGCTGTGAACGCAGTCTGTCAGCTGCTCTTTCAGTTAGTGGTGTCAGGTTGAAGGACGACGCAGAGAACGCACATGATGGGTATCTGGCTCTCTAGAGTACTAGGAAGTGTTGACATTGTCATAACTAAACAGAGACATTGGTTTGTTTGACTTCCTGTGTTTAAATGGATGATCATAAAGCAAATCCACCAAGCTTGACTACATTTTCTGCTCTTTCCGTCTCTTTTGCTGCATTTTTTGTTTCCTCAGTTTGGAGATTCACATTCAAGCGCATCAATTTAAGCCGCTTATGAGTCCTGAAGCGCGATCGTGCTTTGTCATCACGTTCAATCAATCAAAACCAGGATCTACATTGAGTGCTGTTGCGGACAGCCGCTAATCTGATTAGCATGGATTAGACTCCCTGTATGGAACTCTGTAAAAAAAAAGGCATAATCTCCAACTTTGATTTGAGAGTCAATATGAGGGATAAAAATGAATATTATTTTTCCATTCACCAAGCTGGTTCTGTGTTATAGATATTTTCTAAGTTTTAAGTTCAACACTTAAAGCCAGATGAATGACCGAAACCAATGTTCCAATGCCAAAACGCCTTTAATGTAAGGGTAACCACCATCACACAGGAAGTAACAAAATCCCACCACTAGGGGGCTCTCAATATATTGACAAGGCTGGTGGGGAATCATGGGAGTGATTCTCTCTGCTACTCCATCCCCCACCTCTGATGAAAACGAACTTTCGAGTTGACCGTATGACGAAACAGACCCAAGGAAGAAAATGTGTTTACCAACGAGCTAAGAGCTAATGTCACCAATTATAATTTACATAACATTTTTATCACAGCAGCACATAGAGCAACAGCACGACAACTTTCAGTAGCAGTTCCCACTTCCATAGGTAGAGCTCTTTGATGTAACATCCGGTGTTTCCACGGCAACGAAAAATGTCATGTCTGTCATGGCGGCTGTGTTATTGCAGCCGCCACGACAAGACACATCCCGTTACAACTATAAAATTACGAAACTCTCTAGCTATGATAATAGTTGGAAGAGTAAGTGTTTGCTAATGAATGTATGTTACAATTAAGTTCTGATGCACTGATGTATCAGCTGTTATCAGCCACTATGACAAACATCGGCCCATCGGCAACTAACCTGGCAGGCACTGATGTCAGTAGCCATTGTGTCTGTGTTGTGTTGGATCAATTTAATGCTGACAAGCTAGTATACCTTACTGCTGATTCAGAGAAATATTTTTGGTTGGGCAGAAGGAGTCAATGTGGGAGTCTTACACCGTCTCAGGGAAAGATCGACAGTTTGTTCTGTAAGACATGTTCCGTTAATATTACAAGAAGGAGACTTCTAGCCACAATTTAAATACTGTACATCAAATCAAATCTCAATTAAAAAAAACAAGCACAAGGAATTATGGATGTATAAAAAAAAAGTTTTTGGTATCAGCAATCGGTTAACTTCTTTTAAGAATCAGTATTGCCACTATTTTCACAGTCTGTGCAACCCTCTTTAGTATAGTTGTTAAACAAGCAACAAATGTCTTGAATATGCAGTAGAGGCTGCAACCACAACTATCAGATTGAGTACTATCCATATGCAAATAGAAATACACATTCATGTTTATAAGGCCAGCAGCTTGTCCTTTTTGGCACTGCAGTGAGTCATCCAACTTACTGCTTCCTGTTGACACTTATAGTAGAACTCGCTGTGTGTGAACCTCGTCAACACCGCAACCCGATCAGGCGAGAGCCACAACAAGGGACCAGAGGGATGTTATTTATTGATGTCGGTAGCTGATGTTCACGGGTCATTTACAGACACTCTGAAGACTAGAGTGCCCATTTCCCTCCTGACGCTTTGATGCTCATTAATGAAGCTTGCTGCTTTACAATATAGACTCCTACGGTGGCTGGGAAGTGCAAATCAAAATTACAAAGTGTGACTTTTTTTTTGCAAAGCTTGAGACAAATTTACATTTTGGACAACAAATTTACATGAACCAAAAAAACTTTTACCAGTCCCCAAACAAATGTACAAAAGGCAGAATCATGCAGGTAAGGTAATGTACACAATGCAGGAAGTGACTGAGTGAGTGGTTGAATAGTTGGTTTTGGCCATCTGTCTGCGTTATGTGTGTTACACGGAGTATATGGTGATTGAATGATGTGTTGTGGAACCCACCCGAGTTAAGGCGCAGTCTCTCGTCAAAGCCAACTATTTGACCACTCACTTCCAGATCAATTCTGGCATTTGGTACATTCCCGTTCCGGCAAGATTCTGTCGTTTGTAAATTAGTTTCGGGACTGGTAAAAGTTTTCTGTTGAATGTAAATTTGTCTCAGCGCTCGTGAAAGTGTTTCACAGCTTGTAAATTTCTTTTCTAAAATGTAAATCTCTTCTGTCCTCTGTTGAATGTTTTACTTTTGTAATTTTGTTTTATAAAATGTAAAAATGTTTTCCAAAATGTAAATTTGTCTCAAGCTTTGTAAAAGTCTTTCACACTTTATCATTTTGGTTTGAACTTCCCAGCCACCGTAGCCTTCTGCTAACATGAACATGTTTTTTTCCTATTGATCAGCAACAGAATTAAAACATCTCTGTAGCACCATCTTTTTGCAAACAAGATTCTCCACATGATGTCATTGCTGCCACAGAGATGCTCTCAGGTTGATGCGAAATGCAATGTTGAATCACAGATGCAAATATATCATTGAGCCTTCATGTCAAATGACTAGTTGAAGCAGCAAATTGCCTGGACATGCATATAAAAAAAATATTTTCCCAAGATTTTAGAGAAGATTTCTTTGCACCATTTAGGACATGAAGTCACAACCTTGAATGCAAAGGAAATCATTACACGATGGAACGTGAGACACAGGTTTGGTTTTAGACCAGATTTACGAGGCTTGTGCTCCCAGAGTTCAATGCATGTAACGTTATATTTCAAACTAGTGTCCAATATTGATTAATAAAAAACTAAACAAATATAATAACATGAACTTCATCTCTAGACAATTAAAAAACATGGTTTGTAATTTGTTTGTTTGTTTTACAAGAAGTCTCCTTTAGTGCAAGCGGATACTTTAAAGGCACAATATGTAGATTCCGCCACCAAGGGGCTCTCAATCAATACAATAACAAAAGATGACATTAAGGCCAGCGGGGAATCATGGGAGTTCTCTCTGCTACTCCACCCCCTATCCCTGTTGAAATCAAACTCCACGTTGACCGTAGTGGAGACGAACGGGCGAAACAGACCTGAGGAAGAGAATATGTTAAGTATAATTTAGCAATTCCCGCATCCTTGTGTATCGGTCTTTGACGCAACATCCGGTGTTTCCATGGCAATTATAATCATTAAATAATAATACTTGTGCACTTATAACACTACATCCACCACGACATCTTTTATTTTTTTCATGAGGACTGAGGAAGGAGAGAAATGTGTAGTATCTTCCACGCAAGTAAGTTAAATGTTTTGTTGCAGACAAGAACTGTCCAGAGAATAGTTTAAAGAGATAAATCACATGGGGAAAATATGTATGGCTGCAGGTAATACTGCCGAGGTAAATTGTTTAGCATGACTCGTGTACTGCCGTGGGCAAGATGTTATCTGTGGGAGTGCTACTCTGGCAGAAGAGTTAGTCGATTTGCATAATATACTGTACAGCTGTAACAGAGTGCAGGTTTCTGCCTGCCCAGCTGACCATTCACTGCATGAGTTCAGCTAACTTGTTGGAACCTCAGATTCATCTTGTATGTGGCTCTTTTTCTCTTCATGTGTTTGATTGCAGGAGGAGATGATTTGAACCGATATACATATATACACGTTGAAGCTGTAAACCACAGTGTTACAGTGAATGGAAAAATAGATGCTGCATTTGCATGGACAGGAACTTCTTCTTTTTCACACCCTAGTAAGGATCAGGAAAAAGTTTCTCTCAAATGTCCATCAAAGTCCACCTCGTAAAGGGAATTTTAAGACTGCAGACAGTTACCTCCATGGCTTAAAAAACATTTGGAAAGATGTTAGTGTTCCATTAGACACAAGATAAAGTTAGCATTTTTCCCCATCCAACCAAGAGGCAAGCTCAAGTTTGAAAAAAACTGAGTGTAGTGTTAGTTCAGGCAGGCCATGGAGTCACACTCTACTATAATGACAGCTGATCCCATGAAATCCTCATCAGCTGATGGCCAGCTGATTTGCTTCAAAACATCCTATTGGCTAATAGTACTTATGCCGCCTGATTTCAGCTGTGCTACTCTTTGCTACTCCCTCTACAAGCTGCATTTTCAAACCTCCTGTCACCCACCTGGGGGAGGGGTTACTGCCCTTTGTGATGTCACAAAGGGAAAATATCCAAACGGCCTGTTTGAGCACACATTTTCTGAAAAGTGGAGCACGCAGAAGACAGAGAGGATGGAGTTTTCTCCCAGATTCTTGGTCTGTACTTTGGTTAAACAAGATTCCAGCAGGTAAACATTATAGCTGCATTTGAGCTTCCCATCCTGAATGTGACATCAGAGAAATGTGGCGGCCGTCATGTTAACATAGGGACTGGTAGGCCTAGGCTAAAGCTGAGACAGCTACACATACTTCGTCTGTAAATGTGCCAATTCATAATTGTAGTGGCCAGACTTTGATTATACATGAAGGTACAGAATGGTGGAAAAAAATCCAGAAAAGATGTCTTCTTCTTCCCCCCCATATATTTACATAACCATGTGGGAGTGCCTTTCATATATCGACTAGCTTTTGCAATCACTGTTAGCGACAATTTCCCAACCATATAGCGTCGCTAATCTGAGATAATTACACACTTGTTGATTGTAAACAGTGATTATGATTCTTCCGCTGGTTCTTCATACGTGTAGAAAAAACAATTCTGAGCTTATAAAACAAACACAAATTATTCCAGGCTGATTAGAAAGTTGATTGCTAATGAGGTTAGCCAGAGCTAACACACAATGACTGCCCTTTGATGCGTATACAAAAAATAAAGTGTGTGTGTGTGTGTGTGTGTGTGTGTGTGTGTGTGTGTGTGTGTGTGTGTGTGCGCACGCCGTGTGTGTTTCTCCAATTCGGTTAGCTTGTAATCAACAGAGTGGAGTGCTGGCAATTGCTGCTCTTGGTTTTCTACATGTAATAAGGGCATGTTTGCTTTGTACACAGCAGCGCCTGGTTATAAACTGTGTCTACTTTTTCACCAGTTGACAGCCTCTTCCCTTTTCCATTGCTGTATGAGGGCGGGGAGGGGGGGCTCAAGGTGAATAGTGGGCGGGGCTGTTCTGCTCTATCAGGTAGCGGATATGGCTAATTGAATCTGTGTGTGTGTGTGTGTGTGTGTGTGTGTGTGTGTGTGTGTGTGTGTGTGTCTGAGTTTGCACGTCTTCTCCAGGATACAGACCTCTTGTATGTCCTTCTCTCTAACATGTCAGGTGACTGCTGGCAGGCGTTCATGTAAATGACTGAAAGGACGAAGCTTTTGACCTCTTTTATAATCCCAAAGCTGCAGTGTACTGTCAATAGGAGCTGCTGATGAGGATCTGATTCATATTGCCAGTAATGATCTGTGACATTTTCCTATAAACAAACCTGCCCAGGCTCTGGTTAATGTACCTCTGTAGCGCTTTAAGAGTCTAAAGCCTAAATCAATTATTTATTCTCTCCCTTCTTTTCTGTCGTTGCAGTGAAAAGTCAGTCTTGAGGTGGGCCAGCGATGCCGCCCCCTGCCACAGGTCCCGCCCCCGTGGCCCCACCAGACGGCGGTTGGGGTTGGCCTGTGGTGTTAGCGTCTTTCATCTCCATAGGCTTCTCGTACGCCTTCCCCAAGGCCATCACGGTCTTCTTCAAGGACATCCAGGTCATCTTTGGAGCCTCCTACAGCGAGATCGCATGGATCTCCTCCATCATGCTTGCGGTTATGTATGCTGCAGGTGAGTGGTTGCTCTTTACCTTTTGGAGTCACACTGAAACTTGAGATATTTTTACATCTCTCACAGAAAACCTTCATTGTAACTAAACAGAAGTGTTGTGCGTAACAGTGGCCAGCAGCTATACATTACTTTAAGGTACAGGTGCTGTAGAATCATATTGTGCACTTCTGACGAGGACAATTCTAACTTTTTATCGAAGTGCATAAAGGACGACTTTTTCCTTATCTAACAAGTCCACTTATTGTCAGCTGTCGAATCACTAGTCTGTTCAAGATGGGGATGTTAAACCTCTGTTATGCCTGGCAGTCTGGGTAGAAGGTAAGGAAGAGAAATGTAAGTGAAGCTTGAACTGTTTAATTCTTCCATGGATACAAAACCATGACACCAATGTGTATGCATGAAAGTATAAAGGGGGTGTAACTACAGAGCTTATTTTCAGTCCTGGGCAGAATATGTGTTCTAAAAAAAAGGGTTAAGTCTTCTTTTGTATTGATAGTGGATACGCAACTGTGATGTCACCAATTGGTTTGAAGACAGGCATTTTAATAACAAAGCTAAGCAAGTTATTTTACAGAAAACGACATAGAAATCTCCTCCAACACAAACATGACATTTGCAAATTTATTCCCATAGTTTATGCCACAGTTTACAAGTCACATCTCTAATATGTGCGCACAGGTTTGCATTGCAAATCTGGATCCAAATGTTGCAATCCGTGCCCACGGATTTGAAAACTGTGCGCACAGATGTGCAATTTGTGGGTCTGGATTTGTGATTCAAATCCGTGCGCACAGTTTATTAAACCATGCGCACAGTTTGCAATACTGTGACCCCAATCTGTGGGCACAGATTTGTTAACCATGTGAAAAGATTTACAAATGGCTTTTTATTTATTTCTTACCTGAGCCTTGAGAGGCTCGGTAAGTTTGTACTTCAAACTGGAAGCTGGAATTCCATGCTTCCTATCCTCCCAACAAACACCAATGATATATACGGAGGGATTCCTTAGAAAGAAATATACTTCTTTCAATTTTTTTTTTCTAATCTTTGGTCCGTTGAAGCTCATAGGTCGCCTGTGTTTATTTCAGTTTGAGATATAGTCGGGTAGAGACTGAGGCAGGCTGTGTCATCAGATCATGACCTGGATTTAGAAACCACATCATCACAGGATGCAGGAATCAAATGCTGGGCTTCAGACAACCAGAACCCCCCCCCCCCCCCCCCCCCCGTAATCTCCCAGGATGATAAAACAAACAAAGGAAAGTAATCGGAGTATCAAACACAAGCATATAATCTGAATGTTGATTTAGTAAATAAATAATTTCCCAAAGACGGGGAAACAGTTGACCAAGAGCTTTTGGAACCAGGGCAAGATAAATAAGTAGAATTGAAGAGGAGCAAACATCCTTCATTCTTTGAAATACTGGCAATATTTCAATGTTTTTCTTAACCTTTAAGGGTCAGCGTAAACCAGCAGGTCGTTTTCTCCCTATTTATCTGATCACCTGCTGTATTTCCTGCTCTGGCTTCAGCCCCGTAGCCTTCTGCTTGGCACTGCCACTGCTGCCATCTGTCCAAGCTGTAATCCTCCTGTCACTCGATCTACTGCTGCAGTCACCATCTGTACCGGCCAACAGCAGGCCTGAAAAGCTCATTCACTATATTACATAGTGAAGCTTCCACCAATGTCTGTAGTAGTGTTACATTCAAAGAAATTCACCAGGAGTGAGCGGGCGGGGACGATACAGTTAAAATCATGCAACTACTGTGCAAGCGTTTGCAATCTTTGTGAAGCTGCTTAATATTCTTATCGTACTTTATTAAACCTGAGGGGAAATTCTGGCACCTCTCCAGCTGCCAGACCAACATGCATGCTGTGGTCTGCACCGGGCCTGGAACTGGAGACCCTCAGTTGCCAACCCAAGTCCGTGCAGACTGAGCTACTGCCAATGCTGAAATGTCCATGATTAAGTTTTAAAACTGAATTCAGATCAAAGTCAAAATTCTAAAAATGCTGAAAATGGTCCTTTTCTCATTTACCATACAATTATACCAGGGCTTCAATCTAAATGAAAACGGCTAAAAGGACGGTAAAAAACTTAAATGTTTGACACAAGATGGATATTTCTTTTGACTCATCACCTGAGCTGTCCTGAAATTTCTTTTTTGAAGGAAATGAGACATTTAAAGACACTGCGGAGGCTTTTCCACGGTGCGCCTGATTGGACAAAATAGCATGAGATTAATTTAATAAAAAAAAAAACCCAAATGTATTAATTTCAGACCTTTAATTAATTCTGTAAAACATGGATTTTATATAACTGCTTGTTAGTCAAATTGAGGTAAAGTAACGTGGCAACAACAATTAATGCAGACAGTCCTAACATATACGCAAAGTTAAACTTTATTATCAACATTTTAACTTTTTTCCTTAAAGTGTACACTATACACATACTTTTTCTTTAAATACCTGGCACAAATGCTGAATCTTTTACTTAAGTATCAATTATTTTACATTATTCTGAAAATTTCAAATATAAAAATCAAACACATCACATGTTCTTAATCTTAAGCCCGGCTCTAATCATTTACTGGGTACACTGTAAAAAAATGTTTTCCTAAAAACCTCTAGTGAATGAATTGATTAGATGCTGCCATGCTGAGTCTCTCTGACTGTATCCTGTTGTGGTTTTCTAAAGCTTCCTTTTAACTGCTGACACCACAGAGTTTGTTTTCCTGCCTGAGCTGTAACTGTCAGCAGGAACAGCTTTAGTCTACTTCCTGTTTCATGCTCTCTCTATGAAGGAAACTTCAGGGATAGAACATTTGAATCATATACGGCAATTTAAGGTCATGGTTAGCATAAATAATGTGGTCTTAAGGACGTCTAATGAACTGGTGGCATTAGTCATGAAAGTCATGGGTGAGTACAGTTGAATACAAGTCACTACCTAATGTACAAAATCACAAAAGACGGGTAAGTCCTGATGTTATTACCCTCAGACTTCACAGCTGCACTCGAGGGCTTTTGCAAAAGGACAAACTAAAATGATTAGAAGTGAACCACCTACTCCTTGCAGTTTTCCTTTGTTGTGAAATGGGCTTTGAGGCGTCTTCACTGGTTTGATATTTTTGTGGTTAATTCTGAACTTACCAGAGATGGGTGCGGCTCCGCTGGGCGTGTTTGACGTGCAACCAAACTAAGTACCTTCTTATAAAATCTGAAGCGTGCATAATCAACATATTAGCCTGAATATGTCAGACAGTTGTATTTTTACCCCCTACATTTTTGTAGTGTAGACATGAAAACAGGACACGACCACCCAGCCACTTCTTTGGCCCTGGCTTGGTTGGAAGAGGTGTGTACAAGATGTAACCGTGCTCGGAGCCTTGGCATTGTATTGGTGTCTCAGTCTTTGCCCCAGTGCTGAAAGGCAACATGAATTCAAAGTGCTCCACATACACATACAGTCAGACATGCACACACACACACACACACACACACACACACACACACAGCGCTGCGCTCCTCCGCTGGCTCTGCTGAAACAGTCTCGCCTCTGTCTCCCCTCAGTTAAAGACGGTACAGAGGTAGGATGGCTTTGTCCAACCATTACAACATTCAGATTGTAGGCGAAACATCACGGGGGCGTAAAGATCGCGGCCTGAGACGGCGGTCTGAATAGGGCGTCTGACTACCACTTTGGTAATGTTGAAAACAAGCAAAACAAAGAGGATACAACTGTAGAAGATCTTGCTGTTGCATCTTCTAAGTCTTCTGCTTTAGGAGCTGGAGAAAGTGTTTCGACCGCCCTCTGAGACATTGTTGTGATTGAGAGCACATTGAGGTTGAACACACGTCGGCCACATCACAGAATGTTTCGAATTACCAACTGATACCTCAGCAGTGACTGTATGTCATTATCACGTGGAGACGCCCTCCATGAGCAGTTACAAAGAGAGCCGCTCTTGTTTCTCATTCATTCATATTGAGCGCACTCTCAGCATCTATTCATTAAACATCTGCTCTCTTGTTCTGCCTCTTACGCTGATGAAGCAATCACTGTTTGCATGTTTAACACCTTTTCAATTCCCCGCTCTGCTGTGACTCTCTGCGTGTGCGTGTGTGTGTGTGTGTGTGTGTGTGTGTGTGTGTGTGTGTGTGTGTGTGTGTGTGTGTGTGTGTGTGTGTGTGTGTGTGTGTGTGTGTGTGTGTGTGTGTGTGTGTGTGTGTGTGTGTGTGTGTGTGTGTGTGTGTGTGTGTGTGTGTGTGTGTGTGTTTACACAGCTCGTGTGTTACTGTGAGGCTGCCTGCCTGGAAATGAAAAACAGACTTGAATTAATACGAATCTGAACAGTCAAATTTATAAATTACTTCTGTGCAGATCTTGAGAGCACAATCTGCGAACAATGAAAATAACTACACTTTTTTTTGTATGCATTATGGGTAAAAAAAAAAAAAAACGTTCACCAAACGTCCAAATTCAAAGTAAGAGTGTGACTTTTTGATCCAGTAGTGTGTCGCCCTTGAGCATCAGCATTTAACCAAAACAAGCTGCTGTTTGGCCACGCCTCCTCCATACTGAAGCCTCTGCTCTCCTCCAGCGACACACCTCCAACCCCTCTCCACTCACGATTCCAGGAAGGAGATATCAAATAGAACACACCAACATTTGCCTGTGGCCTGCATTGTTGTGTTAGCAGGCTCGCACATTTTAGTAAGCTAGTAGCGTCACATTACATCTAAATTGACGTGGAATGACCTTGCTTTAAAAAACCTCTAAAATCATTAGTCCTAGCCTTACACACCCAAACAGCAGGTTAAAGGTGGAGAAGTGGACAAGGATTCAGAATTCAGATTTTCAAGAGCCAACTGCTTTAACCTAGTTTTAATGTGACAAACCTGTCCGTACAAGATCGTCCATGAGAAGTCATTCAGTTAGTTGCATCATCCTTATAAGCCATAATTATCCATCGATGTGAACTGGAAACCTCACCCTGAAGATTTGCATAAATGAGGTGACGCCTCCGAGCAGGTTCAGGCAGACAACTCGAGCGTCACTAGTTTCACACTTGACGTGCGTCATTATCCGTGATCACCTGACAACACCTCCTTTCCAGTTGGCGCCCTTTTAAATCCACAAGATTTTCAATCTCTTTCATTGCCTGCTCTGATCTGCACCAGTGCTGCACTCTCGCTCAGCCCCCTCACCAGCCCCAAGCATCCACCTGTAGGCTCCCACTATCTGAGGGGTTTAAGATACCATCCCATCACTTGTCAAAATTCTGCATGTAAAATAAAAAACTACAAGGCGTGATCAGGTCGGAGCCTAGACGGCAAACACAAACTGTGTTCTGCTTCTTCAATAAATATTTAAACAAATGCAAACTCTTCCTTGGCCAATCATCTGGCACATTTCAATTAATGCACAACTGATCTTTTTTTCAGATGTTAGATATTCATAGATCAAAGCCTGAACACCTGCGATGTGAGTGAATCACAGGATGGGCTTGTTTCATGTCGCCCATACAGTGCAATCCTTGATAGCATTACATCAGGCAGCTCTGACGAGACACATCCCTCATCCTCCTCAGCACAGTCAGCGTCGCGCTCTGATGATGTCATTAAGCTCCAGGCTGTTTGTGTGTGTCTGCGGCGGATCAGTGTTGCTAATCCAGATACAAAGAGAGAGCAAGAGAGGGACTTGACCTTGGGGCGTGGACATATAGTACACACCGGAGTGTCATGCACTGCACAGCCAAGTAGATAATAAATAAACAGAAGAGCCATAGTGTTTTTATCATGAGGCAATGGAGAAATTGGCAATTTCTATTTCAGTTGTGGGAATTTGTTTACAAGGAAAACAATCTGTGTTTTAATAGAGTGCCAGGTAATGTTTGTTTATATTTCTGCTCTAAAGACCTTGTAAATCCAGGCCTTTTAATAGATCAGATGTGTCCCAGAAGACCAGTTTCTTAAAAGGGAGAAGTGTTTATCCACATTAAGAGCACCTTAAGGTTCCCTGGGGTTCCTGAATGTAGTACTGATGGAGCTCTTAGTCTCCGCAGCCTGTTCAGTGTGCATGTGGGATTGAATAATTCATACAGCAGAAGCGTTTTTACAAGGACTACTTCCTAAATAAAGTAATTCAAAAAAAAAAAAAACAGTGTTGGTTAGTTCTGTGGGTTGTTCAGAGTGATGGAGTGATGTCCTCATGGAGGATAATTGAAGCTGCTCTCGAGTCTAGTTTTAAAAACATTAACAGATCGACGACATAGAAAGTGGAAGCTGCCAACTGTAGTGACAAAAACAGAGAAATATTACAAGGCTAAGTTCTGCAGTTCCCTTGATTTAAAGCTCCTGTAAGGAGTTTTTAACTGCTTATGAAACAGACTCAAATTGAAAGTGATGTGTCTTAATTAAGTGCATAAACAAACGAGACTATCTGCGACAAGATGGAATATTCCAATATTACTCCTGAGAACGAGGAACGACATAAAAGACAACGCCGAACAGGCCGACAATTTCCACGTAGTCCTTGTGTGTTTCATTCTCTCAGCGCCGCAGCTTTGCTCTGTCCGACAGCGTTGGACCTGCCCCCTCTGAGTCCGTTTCTGGAGCGTTTTGATTGATTGATTTCTTTATCTCCAACATGTAAGAAAAACAAACAAACAAAGAAATGCTGATGCTAAGAAAGAAAATAAAATGTCCTTCATTTGCTCTTACATGCCCCAAAAAGGAGTAGGAGGAAGTTAAAACTTTTCTAATCCTTCCTTCCTTTTAACTCAATTTAATAGGATCAGTATCTCATTCAAACTTGGATAGTGCCAAGTACAACCCTAGCCTCACGTGTTGGCAGCCCTCAGTGGTAGCATTTAGATTAATCTCTGAGGTCTGCAGCACAGACCTGGAAACCTTCCTGCCTGTCAGAAGCCAATTTGCCGTACCTCCAGGCCACCATGGCATAGTCATTAAATGTGTTGCTTAAAAAATGTATCACAAAAAATCATGGCAACCTGAAAGCATTGATACACTCGCTGCCACGCTGGTTGACCCTCCAATATGTCTCTTTAAATATCTATATAGTGGGTCAGCAGCCCAACAGAGTCACAGAAGAAAACCATGACTTCGTCGTCTTGCAGCAGATTTTGAAACCTGTTTCTTTTCATCTCTGTCCATCCCTTTTTGAAATGTGATGGATAGCCAGTCTCCTCACACTCTGACCTGCATTAGCCTCTTTGGCGCACTTCGAATTATAAAGTCTGGAAGAAACTGTAAGACATTTCTATATGTGTCGTTCTCTTTTGGGATTTAGGTTGTTATATTTAGTTTGGACTTTTGTCCAGTGTGTAATGAAGTCCAGGCTGCATCTGGCCAGGAGATGATAAGCCTTTTTAAAGGAGGGTAATGTGCGGGCTCAGGGGCTCCCTCATCTCGGACGATTCTTGTCCTGCGGGGCCCCTGCGACTACCGATGGACTATGGATGCAAATGAGAGGAGCTTTCCTCAAGGTCGAAAAAGGATTCATGCAGTGCAAATTACATCGGATGACTCCTCGCCTGATGTGGCTTTTTAAATTGGACAGGGCCTAGCAGAAATATGGTACATCTTCTGGCTGGTAATGAGAGCTTTATTTCAAAGAAAAAACACATCTTTCATTACCTTTCTTTCCTCCCTGTTCGAGTGACACCTCCTGTACTAAAAAAATCAGCAAAGGGAAAGGAGACGGTGTCAATTATGAGGTGCAAAGACTTCCAAAAAGTGAGTTAATCAGCTGCAATATTCATAGAATGTAATGCACCAAGATGTTTAAATCTGATCAAATCTTTCCTTTGACTGGTGAAGACAATTTTTAACAATAGAAACTAACACCACAGCCATAACATCTAGTCGAAATATCTAGTTGAATAGATCAGATTAAAAAAAGAAAACTTCAAAACATATAGTCTATGTCTAAGGAATAAAACATAACATGCACTTTAATAAAAGACTGAAAAACATTTTCAGAAATAAATAGAGCCCGACCGATTTTGATATTTTCTCATTTTATCGCATATATGTGCCGATATTACTGGATTTATTCACCAGTCAACTAGCATTTAATTTGAGTTTCACTGTATTACACAAGCAGTTCTCTGTCACCAGCAGAGGGCGCTCTACACTCTCCAGATTGTTGAGCGGTGATGCATCACGCACGTACATGCGCACTTACTTTCCAGTTGAGAAACCATATTGTCTTGTATATTTTTTCACAAGTATTTGATAACTGCATTTGAGGAATAAACGAAAAAAATGTCTATATCCTTTAATCTACAGATCGAACATAGATCCAAGAAAGATATCAGCCGCTTTATCGATATCAGATTTTCTTTCTCCTCAATATTGATATCAGTATCGGCCCCAAAAATTCCATATCGGTCGGGCCCTAGAAATGAATTATAGTTGAGAGGGTGATTCTTTGGGAGCAACTTGGGGTTAAGTTTTTTGCCCAAGGACCCATCGGACATGTGGCTGCAGGAGCTGGGGATCGAGAGATGAACGACTCTACCACTGATCCACAGCTTACCCACAATCAATCACTAAATATTAGAACTCAAGGATACATGCAGTGTTGGTGGTGATATTGAAGTAGACCCTTGTTTTTCTTTCTAATTACACATTGCACATTGTTGCAGTTCAAACACAGGCAGAAGGACTTGATGCCTGTCACTCTTTAATTTTTTTAACAAAATAGAAAAAAGTGTATAAAACAGCAGTTGACACTCTCATAAGTCTCCTCTCATTCTTCACACTGTCTGTTACTTATCTTAATTTGATTTGACACAAGACGTTGGGAGTGCAATGTTTAAAAATGGAAACAGTCCAGTGCTTCTATTTATAGAAGCTGGGCTCCTGTTGGGTGTGCAGCACTAACAGGATTAAATCATTACCCCTTCACTTTCAGTGACCATGACTACTACAAACATCTGACATGTGTGGCTTGATTTAATGTTGTCCCATTTGTTTCAGGTCCCATCAGCAGCATACTGGTCAACACATATGGCTGCAGACCAATCGTCATGATGGGGGGCTGCCTCTGTTCCACTGGTATGATCTTAGCTTCCTTCTGCACCAGTGTGGTCCAGCTCTACCTCTGCATAGGCGTTATCGGTGGTAAGTCCATCTAAGTCCTCTTAAGTACGATTTGAGTTAATTCAATTAGCTTCTACCTCTAAGTAGCAGGTTAAAAATAAGACTGTAGTATTAGGAAAAACATTCGCATCTAAGTGAAGCTTCAGTTTTACCTTATTGGACTCCATTTGTTTAACTGTTGTAATGCAATATGACTGTCTATTTATATTCCTTGTAAACCATACCATACCATTAATTGAAAAATCAATACCCACATAAAGAGTGCTAGCCCACAACTGAATCTTGTACTACACTTAAGATCTTTAAAAGGCCATGGCACAACAAGAATTTATTCAATCATAGTATACACTTATTGCTTTTAAAGTATTTACTTCAAATGGGTTATGTAGAACTATTATTATACTTTAACATCTCTTAGAAATACAAGTTCTAGCTCGATTGCTAAAACTGTCACTAGCATGTCTAGAAAGAGAATACGACTGAGCAAGCAGTCAAGGTTGCCAGCTTGTTTAAATTTAAGTATTTCAGAGGTCAACAGTTACTTATGACATAATTAAAGGTTTTGCTTGTATTTATTTTTAGGTGAGAGGTTCAATTGATCTGTGTTACAACTGTAGTATTACTAACTATGGTCTAATATCTTTCTTTACAGGACTTGGCCTAGCCTTCAACCTGCAGCCAGCACTGACTATGATAGGAAAATACTTCTTGAAGAAGCGTCCCATTGCAAATGGGCTAGCGATGGCAGGCAGTCCGGTGTTCCTCAGTACTCTTGCCCCGCTCAATCAGTACCTCTTTAACAACTTTGGCTGGAGAGGTAGCTTCCTCATTCTGGGCGGCCTGCTACTGAACTGCTGTGTGGCTGGATCTCTAATGAGACCTCTTGGACCACCACCCGGCAAGATCAAGAAAGATGAAGAGTTAGCTGCAATAACCACAACAAAAGAAAAGTTCAGTGCATGGAAAACAGTCAACAAGTACTTGGACTTGACACTCTTCCAGCATCGTGGTTTCCTCATTTATCTGTCAGGCAATGTCATCATGTTCCTTGGCTTCTTTGCTCCTATAGTCTTCCTTGCGGCCTACGCTAAGGACATGGGCGTGGATGAATACTCTGCTGCCTTCCTGCTCTCTATTCTTGCTTTTGTCGACATGTTTGCGAGGCCCTCCATGGGGTTACTTGCCAACTCACGCTGGGTCCGGCCCAGAATCCAATACTTCTTCAGCTTTGCTGTGCTGTACAATGGAGTGTGCCACATCCTCTGCCCACTAGTGGAAAGCTACACCGGTCTGGTGGTATATGCCATGTTCTTCGGCTTTGCCTTTGGCATGGTCAGCTCAGTGTTGTTTGAAACACTGATGGATCTGGTTGGGCCTCAGAGATTTTCCAGTGCTGTTGGACTCACCACTATTGTGGAGTGTTGCCCCGTCCTCCTTGGTCCACCTCTAGCAGGTATGTTTTGACTGTCTGAGGGTACATTTGACCTAAAATGTCAGATTTTTGCACCTAAAATTATAGTTCAGTCATTTTTGAAATGGGATTGTATGAGGTACTTGTAAATAGTACGTGTATTAGCCACAGGAGATGCCAGTAAGCTTGGCCCCTTCCGGTCGCAGTTTCTCAAAAAAAGTAAATTGTCATTGATTTTTCTGTAAATTAGCTCAATTATGTAGTACAAACATCCCAGTCTGCAGCAATGTAAAGCCTAGCCTCCGGATGCCAGCGGGATGATGAGCATACCTGCGCTGACAGGACAGTATTTTTCAAACAATTGATTCAAGAAACTTTTTTGTAGTACTTACTTTTTTTTCAGAAATGTCTGACAACAATGTTTCCATGTGGAATAGTTCTACTCCGTCAGAAATGGATAAATATAAGTGAAGTACTGCACAGATTTTAAAAAACTATCAGTGTCTTTGTTTTGACGTTGCTGCTTTAAGGCTGTTGCAAAACATGGATTTAGGTGGAACCCCATCTATAGAATGTAGGAATAGGAAAAATATAAAATAAGCGTATATTTAGAAATACTTTTGGAAGATAATCACTCAGTTGTATGTGCAAGTTTTTAGACATTTTGCTGACTCTTAAACCCTTGTGTTGTCTTACAGGGAAATTGGTTGATATCTCGAAGAACTACAAGTACATGTATTTTTGCTGCGGAGCTGTCGTAATTTTTGCAAGTATTTGGCTCTTTATTGGGAACTTCATTAACTACAGACTCTTGGATCAGGAGCGCAAGAGGGCAGAGATGTACAAACGGACTGAGACAGAAGATCCAGACCAGCTTAAGAATCAAAAAGAGGCTGATGGGGAAGCACAGGCGTCAGAAGAGCTGGTTGAAAAAAATCAAAAAGAGGAGGAACCTATGCAGCGGGAAACCAACATCTAGATCCTTCTTCTCTGCCAACAGCTCATGCTCACCTCAGTGGCAAGCTCACATCTCCTTTCACTGCAAATAAACTGAGCTCCAAGCCAAGGGGTGCCTCTTGACGTTCCACAAGGCTCTATTTGGGGTCCTCTGCACTTCTCTAAAACTAACTGCCAAAGCGACAATAATGTTGTTGGAAGCTGTGAGGTGTTATATCTGTTTGTCGAAGAGCATCAGCTTTAACTAAAACAGAAAATTATTAAGCAGAAGGAAAAGTGTAACATAATGTATGCATGTGAGGAGGCTATAGGTCAGAAAATGTAATGGAGTGTAGTACTAACCAAGGTTTCTTTTTTGCCACGTTCCCCTCATATCGGATTAACTGTTAAAACAAGACTGCAACTGGAGGACAATTACATTCACGACCCCTAGTGGCAATTATAGCAAGAATGTGGGATTATAAAGCGGGAAGTATGTACAAATTCCTAAGTGGCGTCATCGCTCAGCTAGCATAGCAACAAATTCACAGATGTTAGCATACAATTTGAAAATTTGTCAGATGAAATGTAACTTCTGCTGCAGTTGGTCATGTCTGACCTTATCTCTGTTCATTTCAAATGTCATTTCATGTCTAAATATTCCAAACTGTAGCCATTCCTCTTTTCCTACTGTGTTTTCCGATATGAAGTGAATGCAGCATATGTGTGTCACCACTGTTCCAATAGCACCAGCATACTGAATTTGAAATATCTTCTTGAATTAAAAGCAAGAAGCAATGACAGGGTTTAACTTTGATCTACCTTTGAGTGAAAGGTCACTTGTTTAAAGCTGATAACAGTCAGTGTCCATTCTTAGCAAAGTTTTTGTGCAACACTGTCCCCACACTATACATTCACATCGTGAGCAACTTGGTCTATCTGTTGAATTTTGTGATTGTGGTAAGTTGGTGGCTCTGAACTCAATCTTGTCTGATCAAATCTTGTACAATCAAGCGGAAAAAAGAACAATCTCAGAAATTATCATTAGCCGGAAACAATGGAAGCAAGTTTCTATGGTAATGCGAATATTTAAAAATCATATCTGCAGGGAACAAAGAAACTAAAATCTGGCTTGATGGCGGCAGCTGTTGAGCCTTTAAAGTTTGGCTTGTTCTCCCTGGTTGGTCGACTCAGTGAGAAGTAAAAACTCCAACAACTGTAATGACTTGTTGACTGTGTTGCTCGCAATGTGAATGCAACAGATGGATAGACCATTTCCGGTGGCCTGGAGTTTCTAAGTGTCAAGCAGGAGCACAAAATCCTAATTGCACTGTGTGTAATATGGCAATTGGGTGCCCTGAAATTCCCACATCTAGAAATAAAAAACAGATGTGCTCACAGCTGGTGATGCTGGTGCTTGTGCATTATGCTGCCACCTGAGTGCTCTAATGCCGTGTAGTAAAACCTGCACAAAAGTCCCACTTTAATACTTTCGATCCAGCCATAAAAGGCTTCCAGTAACTTATCTAGCTGCTGCACTGAAGGAAAATGACCATACATCACCCCTAACATCTTTCTAAAATTGCTGCAATTAAATGAATTTAATTACGGTTGAATGTAATTTCCTCTGTGGGCCTTAACAAGGTATTAATGATCAAAACCAACTGCAGAATATGGTTATTTTTTTCTGCATATAGAGCCCATGAGCAATATTACCGCTCAGATTATAATGCAGACGTACAGGGAAATGTATTTCTTGAACCGGTGGGACAGTCTATTCTATGATACATTGCCTTAAATGTAATGTAACAAGTGCAGGGGAGTTGTACAGAGAATACTTGATAGTATTATAAGAAGCTCATAAACCGCTGTGTTAAATGTGTGAGATCCTTTCAAACTCATAGAGTGTAATCAGCTTCATGTGCGTCACCTCACATGTCTGAATGCAAATTCAAATGTTAAAGCTATGAGATTAAGTATTGTTGTATAGTGTCACTGTTAACTAATCCACTAACAACATGCTACTGATGCTACCAAATCAATGAATGCTTATCAAGTCTACCTGTATTCTCAGTTTTATTGCGTGCTAACAAATGTACTTGGCTAAGCCATCACGTAGCAATTTTACTGTTGCTATAATTGTCTTTCTTGTTCGGTATTGAATCCATTCCATGTGTTAGTTTTTGTAAATTGTCATCCTACTGTGCTGTTAACTGGTTTTCACCACAAAAATCTGCAGTATTGGTCTCAAACTCTAACCACATGTCGTCCTGTCTCAGATGTTCGAACAAAGCCAAATGCATTTTAATAACAAATTTTGTTCTTCAAAGCAATCATGAACAGAAAAAAAAAAAACCTTCCCATTGTTCTGGCTTGTGTGCTTTGAATAGTTGAATGTCCATTCACATTCATGAAAATGGATGTCCCGCTGTGTAGCAGTGGCTCGCCACCATGTACTGCCCATCGCCTAAGACTCATTACAACCAAACGCTACGTCAATGTGAAATCATCTCTGGTTCTGTGATGTAATCAGAGCAATTAGCTGTAGTCGTGTTTGGCTGGATGAAATCTCAGGGTATCAGTGGAGCATTGTTGAGGATATCTGTGATACCGTTTTATTGTAAATAAGATTTATTAGAAATATTTGCAAGCCTCTGTGCATAGTTGATCAAAGCACTTGACCTCTTTGAGCTCGATTCAGTGACCTAGACTTGGCCCCAATATTTCCATTCAGTGATGTGCTATAGGCTCATTCGGACTGCAACAGTATTCCCCTAAACGCTGCTTGTGTCTCCAGGTTATCTGTCATAAGTCTGTGTCACATCGCTTTTCTGATTCAGCATGGCCCACCAGCATTTCATGCAAACATCACAGTATTTTTATGGCATCACGTCTGTAACTTCATCATGTCTTTGAATATTGGACAACAACGATACCTTTTAATGAATGGGTATGAAAGTGTGACTCTTTAAACTTAAAAAAAAAAAATGAAAAGATGGATTCAACCCATCGACTAAGATCTGATGTCACTGTGCTTATTGTACATGGTGGCTCTCAATGAGGCATACAGACTGCTGTACAATCACTTTCTGCCAAATAACACTGCCCCCTGCTGGTTCAGAAACACTTAGACCAAAAGGTATAAAAAAAATTAAAAAAAGTCATGCTTCACTTTCAGCAGGAGAACACACACTCTCGCTTTGTCAAATTTCTTTTTTTAAATGACCAACATGATTTCAGTATCATGGGTGATGCATTTGCATCAATGAGGGGGGATGGGGGAGGGGGGATGGTATGCTCAGTATCAATATACTTTCTTTATATGCAAATGTTAAAGCAAAGACCTAGAACAAATTTCAAAGTGCAATGGATTGAAGGGTTTGATTGGATTAAGAGGAATACTGTTGAATGTAAACTTTCAACATTTATTCATGTAAACCTTGTTTATGTTTAAATACCTTTTCTCTCTATAATCAGTAAAGAGAGCAGGTTGCGCCGATCGAGGAACAGACATCACAGAGGCAGTAACTTAGCTTTTAGAGCGACGTTTCTCGACTATGGGTGTCTGTCCCTGATGGTGGTGAAGGAATCAAAAACATAATTTGCATCTCAAAATTGTCTTTTTTTTCTTTGACTTTTGATTATGGGTTTATTTATTATTTATAGATCATCATCATTACTCTGTTGCAGAAAATTGCTGCAACAAAATGAGTCCCCCAAACCCCTATGGCTGATGTTTGAACTTATGTATTCTCCTGCCTGTTTCAAAATGGTATTTGTCCTACTTTAAGCAATACTTATTTTTCTGTATTCTCAGTTCAAATGTGTATTGTAAGAACAAAAGGAAACATGTTCTTCTTTTTTAATTTAACAGGAAAAAATGAAAGAAAATGTTTTGAATTTGATTTGCACCAATTAGCCTTACAAATCCAACTTCTTAGTTTTGTGTTGCTTTTTTTTGTGTGGTATATTTTTAGACACAGAGGTTTATTTTGAGATTAGCTGAAGACCAAGTTTAGAAGAGATGATGAACTAGAATGAACAAGAAATATTTTCACCGCTCTTGTTTTATTTTTGTAAATGCAAGTTACCGCTGCTCAGAAGCAAAGGAGAAGTTTGAATGTTCACTTTAGAATTTGGCTGAATATTATTTTTTCTTAATGTGTGTTATAAATAGGCAGAACGTTAAGGCTTTACAGTTGAAGAGAGTCTGGGTGGGATGACTTTTAGTTTCCTTTTTTTTTTTTAAGTAAAAGTGTCAAACTTTTTTTTTTGGCTTGTATTTCAAAGCACCTAGCAGCTTACACTGTGTTTAGCTTGTAGACATGACTGCAGATTCAAAATTCATGCTTTGAATTATCGGTAAGAAATTGGGTGAGTTCAACTTTAGCAGGTTGAGTCAAAAAAAAAAAGTTGTTAAAATTGTGGTGCGCAGCGAAAATGTAATAGTGTGGTATCATGGAGGAATTAAATTTCAGAATGAGTTGTGAATTTCAATTTTGGGTTTGAGTTTGGTTTTCCTGCCCTGGAGATGAATTTACTTTGGTGAAATTCAGTTTTATTTGAATGTACCAGCTTTTTGGGAAATTTATTCTCACGTTTATTTAGAAATTTGAATTTTCACCTTCAAACCCTGATCTTAAAAAAGTTGAAACGCCTAAATAAGCATATGTATCCTTATATCTTCTAATCAAAAGGTGTTTTCCGACCAAACAGTTCTGGGGACTTTTTGAAGAGGAACTATCTACTAGGGAGTTCCCTACACCATGAGGACTATTCCTCTGTCTGCATTCACACCGCCATGGTAACTACTCTACTAGAAGCAGGATCTAAAACGGTTCCTCTCAACGCGGTTCTAGGAACGAAAATAGTTCTTAGTTCCTGCGGTGAAGAATCAATTAAAAAAGGGGGAGGGGTCAAAAAGTTCCTGTGGTCCGAAAAAGCCTAATAGTTCAAAATCTTCTTCAACAAACTTTTATTTTGAAGTTTTTTTATTTTCATGTTGATGTGGTAAAACGAAACCTCTCAGCATGTGTCGGTGTGGATTGTATACAAGGTGGTTTGCTACTGGGAGGCTGAAGGACTCTGGCTGTTCTGCTAACTGTGCCTTATGTGCTATACTGACCATTTTAAACAGCTTTTTTTTTTTAACACACACAGGGAGAACCACAAATTTCTATCTTTGCCCATCTGTTTGTATGTTTACAAATTATTGTAGGCTTTTATTTCTGTGTAAATAATCAACTTATTGCTAATCATTTCAAATGCAATCCTGTTGTCTTAACACTGTCAACATGTATGAACAAGAAGCTCTTACACCAGATATATACTCTGAATATATTTGATCTGTTAATAGGATTTGTACTTAAAGTGAAGGATGCAGATATCTGATTTGAGGACAGCTGTGTTCACACGTTTGTTCTCAGAAGTGAACTCACTCCGTTAGGTCCTTCCAGTAGCAGACGCGCTGTGTGCTCTCTCATCAGGGCAGATCTGTTCTCTATGGCATTATATATATTTTTTTCAGATTGTGTCAGTCCTTCCACTACCTCTGCAGCCGTCATGTTAGAGCGAGCGACAGTACCACACGGGTATGAAAACCTGATTTATGTTTTTGTAATTCTAATAGAGTGTTATCACCTATCACAGTAGTGACATAAATAAAGTATATATATCCAAGTACTCAGCATGACTCTGACTTATCATTTTATATATGAAACCAGTTTTCTCAGATGGAAAAAAACAATTATATGAGTGATTGAGAAGAGAAAAATGAAAATGTAAAATGCCCAAAGAACATACAATTAAACATATTTTTTGTTTTCTGTGTCGGATTAGAAATAACTTTTATGTGGACACATTTGATCAGCAAGTTATTTTTATATTTTTTATTTACCCCCCCCCCCCCCCCACACACACTTTATGCCTTTATATGAGAGATAGGACAATGGAGAGAGAAAGTGGGGAACAATACAGGTTGGATACCAAAGGTCGGATCAAAAATAACTTACTGATCAGGCGCTGGTAGCGGTGTGGTTGGTTCTGGTGCCCCGTGTGCGGCGGCTGCGGTCAGTAAGTTATTTTTGATTAGAGCTTTGGTGTGACAGCAAGGGCCACTGTTATTCATCATTTATTCATATTGCAGTCATAACCTTTCAGCTAAAATGCTGTTTTGCTTTCTTAAAGGTCAACATATTATTCTCATTTTTAACAAGTTTAAATAAGTCTCAGAGTTCCCCCCTAAACAAGTCTGTGAAGTTTCTTGTTCAAAATCCACTCTGTAATGTAACAGTGCAATGGAACGTGTTACTAAATTGAGACAATTCTGGACTTAAATTTAAAATCTAATTCTAGAATCACTCTTCTATTATGACATGTCTTAATGTCCTTGAATGGAAAAACATCTTTCAAACCTTCTCCACATTCAGTTCATAATTAAAAAAGTTAATCAGCTGAATAGAAGAAAAGTCTAGTCTAGCAGTTTAGTTAATATTCATGTTATTATTACAAAGACATGGAAAAATGATTCAGCCTTGAAAAGAGAAATGAGACAACTGAACCCTGTGGTTAAGGTAATAATCTTTGCATTTCAGTTCAATAAGAACATAAATGAAACTCTCTGTGTTTATATGATCAACATTCAGGACATCAAATCACCTTTGGTGTTGCTCCTCCTGCATCAAACCCACCATCAACCAAGAACAAGTCTAATTCTGCCTAGCAACCAATCACCACATTTTGAAGATGCAAACAGGGACGCACCACCTCCCAAACCCCCTCCTACTCTGCATTAGTATGCAGAGCTTTAACATGGCAGCACGTGCCGATGATGGCTGGAGACCCTCAGGCAGAGTTTCAGGCTATGTTTTAATGGGGCGGTGAGGGTCAGCAGCAGAGGAGAGAACAATAGGCCTCCCCGGTTTCCTGTGATAGGCGTTTCAGGGAGACCGAGGACCCCAGGGGGGTCGTGAATGTAGAGGAAGTTGACCTTCAAAACAGAGTCAAACTGTATTCCCGGTGACGCTGGGGAGTTTCAGGTCGGCTGCCTTTGAGTCCTGCAGGTTGGCAATTAGTCGTCACGTTAGCATACAGGCCAATTACGCTTCACTAACGATGTTGAGATAATAGGTTGACTACTGAAGGGGAGGCAGGCGGCCCAGTGGAGATGTTAGCATGCTTTTCATGCTGTGTTGAGCTTATTAAAGCATTTATTTCCATTGTTTCCATTTGGTAGTATTGTTCTTCTAAATTGGCTGCATGAGCTCAAAAATGGGATTATTTTGTCCTCTATGCAGCAGCCGTGGGTTTGAATCCGAGCAAGACCATTTGCAGCATGTCATCCCCACTTCTCTCCTCCAAACATTTCCTGTCGCTCTTCAGCTGTGTTATGGATAGACTCCCAAGGAAACTAGGGGGTGCATCCGAATTTCCAAGTACCTACTCAATCTGTCAGTAGGCAGTAGGCAGTACCTACTATCTGTGCTGCCTACAGTTTAGTACCTACTATTCAGTATGCGCACAGTAGGCAGATATTTGTTCCTACTTCATCTGATTCATTCAGTATGGAAGTGGCGTCAATTGAGTTTCCCGAACCGGCCGCATCCACCTATTTTTATTTTTTTTATTTTTTGTTTAGCTTTATTCAAGAGGAGTAATGCACATATACAGTCAGGTAAAAAAAAAATATATATCACAATGTAAATCAAGTAAAAAACAGATTAAATAACTAAATAACATACAGTACATAAAGGAAAGTACAAATGAAAGACAGTAATATACAGAATATAAAGTAAAATAAACCAATAAAAATGCATTTAAATAGTGAAATCATTATTTAAATAGAGGGAGAAAGGTTTTATAATAATGCAGACATTTTCTGTTGTTAATTAAAAGTAGCGATTTCAGTCGGGACTTTAACTCTAGATTAAAAATTGATTCAATTAATCCACGCTCGTTTGTTTTGATTTGGAGGCGCATGTGAAGTGACGATTTACGTTTAATTTCGCACAGCATTGTGGGTGGTAATATACAATTAATTTCCTGAAAAGATGCATCCGATCCATACTGCATGAAGCCCGGAAGTTAGTAACTATGCTGAAATGTTCAGTACCCAAAAAATGCATACTGAATGACCACAAAAGTTCAGTATACTGAAACTCCATACTGAATAGTACGCACTGCCTACTGAACTGTGACTATTTGGAAAGGGCCCCTAGGTCACAGGTTTCCTTCCTCATCAAAAGCTATTGACTGCACCTGTGGTGTTCTTCCTCAGCTGATGGCTGATGACAATCAGCTGGGTTGGGAGGCTATATAGGGAGGTGGAAGTTTCTGTGCGTGTCCAGAGAGTCGACCACATCAGTTGGCTTTCTGCGCTTTTGTTTTTGAATGTAAATCTCAGTTGTCTGTGTGTGTGTGATTTGAAAATACATTTGTCTTTATGCCACTGTTTGACTCCTGCCATTAACTTTCTGTTCTTTGACTCCTGCGTATCTTTAGTTTTGGACTCCAATTTTATTGTTGTCTAATATTTTGATAGAATTAGTGGGTGGTTTTGAAGACCTTTTTCCATCTTAAAGAAACCCAAGGCCCAATCTTGTGGAATATTTTTGTGAAAGGTGCAGGGTTTTGTAAGTTCCCCAAGTTGTGACCTCTGTCATTCAAATTTGTTCAGTGGGGAAACGTAACAGCTGTCCTATTGAATAACAGAAAAAATAGCCCAAAAATAACTTAAAAAATAAAATGTAAGCTTCCATGCTCCAATGTGAACTCTTGGTTACATACTGAGAACTTTTAGTTACAGTAAACATGGACGTAGGGTCAGTGATGTCACCAGTTAACTTCTTAAGCAGACTTTTGAAGCCAATCGTTAATGGTAGCCATATTAAAAATGCTGACTTTGACTAAATTTTGGTAGAAACAAACGAAAAGCTGGAGCTGAGGCAGGCCTTATGTCTCCTGACAAGCAGCTACAACATGCCTACTTGCAGTCATATCAGCCACGCCCATTATTATGAATAACGCTTATCCTTCATAAAAATATGAGTTATACAAAATTAATCCGCCTTAAAGACGTTAACTATTTATACCAACTTTGTTCTTTGAACCAGCTTGCAACATGTTTTTTTTCTGCTGTAAAAAATTGAATGGGTGTGTATGTGACTTTTCAGTCAGCCTCAAGTGGATACTCGAGGAACTGCAGGTTTTTGAACTCCCGCATTGGCTTCACTTTTCACTCTGGAGATGTCTGCTTGTTTTTTAGCGAGCTGCTGCACGTCCTTCAGCCTGCCAAAATACAGAAGATATAGGACCAAAGTTGCACTTCATGAAAAACAAAAAGCGCCTGAAACCCTCTTTCCTTAGGCTATGTATTTTTTACTTATTAAATGATGTTCTCGCTTCTCCTTGAACCTGCAAATCAGTCCTTACATTGACTGTATTCACAGCTTGACTTGGGTAGCTAAATGAGAACTAAAAAGGTAAGAAAAATAGCTTCAGTGGCATAGTTTCAACTTTTTCATCTGTTTACATCCATCAGTCATTAAATCAGAGGTGGAAGGTTCAACTGATATCCAACATCTATGCCAATATTGTCTGCCTGCAGTATTACAGAATATGTGCTGAAGTTAACAGAGGAAACCTACCTTGAATAAACTGCTCTCCAAGCATCAGAATAATACCCTTTAGTCGTGCTGTACACATTGATTGCATGAATGAAACCAATAAACGGCGGCCCACAGGCGTTCTGACCCGAACTGGACCTCAAACCGTCATGCCCAAAAGCTACAAGCTGCTCTGGTGTCTCAACAAGACACACATTAACCTTTCCTCCGTTATTTTTCTGTGGAGATCTCCCACTTTGAAGTGCCTCCATTTAACCTTCATTTAACTTTTGTGTCATGTGCTCCCAGGCGCCCCACTTTGACAGCGGAAGCCTTTAGAAGTCAGAAACGGCCCGCGGCTATAGATGGCATATCAGCACATCTGTCTGCTGCAGTGCCAGGTTGTGGAGGATAGAGCTGGCTGTTTGTTCTCCTGTGAGTGTTCTGCCATTCACTGACTGGATCTCAGTGAAGCTCAGTGTCAGGGAGACACTTAAAAAGACATTATCCAAATCTGGAAGCAGCAATGAGTCTGAGTAGAAAACTGCAGGTAAATTATTTGAATTTTAGTTTGTGTCCATATTAGTCTGAAATAGTGCAATAAGCTGGTTACACACTAGATACACAAGGACAGAGGATAAAACTGCGGTTAATTGCACTGTCCTTATACCTGGCAAATAAAGTTGGTTCTTATTATAATCATTGATGCTGAGACCTGGTTCAAAGTTGACAGAAATATATCCCCAGGTGTTAATTGTTAGTTTAGAGATACCAACCACGTTTCAGCATTATAATAATGTTGTTAATTAATTGATTTCCTACAAAAAATTAACAGCCTGACCGATTTAGGATTTTTCGGGCCGATGCCGATAACTAAATTCAATACCGATATATCCGCCGATATCTTTCTTAGATATTTGTTCAATCTGTAGAGATAACTATAAATGATATAGATAAACACATTCATTAGGTTGATGCCTCAAAAGCAGCTTTCAAACACACATAAAGTAACTGCCTATTTAACTGCATCACCGCTTGACACTCTGGAGGGTGATAATGCTGGGTGTTATCCATATAGCACACTCTGCATTGTATTAAACTATGAAACTCAAATAAAATGTTATTTGACTGGTGAATAAATTTAGTATTATCAGCACAAGTCTATTATAATATTAGCCGATACCGATAGTCACTGGATATGCTAATATCAGCCGTTACTATCGGCTGGCCGATAAATCGGTTGGGCGCCTCCAAAAAATCTGCCTGACTGATTATATACTTTCTGCTGGTGAATTTATTTATTGATATAAACAAACAAACACAAATAATAAGACAAATAAACATAAATAAAGACAAGATACCTTTGCCCCAGGACCAGCGCCCAGTGACAAAACCCGTTCCCCCATCCCAACCATGCCTCCATGCCCCACTGATGAGTTACATCACACGGCCACCATCAGCCAGCCCCAACCGAACTATGCAGACCACCAGGCAGCAAGAGCCAGGACACGCCAAGCAGGAACCCCCGTTCATTGGTGTCATCCAGTCAGACCCACAACACCTCAGTAAGGCCTGACAGTGAGCTGCTGCATCCCAGAGCCACCACCCACCACCCCATTCTAGCACCCACAAACCACCGCATGATAAGAGAACAAGGCAGAGCCAGGTTGTGTGCCTCTTCTGCTGTTCCTGGCCCACCGCCGGTCCAATTCTGTAATTAAACTCACATTGACCTGATGAGTATTCTTCAACTCTTGATCAATGATTCCTTATGACAATGTTTGGTTTAATTAGAACGCTGTTGCTTATTCAGTCATAATGAATAGTTAATGTTACTGAGGGAAGAAAAAAACAAGTTTTCCAGACCTTTATGAAGCTTCAGCTCCACACAGCTTGATGAGACTTTATTTTGACTTCTACATTTAGGTCAGCTGTCGGCCACCGACCGACATGTCAGGCTGAGAAACGTCAGCGAAGCTTCTTTAATTAACAGCTTTAGAAATGCCCTCACTTTTCTATTGAAACCGACTCCCAAGAAACTTGAGCAAGATAATTTCCTGCTTTATGGCTTCCAAAGTGTTTGGCCTTTCTTCCCTCTAACATTTGATTCAATATTTTCTCTGGCCATTTTGTTTCCACACTCTGTCATGTCTGTCCTGTTTAATGCATATAACACTTTTTTATGACACCATTATTGTCTTTCAAATTTACAAAAATGAATATGCATGATTTTATGATAACAAAACAAGCTCTTGAACATGATCTGCAGAGCCTGTTAAATCCTTTTCACTGTACACATGTTCATGTTTATTTAACTACGTATCTGAGCGTGTGTTGACATAGCTCTTTCCAATGATATCTATAATTCAAATGTCACGACTATTAATGCATTCAGTGTCTCAGTGTGAGTCGCTGCAGGTGACAAACCCAGCCTTTACATAATCTGTCTGTAATAAATCGGCCGGGGATTTTTTGGAGTCTGTCTCCAGATTTTCCGTCTAATTGGGGTTTTTATAGCTCTGTAATGGACTTAATAACCAAACACGTCTTCAAACGGAGCGCTTTGATTCGGGTTACACAAGCGTGACTGCTGTGCAAGGCATCATCCAACGCTGGAGGGAATAATGAGTCCAGAAGGGGAAACGCTTCTGAGGGTTGTGATGGGGGGGTGGGAGGGGGGTTCTCTGGCTTTAGCAGCGATGGAGTCAGACAGTGAAGATCTGCTTTGCTGCTTTGATCTCGCCTGCCTTCCCACTTAACTTGTGATGACACTGCACTTAAGAGAGGGCAGCAGTGACGTGATGCTCTCCCTCTGAGTTTCACCTCGGATGCTCTTAATATTGAGCCCGTGTGGAAAAGTGCTGCAGCTTTAGGGGGAAGGTGAAAGGGAAAATGTTTCAGGCTCGTGCCAACGTTTCCAGCTGCAGCTCAATACCTGTCAGACATGCTTGATTCTGTGCATTTAGTGTCTGTCTTTGGGTATTTTTTTGCATGACTGTATGCACATTTGCATGCACAAAGCTTCCTCCTGCACATAGAGGGCACTCTTAGCTCGGTTTTCTCTGCGTGTAATACCACAGGGAAGTTATTTATAGAGGCCGGCTTCAAAGGAGGAGAGAGAGAGAGAGAGAGAGAGCAAGTTTTTATTGAGGTGATTCCGCTTTTGTGTGACAGAAAGGACAGCTCTGTGTCTTTTGTCTTCCAACTTTACAGACTGCCTACACATTCCCCTAATCTCTATCATTTAGCAGGAGAAAATTACACAATGCTGCGGACTGAAATGACTGCGTTGCAGTGACAGCGGTGGTTTTTAAAGCAGAAAAAAGTCCACCCTGAAGGAGGATTTTTTTGTTTGATTTTGGACAGTTCGCTGCAGGATGAAAAGACTGCAAAATGTGCCGTCACAGGCACACACACTTTCTCTGGCTTTATTGACACTGAGTGGGAGGCCAAATGTGTGGACTCCAGTCTCTGCGGTGGGAGAATTCTTGAGGTTCATGTGCAAATTTTGTGCAGTAAAAATATCCGGCTGAAGTAGGAGCTAATTCTGAAGTGTTAAAATTTCAAGAAATATGTGAATAAACCGTCTTAAATCATTCATCTTCAGCGTCAGCTTTGCAGTCTGAAGCAGGTTTTTCAATCATTTAATATAATATTCAGAAACCTGATCAGGTTATCAATTACAGAGCATCAGCTGTCCTTGGGTCCTGATGAAATTCTACATCAATAAATAATAGCAAAAACGAAAACAAACAAGGCCGTGGGCAAAAAAAAAAATGGCTGCTTCCACTGATGAAACGCCAAAATTTATGTCTCCCCAAAAACTCTCCTTGGCGTGTTGTCCTTGTTTTGTCCTCAGCGTGTTGTTGTTTTTTTTCTCCACACAGAAATGACAGACCTTAATAAGCAACAAGCGGACTGTACACCAGAGTTTGCCGTGTTTCTCGTACAGTCATCTGTCTCTCGTGTCGTGAGAAGTTAAGATTACAAATGAGTTTGATCTCTTAATTATGCACAAACGTTGCTCTCATTTCTGTGTTGTCGGATGAAAACGTGTTTGTCATGTTTTTCTTCTGGGACTTAATGAGCTGTTTTATACACATTTTTATTTAATGAAGCCAGTCATTGAAAGGAACCACACATTTACCAAAGTGCTTATCTCAGGTTGGTGTGTATTAGAAGTCACTTGCTGAGTGTTTCAATTATATTATGCAACTTTATATTCCTGCTTAACTACATACAGAAATCATCTAAGATTGAATCATTAAATATTTGCAGCATGTTTTTTTCTTTAATTGTGGGATGTGAATAGGCAGGGGCGTGTCCAGATGGGTGTCCAGGGGCAGCATGGGCCCCCCTTGAAATCTGATTGGCCACCTCAAAATCTATGATTGGCTATTTGCCTAATCAGAGGCAGGACCAGGCCCGCTTCTACAAGGTTCTACAATAGGTTGCATTGCAACCTCATTTTAAAGTTCTGCACACCTCAATTAAATGGACGCGAAAAGCAATCAAACAACCACAGTTACATAAATGATCTGATGACAGGTTCAAGGTTCTTGGACCACATGCGGGACCCAAAACATTGATGCGATTATTCATTGTTGTAGCACGCCGCTGCACCCCCCTTTAATCTCAGATGCACCCCAAGTCACTACATTCTACATCCGGGCCCGGGCAGGACTTAAGAACAAGTCAACTCTTCTGGCTAATGGTAGTACTTTCAGTTGTAAATCAATTCTTTGCTCTTAAAAATCTAAAATATTTCCAAGGAAAAACTAGTGCTCAATGTCTAATTTGAAATTGACTTTATGCCAATAAATAAATTTTTGTAAGTTAGACAGCGTACAAGCCTTAGTATGCAATTTTCCAAGTACTTCCTTTGCACATTAAGAACCAAGCGAAGAAGATTTATGTGGCCAAATTGCGTTTCTAAATATCGTTATTGAGGATAGAAAGGGGGCCCAAACGTCATGCCACTCCTGCATGAGTAAGTGCCCCAGGTGGGCCACCCCAATTTAAGTCTGGACACGCCCCTGTGCATAGGCCTACATAATTTAACTATGAAAAATGTTCACTTAAATTTCAATATGAATTGTTGATGTGAAAATATTGATTGCACCCGCTTTAAGTAAATGATCTGAATTCTTTATCATTCATTTATGTGTTTCTTCAGAGGAAATAAGCAGGAAGGAAATGCAGAGTAAATTGGAACTGTCTAAAAGAGGGCTCATTATGTTGACTCTCTAAATTTGTTCTCGTTACAGTCAGGGAATCGCCATGGGAACAATGCCTTTAAAAAAAAAACAAAAAAAAAAAACAGATCCACAGGGAGACAAGATGACGCCCTGACAATATAATAAGAAAAAAAAAAAGGAGAATTGAAAGAGACAATAAAGTAGGACAGGCGGAAGCTATTGGGACCAAAAAACTGTAGACTCAAACAGCATAACAAAAACGAGCTGGAACAACAAGGACGCCACAAACATAAGCATAATGCTGGAGTATCTGCAGGGAACACAAGTATGACCTGCAGATTTAGGAGTGGAAATGTAGTACTCACAAATATGCATTTGACTTTATTCAAGCTTAGTTGCTCTTTGTGTTGGAAAGTAAATGTGGAAATAGGATGTGAAATCTGAAAACAAAAATCCTTGAAATCCCCATTTAGCAGTTCTTGTAATTACATTATTTTCAGCTCTCGTTTAAAAAAAAGAATGCATCCCTTATCTATTCAAAGAAACAGCTTCGGTGATGCATGAATTCAAATCTGAGAAGGAGGATGTTAAATTAAAAGCCCTCACACTCAGGAAGTCGACAAACAAAGAAAAACAATGTAAGACACAGACTTTTTCTCTCTGATTCAAACATCGATGTCATTAATCAAGACTGTGCAAAGATAATGTGCCCGGCTGACAAAGTTCGGCAAAAGTAGGGCAGCGGTTTGGTGTTTAATTGCAATCAAACTGCTGTCATCCAAACGAATATGCTGCAGGTCACAGCAGTTTCTCTGACACTTCTCATGTCTCCAACCTGCAGAAACCACCTCTTTACAATGTTTGATTCTGATTTATTACTCAACAGTTTTACGTAAACATAAAAAAGACACTATATGAGTCCAACATCTTGCATAAGCTTGACCCAGAAAATGTCTTGTGCATGTGAAATATAATGCCATTGTTTGGCGTATTAATCAATTAGGTGTATACATCAATGCAGCAACTGAAGCATGCAAAGGTCTGAGCTGCATTTCTGATCTGATATAATTATAGAAGTCCGCCCTGCAGGAGTGTCTCAACGTGAAGTTTGAATCCGCAGGAGAAGTTCACTTCAGGCTCAGGTGCCATGCCGCTTCTTTCCACCTCTCAGCTCACTAAAATCCCATCAAGCCTCACTTAACGTCACATCACATCATCATACAGTGATTCCTGAGCGTGAACTCTTTGCATGAAGCCAGGATGCCGAAGCTGTTGGTGCCTTTTTAGAAATGCAAACACAGGTACGAGCAGGACACGGGGATGCTTTAATCACAGAGAGAGGTTTTTCATACGAGCTGGCCGCCGCCGACCTATCACATGGCAGGGGGGGCTATACTTAGGCATGTCCTGCCCAAGGGGGTGAGGAAGGTTACCCAGAATTCATAGAGCAGCAGGTTGCATCTTTCATGCCATGACGTGAGGTAAAAAGGTCAGCAGTCTGGGCACCGTGTCGGAGTGTGGATGAACCAAATCTCTCTCTCTCTCTCTCTCTCTCTCTCTCTCTCTGTGAAGTGAAACTACAGGAAAAACTAACAGACCTCCGAGGTTGTAATTCATCCCACGCCTCATATTGTTTGTGTGTGTGTGCGCTTGTGTGTGTGTTTTCATAGAAGCTAAAGGTACATATACACTTAGCCAGGAACTGCATAGGAACTATATACTTAAAGCACCTGAAATTCAGATATTATTATGTTACCTTTAACCAAGGCTTGATTAACCATTAGGGCAACTGGGCCAATTCCCAGGGTCCCGAGATCTGTAGAGGGCCCAGAGTAGTAAGTGCATAAGCAAAAACTCAGGTTAGCACCACTCACCAAGCGGTGACTGAAGTTAAATTAAATCAGTGTATGGATGTTCCTTTAAATCATTCATTTGGCTTGTTGTGATGCAGCTTTTTTCTCTCAAAAGACATTTGTAACGTACCCCTTGCAGTACTCCCTCGTACCCCTAGGGGTACACATACCCCCATTTGAGAAACACCGGGGTGAGAGAACGGTCATTGTTCAAAGAAAACAAAGTTAAGGTTGCACTTTGGCCATGTGAGCTTTGTTCTCCCACATGGACCAACAAAAGCTTTCTTACGATCTCATACGTTGACCTTCTGCAATGACACACGATGGCACAACATGTCTAAAACTTCAGGGGAAATTAGCTGAGCCTCTGGGAAAAATGACATCAAAGAGAAATGTTGGCACCGTCATTTTCAGTAAAGAAGGTAGTACCATCATCATTACTTCCTTTCTTTCAAATTGGATTTGCAATTGGATTTTTTTTCCACAGATATCTTTTTTTTTACTAATCTACCCCCAACTGGCAGGAGAAGAAGCCACTTAACTCCAACCAACAACTCTCTGCTCATTAAATAAAGCACAACATAATGGAGTTTCAAATAAATAACTTTATATGTGTTAACAACACTCCCCCACTTTTTAAAGCACTGAATCATCCAGCTTCTGTAGCTACATGGTTCCAAACAGTAAAGTGAAGTGCTGTTTCTGGAAGGTCAGGTGGCATCAATGACTCCCACTCCTCAGGTTTACTCCCTGGGAAGAGGACCAAATCTTTCCTTGAACCTTTTTTTTGTCTTTTAATAGATCTTATGTGCAGCTTCCCTGATGGTAACGTGGCCTCTCTGCCGCTGGAGTTCAGTACTTAATGGGGAAAGTGTGAAACTTCACATTCACCTCGAGTACCAGCAGTGTGTGTGTGGAAACAAAAAGAAGCAAGCAAAGGTGTAAAGACAGCGTGACTTCAATTAGTAATGGTAGAGAGACAGTAGGATTTTGGGCCGTCCCAGACGAAAGATGAACAATTGTGATTATATCTATGGTCGTCGCTTCAAAGTGGTGGTCCTATGACGCACTGGGAAATTGAAGGATTAAAGATGACCCATCTCCCAGTCTTGTGACCAAAGAGTCTACTGACTGTCAGATATTTAGAACCATGATCCTAAATTGTGAATTCTTCTACAATAAACGTCAAATACCAACCAATAGAAATGCAGTATGATACAACGCACTAATCAGCAGGTGCCAGAGCTGTATGTAAAGCGCCTGCTAACAATAACATTACTTTTGTAAAGCTCTCTTTGCATCATCGGCATCCCAAAATGGCATCCTCAGCCACTGATGTTGCTGCATGTTGCCTTGCCTCGCAGCGTACCACTCAGACCAATCAGAATTGAACTTTGACTTTCGGTGCATTGGTGATGTCTTTCTATTGGTTAAAACAGCAGCAATATTGGTAATGACATTGATTGACACACAAACATACGAGTGTTGCAAACATGGTTGGGACAGAATCGCTTACAAAGAATTCCTGAGTCACTGGCTGTGGTTCAGTTGGTAGAGTCGGTCGTCTTTCAACCTTTCAAGGTCGAGGGATCGATCCCCAGCTCCTGCAGCAACATCCAATGTGTCCTTGGGCGAGACTGTGATCGAAAAGAAGGAATATTTCATATAAACCATCTGATGGTCACTATAGCAACGACTGCCATCAGTGTGTGAATGGGTCGGTGTGACATGTGGTGCAAAAGTACTTTGAGTACTCAGAAGACTAGAAGAGCGCTAGCTCCATTTAGCATTTATATTTGATCCAGTTCTCTTTTGATAGAACATCCTTCTTTTGAAGTCATTTATAGTGTTTTCCAAAGTTTGATTGATTGAATAGTTTAAAATGTAGGCAGGAACTACAATGTGCTGCCATGGTAACAGTTGTATTTACACTCTGTGCCGACTGTTGAGCCTCAGTGACAGTGTGGCTAAATACAGTGTGACCAGAGACCATAGCAGGGAGCCTTGTTAGTCCCGTCGCCTGCAGACAAGAGACAAACTCAAAGGACAGGAAACACAGAAGGTGAAAGAAGCAAAAGAAGACATTTAATATATGCTGTTTGAAGGCTCTCTCTCCATCCTCCTCTTGAATGAGTGTCCTTTTGTTGTGCCAGAGCTCGACGTGTCCACGGGCCAGAATAACATTACACTACAAACAGGTTCCCCGAAGCGAGCCAAAGCAGAGGTCTCGGAAAATCTTCCTCCGCTCTGAAAGGCTTTAGCTCAGTGTGCAACATGGACACGTCCTTCCCTTCCTCTTTAACTGCCAATTTCCATCTTAGTGAAAAATGTTCCCTCCACCCAATAAAGTTCCCTCTTCTCAGCTCTATCATCCAAGTCCCTTCCTCATCTACACACAGTCTGTATAGCAACTATCCTCTTATTATGACTCATGAATAATTTAGAGGGGGGGGGGGGGGGGGGGTTGTTACCAACACACAACTGTTGTTTTGCAGCTGTGCAATAAATCATCTTTCAGACTTGATTCATGCTAATGTTATGCTGCTGTTGTTTAGTCGAGATTAGTGTCTGGACAAACTAAAGAGGCGACCACACTTTTGTAAGTCTGATCTGATGGATTACTTTATCCAACAAGCATCAGATGTTATATATTCGGTTTCATATTTTTCATTAACGTGAAGGTTATACACAGGGTTAACGAGTGGATACAAGAATCCTAAGTAGAGGTGTTTGAAAAAATTAGATTAAAGTCAGAATCACAATTATTCATATCTGAGTTGATTCAAAACGTCCAAAAGTCGATTTTTCAAAATGTGCCCAAATGAGTAAATTCTCAACAGTAGCTAGGTTGAGCACTTTTAATGATAGCCTACAGTACATGGATGCAGCAGGGGGTCAGCCGTGCCGTTATGTATGCCTTGATCCGACACACTATTGTCTGGGCTGTCTACGGAGAGTAAAACATTCAGCTGGTCCCGTTTTCCACTTTTTGTTACATATAAAGAAGCTCTCTGTGCAGTATATCAGTCTCAAGTTCTGTATTCAAACTTAAAATGTTGAATTGCATCATCCCGATTAAACAGGAAGTACATTCAATTTGAATACAATTAGACGAGGAGAAAAATGCAGGGGGAAGAAGTGGAGACAAGGGCTGCACAAGAAGGCATTGGGGTTTAAGTTAGTTGACATTACTGCTGAAGAAAACTGTAACCGGTTCTGCAGAATCTAAAAACATCAACAGGAAATGTGCTGCACTTTAGTTCAATTGACTTATTTTACTTCACACAGGCGGTCGACTAATATAGCAGTTTTTGTATAGAAATAAAGTGAAGATATTCAACATAATTCCTGTCATTATAGTGCTGTCGGGTGTCACCACTGTTAACCTGCAGATGGTCAAATAGTCATTTAGACGATTACATAATCTATTAGCGCTAACCAATACTTATAAAAAAAAAAAAAAAAAAGGAATGCTTTTATGACTTGATATTATTTTCATAGCTCTGGACTTACTGTAGCCACACTAACCAAGACCAAGACATACCCGATACCAGAGTGCTCCAAGACCAAGGCAGGGGACCATAAAGACCAAGACCATAAATATCAATGAAAAGTCATCATCTCATGTTCAGCGGGCGTGTCCCTCACTGAGACCGTAACATCATGAAGGTTGTGTCCGTAACCCGGCATAAAAATTAAATTATGAAAGAATTGAAGTTATTTGTTCTTTTAGAAAAGAGCGCTTTCCTTCTAAACACAGTAACTACATGTAACAACCAATTAACAGGTGAGTAAAATGTTTTTAATCATCCTACCCTATGGGGAGAATTCCACTTTGTTGCCTGGTTAATTTTTGCCCCGAGGATATCTTCAGCTCCACATTTAGTCTCCATGTAGCTGCAGATCTATGTTTCCATTTACTTTTGTTTTTGTTCTGATGTTGCTGCAGGGCTTCTGGTGCCTCTGTATTAATACCGTACTGTAAAAGCACCAGCATGATCATTATAAGTGAAGGTGTCAGACAGCGTAGGTTTGCACAAACACAATCACACAGAGGAGCAGATATGCATGTGTGTGCAGCCTAACACAGAGAGACATGGTTTGATAACACAACCCACTGGCAGGACTTCATTTCACGTTCCGCTTTGTCTGCTCCTGTCTCCATGTTTCATACAATATTAGCTTCATCGCCGTTTTTCCTGCGGTGGTCGCTAAATCAGACATCAATCAGCGCAGGGGCTGAAACAAGGAGAGAACTTCTCTTAATTAGAGGATTCAGTCTAAACCATTAAAACAGATTTTAATGAAGGGTCTGCAAAACAATCAGATAAACAAGGTGACACGTTCATGCAATCACGGTAATTACTTTTGTTTCAAGCGTTTGTAATAAAAATTTGACCTCATGATGGGAAAGATGTCATCCCACGCAGGAGTTGCTTTTATGCAATTTGAGGACTTCAGATTGAGTTTCTTCCACAGTGGCAGCTCTGATTGCTCCGTGTGAAGCACAGTCACCTTGATGCTGCAGGTGAAGTTTGTATTGAAGGTGTGAATGTGGATCTGTGCAGCAGTGATGCCCTTGACGAGCTTTAAGCGACAGGTTTTACTCACAACTGGACGGGGTCACTGAGGGCGGCGTGGTCACGGGAAGGCTGGACCCCTGAAGTCAAAAAGGACAGCTGTGGTTTACACACTAAATGAACCTATTAGCCAGATGGGTATGTCAACCAGAGCAGCAATTCGGGATAGAAAGTCAAAACTTGTTACATTTAATTTGATCTTTATCTATCCATTAGAGGTTCTTTTTTTCTGCAGAAAACTGTAAGGAGAATATGCCATTTCTCCTTACAGAAGTTAGTTTCACTTTAATGAGAGTCTATAAAAAAGTCTATAAAAAATCGTCTTGAGCACCTTAGTCGAGACAGCGCCCTTTTTTGGATTTAAAAATCTCCCACCTTGATGAATATCAGGTTGTGATGCAGACCCGGGTGATGCTCTCTCCTCAGTCCTCTCTCCTACTGTAGCTTCACATGCATAAACACTCTGTCAGTGTGATGATGAGTTCCTCTGAGGCAGAGGCAGACATCAGGTATGGAGCCTGTGTGGCAAAAATATGATCATAATCGTAATTATCTATATCAACTGACATGACATTTTTTATTGTGATAACATTTTTAGTCATATCGCTCAGGCCTACTTACAAGAGAAAATACATTTTACCCGCAGACAATTTTCCTAAGTTAAGACAAAGAATGTTTTGAAAATATAGACACTTAAATTCTTCAGCATTTTTGCAGTCATAAAGGCATTGGGTCACGACAGCAGTTCATTGTAACCACAGACAAAAAAACAGAGAGAGTAAGATGATGTGATTCTTCAGCAAATCGTCAACTGATGTTTGACTGAAACCTGGCAATGATCTTGTCAATAAGCGACTGAATGATTGACACTGGCAAGGTCACGGTCCTGTGTGAGGAACCTAATCTGGTGCAGCCTTCAGCGCTGAATGACAGATGCTCAGCTCGTCCATTAACGGCGCAGCGTTTCGTAATCTGATCGAGTAACAACTTAACATGTCAAGACAAATTGGCGTCGCAGTCATTGTGGAGCTGCTGAGCTCTCTGTGATGTACAGGTAGCTCTGTCGCAGGAATCTGAGAAGCTAATGAGGAGAAGTGAGGGAGGCTTTGATTTCCTAAGACGCCCGGTTTGTAGTTACATGCTTCTCTTTAAAAATCCTGTTTCATTTCTATGGTTCTGTGTCTTCTGAAGTAAGACGTTTTAGTTGTTCCCGTCAATAGAATTTTCCTCACACACTCTGTTAGTTTGTTTTTCTCAAAACAGTCCCACTTTCTTGTCCGTCTCAGAAATGCTTTCAAGGGAAAGATGGCAGCTTTGATGGCTCAATTTGTTTCTTCGCTCCACATCAGCAAAACAACATTGAGGCATCGGGCTGTTATGAGGAGACCTTACCATTCTTAGTGGTTGATAAAAAGCAACATTCAGCTTCAATGGGTTCTTTGAGAACTTCAAAAACCCTGACATGTGAAGTGACTGACTGTCTTTCAGGAGGATGCTACATCCTTTTGTTGCCTCAGCCAGTGATGAGAGGCAGGAGTCTTTTCTCAATGCAGGAACGTAACTTCGCCATGCTTCAACTGTAAACTCCTCTTTGGCCTGGTGGGCTGGACGAACAGCTATGATTGGCTAAATTGCCATTCAATAAATCTGACTTGACCAATAGGTTTTCATCAATGACTCCCTTGGTATAAAGCGTTGGGGATTAAATTACGTATCAGTAAAAGTGTGGGTGTTGCACCCTAAGGAAAGATGCACTTGGGGTGTCCTTGGGCCCAAAATGCTAACAATGCTAAGGCTGTCACCTAGCATGGTAGGCAACTGTTATCAAGGGGTCAAAATGTGAGGTACATGACATATTATTTTCTGCTTTTACTTTTAAAAAATAACACAAAACCACGACTAGTGCGTTGAAGATTGAAGTCTGAGTTCATGTCTTTCTTAATTCCACATGTAATGAGATAATTGTGTAGTATTTCTTGTTTTTGACCGAGGTGGTGTTATGAGATGTTTTCCTGAAGAATTCCTTTTTATTCCCCCAGAAGGTCTGAGCCACATCCCTCACCCACTGTCGGCCTCGGAGGAAGCTCGGCAAGTGTGACCATTTCAATAACATCAAACACGGTGGACAGTTTGCAGCCCACTTGTGTCCTTGGCAGTGGCTGAAAGCTTGCCTGAATTATGTATCTCTAGATACCATATTCTGAAGGCGAGGAAAAGAAACAACACACCGATGTCCATGTTACATTTACCGCTCCGAGGTTATGTCATTCCAAGAAGCAAGTCTACACTACATCAGAGATATATTTATAGATATATTTCTTTGTAAGTTATGTGTGCTTAGTTGTCTGTAGAAAAAGATATCCACATTTCAAATGGATTACGAGGCATTTCCTGGCATAAGAATAAAACAGCCAAACTGCTTGCAGATGGTGTCATCTTCTAATGGTTAATGGCAAATGGACTTGAGCTCATTTAGCGCTTTCCTAGTCTTCTGACTACTTTTTACACCACAGGTCACACCCTTCCCATTCTCATACTGATGGCAGTGGATGCTATGTAAAGTGGCCTTCAGTATTATCTAATCCCATACATCCACAAAGTAGCAGGAGTAACTTGGGGTTAAGCGTCTTGCCCAAAGAAAACATCTAGCTGGGGGATCGAACCTCCGACCTTCGGGTTGGAGGGACGACTGACACTACTTCTGATCTACAGTGTAGTGTGTGGTCTCTCATGTTTTTAACATCTTTTTAGATTCTACAGACGACATCCTAACACTGCTTTTCCTTTAATAACGAGTCAAAGCGTCTGCTGTGCTGTGAAAAAGGACTTTGAAACTGATTCATTTACAAAATGAAAACATCATTTGAAAAAGTTTTTTTTTTTTTTTTGCAATCAGCATAGCTGGAGAGTCTTTTGTGCAGAGAAAAGTGTTGCAGTCCGGAGCAAAAACAAAAACAACAGCAGACACATGCGGTTATTGTTCTTGATAATGTTGTTACATTACAATTCATCTCAGCTCCTTTTTAATATTTGTTATCCACATCACGGACAAAAAAGAAGAGCTGTTCGATAAAGCCTGGATCACTGTATTTCAACAGCAGGAAAACAGATGTATTGATATCAAAATGTCAGTGATTATTACTCTTAGATAACAGCAGCACACGCTCACTGTGATATAACCTGTAATATTAGAGAGGAAGCGTTGCCAAGTTATCTGCCGTCCACCAGCAGTATGTACCGTCTACTTCAGATGATGACCTCTCTGGGCGGGGCAGAGTGGGTTCAGAGCTTTAGTGTCTCTGACACATTTGTCTCATAGTGTCTCTGACGGTTGTTCAGTCACATCAGAGGAAAATTCTTTACAGCAATACCAATTCCGTGCTAATGAAAGTGGGAGACAAACCATGAAGAGTGAAGCTTCAGGTAGACTGACTGGCAAAAGTTGAAGGACTTCTATTTAGACGACCTCAACCAGGAAGTAAGTGTATTCACACAGATATAATCAACAATTCAACCATGTTGTCATGTCTTGTTACGGTCACTACTCAATGGAAAATGGACTGCATTATATAGAATGTTTCTAGTCGTCTGAACACTTATGACAAGTTTACACTAAATGTAATATCAAGCCTTTCACATGTAATGTGGTTCTATGAGGTGTATCTTAGCCAGGGAGGCTTTTTATACAGGAGGAGCTGGGGATCAAAACATCGACCTTACAATTTTGACAATGACCTGCTTGACCTCCAAGCCACAAACACCTCAATTTAGAGTGCAACTAATGTATTTATCCAGCATCCACATTCTCCAGCTATTTCATTGCAAAACTGCCTCCAAAAACACTGCAACTTTTTAAAAACCGTGCTGTGAAATCAGACATTTAACGCTGCAGCAATCCCCAAAAAAGGCAACGAAATCCTGGAGGGGCTGAGTAAACATCTAAAAAACTGTCAAAATTCACATCTATAAATACAAGTCAGAAATTAAGTCAGAAACACTGCAGAAGAACAAACACAAAAAAAAAAAACACAAAACCTGACAAACTGCACACATGCTCCAGTTGCTACCTGCCCTATTTGTCCTCTCATTTTTCCTTTTCCCACACTGTACCATCGCTCTTCCTCTCTCTCTCGTCCTCTCTCTTACACAAACACATAGACACACACACACACACAAGCACTGCAGCACTCTCCCTGGCACTGACAAGATACATGATGAACGCATCCACAGTGATTTATAATAACTCACTCCAGAGCGATGCCATTGCAGAGGAGGAAATTGAACAAACAGGCCATGTTATCTGTCACCAGATGACCCAGTTCAAGTTCAAGAAGCTGCCTGTCAAGTACAATTGACTGCACAACTGATATATTAGACCTTAATGGCAGCAGAAAAAAAGAGGCTCTTAACGATTGCCTTTGCTGGGCATGTGAAGGTCCCACAGAGGGGTGGATTGCAAAAGGAAACAAATGATTTCCTGAAGCAGCATCTTTCTTCCCAAAAAAATAAAAAAAATCCATCTGATATAGACACTAATGTGGTACTTTGAAGGGAATGGTTTTAGTTTGTGTTCTTTTTTTGCTTGATGAGAACACAGTAGGTGAAAAAACGGTTAATCAGTAAGCTAGCTACTAGTGGTATGAGCATACACCAGTTTCAGGACCCAGGGAAGCTCAAATCCTGTCATAATGTTGGCTAACTTGTTCCAGGTTTTAAATGGATCAGAGTAGGCATTTCATAGCTTCTCCATAAAGATCAGAGAAGACAACTGATAATTAAAATATGAAGTAAAAAACAGGCCTCATTTTAAGCTAAAACAACACGTGTTGTAAGTCGTTAGCATCTGTCAAACGATTGACATTAGCATTCAACACAGTCCTAGCTTAAACCACTGTTAGCTATAAGTTACTCCTATCTTATCCTGCCGTATAACACGATCAAATGTGAACAGACACTAGCTAGTTAGCTGGAGTATTAGCATGAAAGAGAGATAATTTTACAAGTTGTTATTTGTAGGCCACTTGAAAAATGGCCGAATGTTTCTCCAGTTTTTCTTCTTTAGTAATCTTTTTTGAGTTGCTACTCGTTTTGGAAGTGTTGACTGATGATGATAATTTCTGGATTTTTTTACTCAGAACAGAATACATATTTCAGACTCCATAAATTAGCATAAAATCAGATATGGCTCCTGGTCAGAATATGATACACAACAGAAGGACATTATAAGCACCCGAGCTTCCTGACATTAGCTTGACTTCAGAGGAAAATGGCTGCCTTATAAATAAAGAGAATTAATTAGAATCAATGAATGCTAATGTTCAAAATTGTGTTGATTTTCTGCCATTCCATTTGAGAATTTGACCTGCTTTTCTGGTCACTTATTATACTTCAATAACTGTTCTCATTTTAGCTCTGTTTTTGCTCTCCACAAACACCGCAAAGTGATATATCTACTCCTTTAGTTTTAAAATGCTCCTTCATGTTAACCAGGAAGATGCTAACTTTTGTTGTTTTCACACTTGCACAAAACTCCTAAAAACGTCCAGATGTTTTCAGGTTGAGCCCCATTACTGAACACAAACGGTCCAATTTTCATTGAGACTTTAACCAGAATTTTTCCTGCCAGCCCCCCGGGTAAGTTTTCTGCATTGAGCTTATTCACCTCGAGCGAACAGGCGGGAGTACTGACATGTTATCCTATGACCATAGACTGTATGCATGCTTTTGATCTCCATGCACATTAGGAAACTGCTTCATTATCTTCTGTGTTCACCAGCATGTTCTCCTCCTCTATTTTGTTGATATAGTGAATGTGTCAAACTACAGAAATCATTGATGTAAAAGCAAAAATGGTCATTTTAGCATATAGAAACTCTGTTGCTTCATGCACCACTTCCAGGTTATTATTTTAACATAATGTCTTCCCTTCTGAGAACCCCCCAAACCCCTTTTGACCAATAGGAATGGTCTGCTGTTGTGTGGTGCATGTATGAACAACCAACTCAAGACATTTTCAAGAGCAATCTGCCTGAGATTTTCTAGAAATTTTCAGGAGTGAATGTGTGAAAACAGCATTAATCTGTCTTCTTTTTGGTGTAGGCTGAAATCTTATAATTGGTTTATTTGAGTCTTTTAACCTTTTGTTTGGTATTAAACCAAGGTGAACAGTAGAAAAATAAATCTTAAGAGCAGGGTCAAACCAAAATAAACAGCTAAAAAATGTGCCGAAGGGGGACTGCAGACTAAAATATTGGTTCACACTACAATAATAAAACTTTGAAGCCATTTGACCCATTAACAATATAAAGGTATGGTTTTAAACATACGGTAAACACTTAAAATAAAGTTGTTGAAAAAAACAACTTTTAGTCTTAAGTATCAGAGCCAAGGCTTCATGTTTACTCATCCCTCCTGCTGGTAAATGACCTCCAGCCATGTCTCAAGCACCCTGTGCTCCATCATGTCGGGTTGAGTTTCTAACAAGTGGTGGTAGTTCGAGCACCACTGACTCAAATCACTGCTGCATTGTGTTTTAATAAGCAATATGATCTGACATTCTAACCCCTATGGACACAAAGAGCATGATATATATATATTTCCAGGGCAACAGCCGTGACCAAGGTTTCAAATGGACTTGTGATGCTGTGTTTTCCAATATATTTGATTCACAGATGCTTGTTAAAAAAAGCCTCAAAATAAAAAAAATAAGAAACATTTTTGTTAAAGCTTCTGTGAGGTGTTTTGAAACTGACTTAAATTAATCCTGATGTCCCTATTTGACAAACTACAGCAAACAAGGCCATCGGTATAAAGAGTGATTATTTCCATGGCATGTGAATGTTGCTGCGGGGTTGGTGGCATACGAGCATGCCTTAGGATAAATTGAAAAAAAAATGTTTTTACATGTTCCATTAGGATCAGTGAAACATTTGACACTTAAAAAAATCAGGGTGCATTATGTCATCAGAAAACTACTTACACATGTACAGTACAAAATCAGTAAATAAATAAATAAGAGGCACCAATATGACCACAGGGGGCGCCATAATCAACACAAACTGAAAGTTCCTCATAGGAGCTTTAATTTGAAAGTGAAAAAGGAGAGATTTGAAAATGGAAGTGTAGAAAGTGAAGATGTTTCTGAGTTAAAGAAAAAAGTACATTCTTATATATAAGGTGCATATAACTGCTCAATTTGTTTCAAGCTCCCAGCTCTTTGATTTAGTGGCAGGAACAATTTTGCTCAAAGCAGCACACTTGTCAGAGACACTTTCTCAAAGGAGCAGCTAATAACATGACAGCTACAAAACAAAACACAACTCATTAGTGTTGTGAAGAAGCCCGGAAACATATGTCGCAGCATATGGTTGGAAGAGGAGATCAGGATCTGATTTTCCATAAGACAGTTCAACTCGGAGTAAAACGTAAAAAAAAAAAAAAAAACATCCCGGCATACGCCTGCTTTTGGACAACACATTAACCTTTTGGCAGAGCTGAAAGTAAGTGAAGGCACAGCTGTGAGGGCAAAGAGGCAGCGGTGGAGGTGCATTCAGATTTGCAGTGTTGCACCTCAGTCCTCTGCAGACATGACTCCAGAAGGCCTTGTGCTGTTTTTAATGTTTTTTTCATCACAGTAAACCCAATACACAAGCTCATTCACAGTGGGGGTAATACAGAGCAGCCTACAATTGGAGTGGAGGTAAAATTGCAATCAATCGACACGGCAGGAGATCCCCACGGGTCAGTTTACAGTTTCATTAGAGGAGCAGCAGAAAAGCTTCACGGTGACCTGGTGGACTGTGAATCTCTCAACACTAAATTATCTCCTGTTTAGCTGACAAAACATACTTTGGCCCTCTCACTTTTAGGGCTGAGCTTTAAGTACAGTTCGGTCAAAGTGCAGTCCAGCATTCAAAGCATAACAAACAATTTGACCCTTTAAGTATTTTACTTGATTATGTGAAACGGAGACACCCACCTGCCAGACTCCAAGTAAATTCTCCATGTGTAGTCAGGTTGAGCTGATGTGAGAACACAGCAGGAAATATTCAGGATGATTCACTGGGAGCGAATGAAAGGGGGGTGATGGTGTTTATATCTTGCAATGGGCTCGGGACATAGACTGTATGTGTGTCCAGTGCACATAATTGCTTCATCATGTCTTCTGTTTGCCAGTAAGCTCTTCTCCACTTTGTTGTTGAGACTGGGAATATGTCCATAAAACCTTATCAGGGTAATTAGAGACAATGTTGTAAATGGGATTTAATTCCCTTTAAACAATGCGTGTCACAAAAGGGAAGTCTTAAGTAGAATCTTTTTTAGTTTTGAGCTCATTAACACCTCTCTTGTCAACGTGTCACTTGATATTTAGGCATGAAAATATGAAGCGTTGTGATCTAAAAATGTCACAGTGTTATGATTAAATCCTTAAATTAATAAGAACTGCACAGGTTTAAGACATTTATAGCTGTGACTGTGTGTTAAATGAGCCTTTTGGGAATGTGTGAACACAAGTGTCAACAGGGCCAAGTTTCTATTAAAAATAAAGACGTGTCATTAAGCCTTTCTTCAAGGTGGGATACATTACACGCCTCACATTTTAGGAGAGCTGTGGGCCCTCAGCATCTCACACATCAGAACATGGATAAACAAGACAGATGCTGCTGTCTGTCAGGATGGTGAGAACACGTGCTAAAGGCTGATGATATCCCACTTACATTGTTTTACACTAACGCTACTATTATTGCAGTCATTAGTCTAAATTATTGACTCATAACCCCACATTTCTGCGCAGCCATCCCGGAGTTTGGAGTTTAATTTATATGTAAATGCATTTGTACCTCCTGTATTATTTTGTTAGCACATCGTCTGTTTAAATAAGATGTGGGATGTTTGGTTTGGAGGCATGTTGATTGTAAAGTCGAATAGTTGGACTCCAGAGAATTACTCCAATATCTTTAACTTGGGGAAGATTTTTGATGTAATAAAATGGAAGATGTATTCCCTTGTTTCATGTCTAGCTGTAACAGAATGGGTTTGTATTTTTGTCTCACAGTTCAAAACAAGAAAAATGAAGCCAATGTTGAAGTGCAAAATCCTGCAGTTCCACAAGTGTCCACTTGAGGCTGGCTCCAGGAACCCCAGAAGTCACTCACAAAAAAGCAATTTTTACAGCATAAATAAACATGTTTACAACCTGGTACAAAAAACAAAATAGGTCTGATTAGTTATTGTCATCACTGGCACACACTGTACGGGGGATGGATTTTTTTAGTTTGAAAACAATACATGTTATCCTTAGTTAGCCTCGTAGCTGACATGATTGACAGGTGGGCGCAGAGTAATGGTTCATCAAGAGGCTTAAAACCCGCCTCAGCTCCAGCTCTCAGCCTGTCTTTATGTTGACTGAAAGTTAGCCTGAGACAGGATTTCCAGCATGGCGGCTGCTGCTGATGAGCCTCTCCATTAATATTTTAGTGCGGAACAGAAAATACCTTAGTTTAGAGGACAGGAAAGATTTGTTGTCTACAGCCTGAATGATCAATCATAAATCTTATTAAACTACTTTGTGTGGCACTATTCCTGGTTTGAAACATTAACAATCCCTAAAGACTATGATTACAGTGACAGCCCTGATGCTGTAATTAAGGATTTTCCAAGAGAAAGTGCACTCTTTAGAAATCTGTCGATGTGGGCTTAAAATCTCAAAACAAAGAAAACAAAGCTGTCATAGCTGCTACAGCTCAATAATGGGAAAAACAACCAAAGGTCGTGAGCAAATGTGTCTTCATCGAGACTTATTGAGTTATTAAATTCAAATAACCACCCACGATGAAGCCTGAGTTATCTCTCACTCCCTCTGAAATGTAACTTCTGATTGAGCACAAGTACACACTGAGAATGATGATGTCCTCTGTTCCTCTTAATCGACAAATTAGCTCTTCTGTTAATATTGCAGTTATGGAATTCTCTTAACGTCTCGGAGATACATTTCATTAAAAGACAGTTGAGACTACGTGTGGTGTACATCTGGAATTAATAATTAAAAGCTGTCACCTGTTCAATGCAGAATATTTGATCCATTCAACTGATCCATTGAAAGTTCATAAAGCAGTGTTAAAAATATCTTTAATAAAATGTGCATCCTTAAGACTATTGCTTTGCTCAAAAATAAAACTTGTCGTCTCTAGTTAACACTTGTGTTTCTGTCTTCAGAGAGTTCCAGAAACACCATATATTGTATATATTTTTTATTTTTATTTTGAGTAGATCAACCCCATGTACAGGAGGTGCGATATTTCAACCAAAAAGTTGTGCAGTGTTTTCAGTTTCTTGCTTCCGTCAACTGTTTTGTACCTGCGAAACGTCTGACAGAAGCAAGAAACTGAACAGAAAACTAGGTTTAAAAAAAGCGCTTGACAGACGGTTTGAGACCAGGTTTTTTCCAGGCACTGAAAACAGCTACACGACCCACTTTTGGGTCCCGACCCACCAGTTGAGAACCACTGCTCTAAAAGAGGGCGTATGTCTCTATTTTACACTGGTATATTGGTCGCACCGGTGTATAACATGCAGCTCACTTTTTAGATGAAAGTTTGTCCTGGTTTTACGGTCTTTGGCCTTCACAGCGGGCCTTACTGCAGTGGCAAAATGTGCAGAAAAATTCAAGGCCCAAAAGTCTGATGGGTTTGATTATTGATAAGGACTGTCAGTGAAAAACCATAAAGAAAAGGACTCTTAATAGCAAACCTCCAGTCCTCAGCTGTTCAAAAGTAGTCCGCTGGCAGAGACCCAGACCTGGGACTCCTGCAGCCCTCAGCAAACACTCTGCAGAGCCCCTAATGCAGAAGTTCAGAGTACGGCTAATGTGTTCTTAGCGGCTGATAAAGACATTGCACTACAAAATGTGTGCCATCGTGTACACGTTGTACTGATTTTCACACAAAATAAAACCTCTTGACATCACCAGCAGGGGCTGATCTAGATGACCCCAGCTGCCCCCCCCCCCAGTTTTGTGAATAGAGCACAAAAGGCTGACGCTTCCTTCCACTTTCTTTTCCTTCCCTTGTGTTTGTGGTTGCTGTTATATCCCTGAGGTCTTCAGTGTTTCCTGTTTTATTTTGTAGTTCTTTCCCGAGTGTGTCATAATTTGACTTCCTGCCCTTGGTTGTTTTTCCCTCCAGTTTGATTGCCCTCATCACTTTCACCTGTCTTCTTTGTCACACCTGGTTTTGATGACCCTGTGTCTCGGCTCTGTGGTAATTCCCTTTCTGTGTCAGTTCTTTATATGTCGTTCCCACAAAGCTTGCTTGCTTCCTTCCCTCCTTGTAACTTTGTTGCACGTTTCGCTGTGTCTGAAGGTTCAACCCTCAAATGTTAACCTTTAGGATGTCATTAAGTGTTTGAGAGTGTGCTCAACCAGGAGAGGACAAAGAGCAGAGAGAGATATAGGAAGTGACCTCTACTTGACCTTAAAGTTGTGAAGTACCTCGTGTGCTGTCAGCCGCTGCTCCTTTAACCCTCACAAAAAGTAACGAACCTTTTCCTGCAGCCGAGCGGTCGCAACAAACCAGCCTGTGACCCCATAAAGCAACGATTACCTGAATCTAAAAAGGTCTATGGGGGCTTTCATGATCAATTCCTTATTGTTTCCCTGCCTGACATGTAATCGATGGATGGCCCATCATGAAAGCCACTGTAATGTCGGGTCATGATATCGAGAACATTCGATTATTGGCCACCAGGTGAAGGCCCTTCAGAAGGCTCCCCGAGGGACGAAGGCATTTTAATACTGAAGCATGATGGGATGGGAAAGCAGTTCAAAGAAAGGAGCATGCAGTGTCATTGTATCTACTGTCAGCATGACCTAAGAGGTTTATTTGTGGGAGAATTTAACACCTTAAATTTGATAAAACTATCCCCTTTACAATTTCAAAAAATGTTAAAGCTAGAGCCATGAGTCTGTGGCAAGCAGAAGGATACAATAAATGTCAGATAAACAAAGTTAAATGAGCTACTTTTGAATGTAAAAATACTCTGTTTTAAGTAAAAGTGTGAGCAAAAAAGGTGTTTCTAGTATTACAGTTAAACATATCCATCATTTAGAATGGTACATTTTCATAAACATACACTGCATCACTAGATTGCTGCCATCCAGCCTAATGTTACACTACGACCAGAAAGCAAACAGTACAGTGGAAGAATGGCATGCCGTAACAGGGTGCAGTTTTTTGATCTATAAAAAGGAGATAAAGTTAGACTGAAGACTGGTGTTGCTGGCAGTGCTGACGTTAGCCACACTCAGCAAACCTATTTGACATTTGTCGTTTATTCTGAAGTGTGAGCCAAGAATTCACAGCTCTTTTGGTTCACTTCACTTGTTTGATCATCGTTTTCTCACCGACGGCAAACTGAACTCTGGTGCGCTTGGAAACGAACAAAGACCCCAAACCAAAAACAAATATCCCACCAAGAGAAACCAGAGTTCCTTTCAAACAGTCCAAACCACTCAGGTTTGAATGCACACTAAACATTGGTGCTTTTTGCAGTTGGGAATCAAGAAGCCTGAAACCCTTAACATGCTTTATTTGCAAATTTACATCCAAGTACAGTGGCGCTGCCAGCCGTGAGCGTACATTTTATTACGGGTTGAATTGTTTTAAAAGAGAAACAAAGCTGTGACCACGGTAGATCCTTTGATTAATGGTGAAGGATTATCATATCAAAACATTTCTGGTGCTGGGATGTGAAGTTATCTATGATGAATTAAGATTAATTGACGCAACATTTTTCAGGATCAATGCTCGAGACAGAGAGCCAGAGAACATTTCATTGGACTTTCCCAGATATGTCCATGTCATTTGCAAACCTACCAAGAAAGTTACAAATCCAACTTTTCCACTCTGACTCAGGCTTTAGTTCCCCTACTGCGCTGGAAGTGTGACTGCACCCTTAAATTGCTCTTTCCACACTTGTGCTGGCCTGTTACTGAAGCCACTGGCCCAGTTTACTCTTCCTCTCCTCAACAATCAAAACGGTAAGAACTGAAGCAGTTTGGGCTTGAAAGGCGTCACTCCACTCAATTCAGGCTGATTTGGATTTACTCAGCCATTTAGGAAATACAACGTAAAAACTCTCCTTGGCTGGTCCAGACGGTCCCAGACTGTCCCTGACCCGCATGGGGCTCTTGTCACATCTCTCTTTCAGCAGACAGAAATGGAGTTTGACTCGGGCTGTTCTTGCCCTGAAGCCTCCGGGGGCTGTATTAAAAAGGCATCGCAGCAATGTTGACAGGAATACATTTATTGGGATTGTGTCTCCTTTCAAGAGGCGGCTGGGGGGGTGGCGCTGGCTGCCACAGGTCGCCTCGGCTGGCTGGCAGGCCATTTGATCTCCACCTGCACCGGATAGTCTCGCACCATGCTGGCGGCTTCGGATGGAGCCTGAAAACCATGAAGTTGAAGGAGATCATGTGTTTATTTGTTTATTTTTTAAATAATTGAGCAGAGAGCTGTTTTGTTTTTTTTTCCCGCCAACTAATTTAGTGGACATCTCTTACTGTTTTTCCTGCTGCCTTTTGTCAAGCTCGGCAGTAATTGCTCGGCTGTGGGGCATTTTAGAATATGAATGTAGCAGCTAACGACATTAGGCGCTTCATACTTCCTGCCCTCAGATGATGTGCTGTGTCATAAAGGAAGGAAAACATCTCCGTGGGTTGTCATTTTGGCTTTCTGCATCAATGCAAATCAGTCAGCAGCAGGGACATTTTGCTCGTCTGTTTTTCTGCACCAACAAACTTTGTCACGGTTTACAGCACCTGCAAAAAACCTCATAAAACGACAGCACTGTTATTGTGACGGCATAACCATGAATCTTTTTTTATTTTTATTTTTTTACTGCAAATGAAGCACCCCTTTCCCAATCCAATGTTTGTAGGACTTTAACATACATAATTAAAGAGTTTCTAAACCAATGAAACAGGCCGCTCCTAAAACCTCCTCTTCCTTTCATTAGATATTTTAACACTGCAAAACTGTGCAGTAATGTCTTTACCTCTAATTGCTCTTGTCACAGTATTGATCCAACACCATACGTCTACTGTTCCTGTCCTGCTAAACCCCAAAAGACTAGAAGCTGTAAGGCATGTGTGAGTGAAGCATTGTAGCTTATTATCCCCCCCCCCCTCCTAAAATCATATCGTCAGCTCACACTCTCAGCTGGGTAACTCGAATGTCTCACAACATTTCATGGTGCAATAATGGAAAAAAACGTCCAAAGTGTTAATTGTTCTCACTCAGTCGCTGAGAATACAGAGGTGTTTGTATGACTTAAAAGAGCAGTGAAGAAATTAAATTACCTTAGGTGCATGTTTGCCACCCATGTCTATCTGGTCACATCTTTATTTGTTGTTTTTTGGTTTTTGAAGGTTTTTATTTTTATTTTTATTTTTGGGCTTTTTATGCCTTCATTGTAGAGAGATCACAGTGGATAGAGTAAGAAATCAGGGAGTAGGGAGAGAGGACCGAACCTGAGCCGTCCGCTCCGAGGAGTACAGCCTCTGTACATGGGAGGGTGCAAACTATCCACTAGGCCACCTGCACCCCTGGGTTTTAAGAGGTTTTAATGGAACATTCAGACAAATCAATTATTTCTGACGCCATTTTCACGACTTAGTGTTTGAAGATCTTGCCTGACCTGGCGACGGTCGTCTCTCAACAAAAAGGTCAGGGGTTCGATCCCCAGCTCCTGCAGCCACATGTCCACATGTCCACATGTGTCCTTGGGCTAGACACCTAATCTCAAGTTTCCCCCACTGCTTTGTCTGTGGCTTATGAATGTGATTAGTTAAAGATACAATCAATTAATGGTACAATAACAAATGATGACGTCAGGGCTAGTGGGCAATCATGCTGGGGATCGAACCCCCAACCTTCCTGTTGAGAGACGGCCGACTCTACCACTGAGCCACAGCTGCCAGATCTTGCCTTTCAAGTCGGGCAAGATCTTCAAACACAAGGAAGTGGAAATGTTCTGGAAAATGCCGTCGGAAATAAGTGATTTGTCTGAATGTTCCATTAAAACCTCTTAAAAAACACTTGGTGGGATCAAACCTCCGACCTTCTAGCTGAGAGACTACTGACTACCAACTGGGCCACAGCCGCCACTGACCAAGCTTCTGTATGAGATGACTTTGGCTCTGTGCACGCTTGAGCCAATCATTTCCGCTCTTGCAAGGACTGTCGACTGCCACTCGACTTTGAATGTCAACAGTGTTGTCCCCACAAACACAATTAAACGAGGAAACCGCCTCTTTCAAAAACCTTCTGCTTATGATCCACCATGAGTCATTACTTTATAATGTGATTTTGGAGTGAGTATTGCTGTAAGAAGCACAATGACTCTTTATGGGTTTTTGTCATTGCATTTCACCTTACAGGCCCCTGCAGCATTATGCAAACAAGGTTAGGATGAAATCTGACTCCGACACCTCTTCTGACAGCAAAGTCATTACGAGGAGATTATGAATCAAACATTTAGTCCACAGTCAGACTTATGAGATGGATCGGTGAGGGCTCCTGGGCTCTTTTGCATTTAGATAACCTCGCGCGGCCCACTCCAACACTCCGCTTTATTAACGCTCGCCCAGACTAATAATGTCGAACGCCCTATTAATTGTTGGAAATGTTGGCTTCTGATCCCCGTGTCGCTCTTCCTTCCCACCTTTGTCTATTCCGAGCGCAAGATATATGTGTTGACAAGGTGTGATCAAAGGCGAGCACTGATGTTACGACTTCAGTGCGATTCTATACCGAAGGATCAAGGGTTTTTAAATGCAGAGGAAGCAGCTGAATCCACAAAACGATGAATGCGCCACATCTTTTTCTCTGGTTCTGCTCAGTGTTTGGCCCTGAATCAAATATCCAAACACAACATGAGATCCTATAAAAATGTATTGATCTCTGTGGGGGAATTGAGCTGCTGCAGCGGCGCGAGTGATGGTATTCAGCGTGGAACAAAAAAGACTACGAGATCACAGACAAAAAGAAAACACACTTTTGTACCTGCCAGCCATAAGCAGTGAAACAGAACAAAAGCAGCAGTTGAATCATACGGTTATACATACAGTAATAATAGTATATTTTCACTATAAGGATTCTATATTATGAGCAACTTAGGCTAAAGCAGTGGTTCTTAAATGTTTTCTGACATGCTGTCTGTGCCCCCCAAAATGAACAAAATGGTGACTAAAAGGGCAATATATGCTATAAAACAATATAGCAATGTAATATAGTTTAACTTTGAGCAATGGGATTAGTAAATATGGGGCGGCAGTAGCTAACCAGGGCTGGCCAGTTAGACGTCCTGACCACTCTGGATATGCAGAAGAAAACTTATTGGGATTAAATATCTCTTTTCCAAGAGTGTTCTGTCCAAGATGGACAGCAACAGCAGAGTTCAAAAAGGGTCATGACAAACAGTGATCATAAATACATCCAAACATAACACAAGATACATGAAATAATACGCAACGTACATCAGAGAGTAAGTACAACACAAGCAAGGATCTAGAAAAAAGGAAACGTCAGTAAGAGCAAACGATCAGCTTTAAGTCGGATTGGACATCGCATAGAGGTAAAGCACAACATCTACGGCTGTTCTTGAGAGCTCTAATCAGTATAAAAACCATCATAAGATCATCGTCATTGGCCTCATCACCATCAATAATATCAAAACCATCGTTATCATCATCATTAAGGTCGTTATTCACAAAAGAGATGTGTCTTTAGCTTTTCCTTAAAGGTGCAAAGGGACTCTGCAGATGGAATGGAATTCGGAAGTTCGTTCCTCCACCGGGGGGCGACAGAGGAGAAGAGTTAAACAACAAATCAAAACCAACCACAATCAAAATAAAGTAAGATGAAGATTACATTTAAAAAAAAAAAGATTTATATTACATATACACTTAGATTAGATATATAAAATCACTACACAAGCATCTGATGCAAATTACTTTTTATGATAGATCCCTAATTTAAAGTAACGTAATAAGTTCATATCAGAAGAGGAGTTCAGCACAGGCCCGAAAGTGGCACAAACCAGAGTCTGTTTGGACTCAAAAACGAGAAGGACTTCATCCATAAATGAAAACTTTAATTCAAACACTGAATTTGGTCTGGTTCATTTAGAAGACATTTTTTTAAACTATCTGTTATTGCAGTGGAGAACAGGATTAAGCTAGCTGGCTGGCAGCTAGCAATCCTGCTATTTGGTAGGGGGCATGTGATTGGCTGAAAGGTGAAGGGGTGGTGACTTATGACCAATGACCAATAACATGTACATAAAGCATTAAAGTCAAATTTCCAATTAAATAGTTACGGGTAAAAAAAAAAGTTAATATTAACTAGGGCTGGGCAACGATTAAAAGTTTTAATCATGTTAATTGCATGAGTTCCTGTGATTAATCGCGATTAATCGCATTGTTATGCGCAAAATCCAATAATGAATTAAAAAGTAGTGTATAGTGCACTTTTATTGTAAATGTACTTCTCAACAATGTAATCAAAGCAAATAAATACAAAACTAAAGCTTATTGCATTCGTTGCAGTTTGGACACAGAGTGGTGTGGGTCTCCTCTCTGCTCTCTGACTGACAGCCTGTGAGTGCTTTTGGAAGGGGGAGGGGCTCACGGCAGCACCCGCTGCTCGTTGAGGACAGTAACTGCAGAGCAATACGTGCTTTCACGTCAGTTTCTTACACCAAAAAAGTCTCCAATAACACCAGAAAAAGTCGCTAGATTTGTCGCTAGTAGCTGTTGACAAAAAAAGTCGCCAAGGGGGTTTGGAAAGTCACCAGATTTAGCGAGAAAGTCGCCAAGTTGGCAATACTGTGTCTCCTCTTTCCTGTGAGCGCCGCAGCAGCCATGCGCAGCAGTAAGCAACATACTAGGCTCGCTCACGGTGGAATTTAACAAAATAAAAGCCAGTGAGCAACAGACTTTTACAATAAGAAAATAAATAATAAAAACTGTGTTAATGCGAGATAAAATAATTGTCGACGATAATTAATTAATGAGTTAACGCGAAAATAACGCGGTAACGTGCCCAGCCCTAATGTTAACAGATAACAGATAAAAGACTAACAAAATGACGAATTGAGTTGATGTATATTTTTAATTTGTTGATTTATGTTTTACCAAATATATATGTTTTTCCATTTCATCAAATAAAAAGTATTTTATATATTGGCCACTTTGGGCCTCCATACAGCTAAAGCTAAAAGTGTCCTAAACCACATCAGATAGTATTTGATGCTGTGACCTGGTCGAATATTTGAAATCAATATGAAGGGGGAAATGTTCCAGAGGTGCTGTATGATCTCAGTCTGCATCCTGATCAATATTACATCCTCATTAGCGGGACAAATTATCCCTGGTCTCAGAGGTTCAGCTCACCCTGCATCTCGCTGCTGCAACGCTCTGCCTCCCTCAACGGCCCGGCTCGTTTCTAATCACACCTAAAGGGAGAATTTTGATCGAGATTAATTGCATCCCTTGAAACCCCCGGCAGCTTGGGCCCTCGCCACCCATCCGGCCCCTGAGAGTATCGGTTTAACCCGGGTAAAACACCGAGACGGCTGCCAGGGAGGAGGAAGAGAGCTGTGGAATCGAGCACAGAGTTGTGTGACAGTAATGCAGGATGGGGAGAAGCGCTGATGGATTTTGGGAACTTGAGTGAGCGTGTGTGTGTCTGTGTGTGTGTGTGTGTGTGTGTGTGTCTTTGTGTGTGTGTGTGTTGCTCTTTTCCCCTGCTTCTCCATACACTCTGCCTGAGTGTCTGCCAGATCTGACAGCCCAGCCTCCCGTGATTCCTGTGTGGCCGACCTCTCGGGGTTGGAGGGTCTCGTTGCCATGAGAACCGAAACAGAGCCGGATGCAACACACCGGGAGGCGTTTCCCGTCTTGTGCGACGAGGATGCAGGCACACCTGCGGTGCCTTTTACTTCAGTCCAGACAAGACATAGAAATTCACTTTAGTGGTTTCATGTTTTTTCCTTAAAAAAAAGTTTTGACTATGAAAGATTACAGGCCAAAAAAAAAAAAAAAAAGCTCAATAACAACACGACTCCAACTAATTTGTTGGACAGTTTTAGTCACAGATGGGCTGTGTTTGGAATGAATAAACTTGAAATATAGTCTTTGATTTGCATATTGTGCAATTTAAGTATGAAGATGTTGAGAAGGAGACTAATCAGATTTCTGATTTGGATATTATTTCGCTTTTTTTTTTTGGACACCGCAAAGTGATGATGCGCTGCCAAGACACAAATCCTGACTGAAGAAGAGCTCATTAACTCTTACAGTGAAGGTAAACTTTGACACATTTATGGTTTCCTGTACTTTGATTAAGTTTTTTTTGGGTTGTTGGTGGTGTTGTTTTTTGGACATGTAACTGTGGGTGGTGTTTTTTATTTCCCTTTTCGTTCATTAATTCATTTATTTATTCAATTTACTGTTTTATTCAGATGTCTTTTTCTCTCTTGTTCAATTTAAAACCATTAGTCACCGTCACTTCTCGCCCTATGGAATACTGTTTTTGCTCTTTTAATGCACTTATTTTTTCTGTGCTGCAGGATCTCCTCCGAATAGAATCGCACGCTCGGAGGCTTCTGTGTTTCCCCAGAGTGAAGCCTCTTAAACACAGTTGTGTCTCTGGGCGCAGCAGATTGATGAATCTGTGGCAAATTAAAAATGCAAATGCTGTTTTTCTGTGCCAAACACTCATTTACTCAGCAGCACATAATCAGAGCAATACATACTGATGCAAGATTCAATGTTTCCACTTCTTTTTGGAATCATTCCACTTAGTATTTTGTTTGCATTTTTGGCAGGCACTTGTTCAACTATTGTGTCTCTACATTGTGGTTTCCCTGGTAGCTCAGGAGGATTGTCAGTCTGTCTGCTCTACTAGTAACACTTTGTTTCTTCTTTCCCCTCTTCCTTATTGTAACGAGAACTAAGGAAAGCACTGGTTGTACACATTTGCCATTATATGATGCACTGCGTTGTTTGTTTCCAAAACTTTGGGGTAGAAAAACCTTGGGTTGCTTTAAGAACCCAACACTTCATGATGTGAGGCGGAACAAAAAGAGAGAATTGTGAAGTATTGTTGTGTGTTTTTTAGGTTGATAGGTAACGATGAAGAGTGAAGAATAGTTCCAGTTTTTCAATGATGGCTCATCCCTGAGTAAATCCTTATTCCAATGGGGTGAACCAGCATGTAACAATATGTTGTATATTTTCTTGTGTGAAAACAAGTTTTTCAGAGATTCTTTTTTTGCTGAGATCAGCTTTCCCCCAGTTGGCAGGAAAAATGGCTGGTGGTTTGAAACAATGCATGAAAACACAATCTGTAAAGTTGTTTGCTGTAAAAATAATGAGCTAAAAGATGCTAAGCTGGACGAAGAATTGGATTGTAAGGTATTTGTGGGTTTAATCACCATGACCAAAGCTTTCACATTAGTTGGTAGAGTCGGTCGTCTCTCAACCAGAAGGTTCGACCCCCAGCTCCTCCAGCCACATGTCCGCTGTTCAAATTCAAATTTAAAAAAACTTTATTTGTCCCTGCGGGGAATTCAAACACACACAGACTAGTAGCATTGCGACAATGTGTCCTTGGGCAAGACACTTGACCCCAAGTTGCTCCTGCTGCTTTGTCGGTGGTGTATGAATGTGTATGATTGGGATTAGTTACCTCTTTACACAGCAGCCTCTACCATCAGTGTGTGAATGTGTAGGTGTGACCTGCGGTGTAAAAGCGCTTTGAGTAGTCAGAGGACAAGAAAAGAATATACAAGCTCAAGTCCATTTACAATTGAACACAGACAAACAGATAAGGGTCTTCTTTTAGAAAGAAAATAAATTAAAGATTGAATCTTTGTAAAGATGCTTTCACATCACGCTACTGCATGTCGCTATCTGTTAATCTTAGTTACTAACCACATGTTTTCCTGGGAGCTCCTGAGCTCTCACGTCTTGTTGGTGGAGACGGCCTGCTGCCCCAGGAGGCCTTGTCCCAGAAGCCAACGGAGCTCCCCACAACCTACAGCGAGGTGATCGAGCACTACTACCACCAGACGTCCCTGACGCCCAGCCACCACCACTGGACTGTGTCGCCCCCACAACCACCGCCGTCCTCATTCATGCATGGCTAAGACCTCCACCTCAGAGGCAAGGAAGAGTGGACGACAGGAACGCGAGGAATACAAAGGAGGAAATCCTTCCTGCATATTATCCCATCTCCAACTATCTCATTTTCTTTTGTAACATAACAATGAGTAAGGTCTTTTACCTGCTGTTTTGTAAAGCGTCTCCAGATAACATCACAAATAATGATTTATTCATTCATAAAAAAAATCATAAGTACATGTTTATTTTGATCACAGGCTGCTATTTCAGTCTGGGTGAGGAGTAGGCTACAACAGCTGTGGATTTTTCCCAACCGCACAAATACAGCTTGTAAAAAATGTGCAGCTAATCTGTTTAAAAATATCTACCTAACAAAGTTTTTCTCATCTGTAAGGTGACAACAAATCTGTTTTCATCCCCCGCTCCTATGATACCTCCAAGGCTCTTGATTTCCAGGAAATTACTCCATCCTCAGCCGGACCTACAAAAAGTAGAAAACACTGCAGAGTTCAGGAAACATCCTGGCTGAGAATGCAACATAAGGAAGACCAGATCACACTCCAGATCAAACCCTGCTGAACCCTGACTGTGGCGTGCGAACAATGTTCTCCCGCAGGAACGAGATAAAGGCCTCGCAGCAGGGAACTAATATGAGATATATCGGCGCTCAGATTGTTGTTCATGTCTCAGTTACTTGTCACAGTCTTTGTAACCTGTGACCATCATAATCTTTTAATATCTGAAGATGTGTCTTGCTGTTGCAAAGCTGGGGGTCACTCTCACTGCAGTGGGAGACAGCAAAGACACAATTTTCATCTCGCAATTTTATCACCTGCCTGATTTCACCCTCGGAAAATGAAACTGAAGAACACTGAATGGAAGCAAACACACAAGAGTAGTGCTTGAAATTGTGCACCAAACCATCAAGCAGTCCAGTTTATAAAATATATTTCTCCATTCTGCTTTTTCAATTTACAATACTACAATATGCTCCTGAAAGAATGAGGTAATTTGCATGTAAAACGTCTTGACTTCCAAACCCCCCACTGGGTTTTTTAAAAATATTTTGGCTGCAGGGAAGGTACATTCTCTCTCTCTCTCTCTCTTTCTCTTTCTCTCACTCTCTCAGTCTCTCTCTCTCTCTCTCTCTCAGTCTCTCAGTCTCTCTCAGTCTCTCTTCCGCTCACACAGAGATGAATGAAATTGCCCATCCGGAAATCCAGACTGCTTCCTAAAATTTGCACATGTTTCTGTCAAAGCTCTTGGGTGGGACGGTGAGAGGAAAGCCAAGCAAGGGTTTTTTTTTTTTTTTAGGAGCTGAAGCTGCTCTGTCTAAACCTTCATTCAAAATGCTCACATGTAGTCTGGGAGGAAACCAGTGCTCCAGTTCACGCTGATCTTTGAGTGAAAGTTTGGAACAAAAATCACTGTAACATTTTTAAACTTTCCAACTGACACTTCTGGCTTGTTAGAGCCTTGGGTTTCATTTCACAGGTTTGTGCCACCATTATTTCTCAAATACTGTTGTTCCATAGACTGAAACATAGGTGTCATCTCAGTGACGTCATTCACTGGTTGCTGGAGAGGTTTGAAGCCCAACGATGGTGGTCCCCAGACTGGAAGTGCGGACTCTAGTCCAACTTTCAGGCTGTTTCTGAAACTGCATACTTTCATACTTTTCATGCTAAATATGACGTCATATCGAGTGAATACGATGTTCCGAAATCATAGTATGCAATTTTCTGTATGCGAGAAATGCCCGGATGTAAACTAGATTGGCCAGGATTAAGCTCGACACCAAACTGCCCTAAGCAATATAGCTGCTTTCTACAATGAATGAACTCGCCAGCCAGCATACAAATAAAAGGAGCCTAACTGTACAGTAAAACATTTTATATGTTGTGATGTTGTCAAATTATATACAAGCTCAAGTTAGCATTTACAACACATCAGCCTGTCAGTCGTCCTAGCCTCGCCCCTAAAAATGCAAATGTTTCAATTATTTTTAGGCTAAGCAAAATCAAAACGGATCTTATGAGGATTCCTTTTGTATTGTACTCATCAAACTCATTACTGTAATGAGTGAATACTGGGTCACATTTCTTAGATGAAGCCGTTAGAAAAACAAGTGCAATTAGCTCAAACAGGCGTGCCAAAAACTTTACTGGAACTGTGATGTACCTGAAGACAACCTCCAAGATTCACTTTTTAAATGACTCTACATTCAGGTAGAAGTAAGCTTTCCAATAAGGTCCGTCCATCATGGAATCTTCAACCAAATAAAGAGACTGTTTATTGTGGTGTAAGAATACTTCCATCAATTATCTAAAACCACCTCTCCTGTTCGGGGGGCTGGAGCCGATCCCAGCTGTCTTTGGATAAGAGGCCGGATTACACTCTGGACCAGTGGTACTCAGCTTTGTTAGACTTAAGAGCCACATTGACCAAAACATATTTCTGCAAGAGCCACAATCAAAAAACGTATTTCTTTCCTAAAATAAACATGGGAAACACAGTGACACGATTTGCAAAGATCAATTTCTGCTGACAATGTTTTCCTTTTTTAAAATAATTACTTTTGGATTTTTTTCTTCAACTAGTCCCAAATGAGCCACATGTGGCTCGAGAGCCGCAGGTTGAGTATCACTGCTCTGGACTGGTTGCCAGTCAGTCACAGGGCTGACATATAGACAGACAACCAGCCACACTCACATTCACACCTGTACAGACAATCAGAGTCACCAGTTAACCTAGCGAGCATGTGTTTGGACTGTGGGAGGAAGCCTCCTTGCATGCATCTCCCCTGGATGAAATGGCCTAATAAGGGAATGTATTTATTTTGATAGCTCAGGCATTATTTAAGTAGAGCCAGTTGGGAGTCTGGATTCAGATGTAAACTGCAAATATTTAACCAGTGTTTCCTGGCTGATGAACCCAGGGGACATGGTTGACTTTACACTAATGTTTTTATTTAAATGTTCTGTATTCCCCTTCTTTCCCCAAATATATGGGGCTACTTTTGCACAAAATATTAACTTTCTTGTTTCAGTTTTGTATTTATAAAGAATCAAAACAAAAAGTCACTTCATAAAAATCACAAGTGTGTGCCTGTAAAGTTATCAAACTGCTTCATCTTCATCCTTTTATTGGGGAATAAGCAGGTTAAACTGACAACCTTTCCCCAGTGTTTTGTGTCTTGGATGCTTCATGTCGACAACATATTGTATGAAGCCGTGCATCTCTCTGCTGTCGCTGAGCCTGCCGATCAACGATCTGTCCCTCCAGCCCTTCAGAGGCCTCCGCTCAGCGCCGCCATGCCTGTGATTAGCTTGTCACTTTCCACATTTCTGGAGCAGAACTAATCAGGGCTGGAGAAGAGACTTGTCCCAGTGCTATCCGTGCGTGACTTGTCTTACCAATGTATGCAAGGAGAGAACACAAGCACAAGCAGGATTGGATTTTATTTCCTGAACCTCTCCAGGTGCTGATGGGAAGTCGTTCTTGTTGCACCTACTGTTCATCAGTCGTATGGGTAATTGATCAAAAAGAGTGATTGAGTGTATCAACAAGTAATAAATTAGTAATTAACACATTTAGACCAATTAAAGGTGTTAGATGCTGACTCTCAAGTTTCTTTTACCAAAAAAACAAGATGTAGAATTTAGATTTTCATGCTATAAAAATGCTAAAACAATGACTTTCACAACAGTGTTCTCCTTGCACACTGAATTATTGCGCCATCTGACAATGTCTATCCAATTAATAGGGCGCCACAGGAATGAGTCCTAAAACCCGGAAGTAAGTTAGCATTGTAGCGCCATGGGGTCTGTCCTCTCATTGTGGATTTTGAATGGGTTTGTGGTTAGACGCCTGAAATATGGTCTGTGGTTAACACAATCTTAAGATATGTTGGCGTTTTGTTAGACCACATAAACTACGTTAGGTAATACCCCCACTTGTGAATTTTGAGGTTTTTATGCGTCCTTAAAAAGGCGGTTGCTAACGAGTGGCTAAATGAGTCTACAGTGGTTGTCTGGGACATTAGCGTCATCACGCCGGACACAAATGCCGGGAACTCTCTCACTAGTCTGAGATGTCTCCTGTAGGTTTAATCTTTGGGTTTAGGTGAATATTAGGGTAATAAACACTTGAAGCTACGCTGATTAGTTTATCAGAGATCGTCTGAAGCATGACGTCAAAATCACCCGACCTCGGTGTAGTTTGCTATAGCATAATGTTAGCTTTTGACTTCTGTCGGCCGCATTAACGCTTCAAACAGCCTAAAAATGGCGTTCATATGTGAAGATTATCCTGCTGAACAAAACGCCTACGCTTCAGAAACGTGTTTGCCACCGAGTTTATTTTCTGCAATGATCCAAAATCCAATGCAAAAATCCCAAAGGGAAATTCTCGATAGACACCATGGCGACGCTACTTCCGGGTTGGCCTACAAAAAGACGTCATCTGTCGATCTATGTGTGCACACTTAAAAAACAGATAATATCATGTGACTTCCATCACAAATGTTGTGTTAAAGAAAAAATAAACACGACTCAGGCTATTCTCTCTGTGGCGCCAAATACATCTGAGCTTGGAGGGTTTTTTTTGCACAATGCATGATGGTATCTACAGTGTTCGGTTGGCAACCATTGGTTTTATACTTCTTTTTATGATGCATTGTGGGATTAGCCTGACCCATATGCTGCATTCATGTGCTCCTCGGTCGCCGTTTCCAAATTGGACATCGTCCTTCTGACTTCAGTGCGTTCATGTGCTTTCAGTTCACAAAGTCGGAATGTTGAAGATTTGTTGAATGTCCCAGTACTTTTTTTCATACATATAAATGGAAACACTGCATATTAAGTACACAATAACCTGATCTGACTCACCGAGTTACACTCTCTCACATCCAGGCGATTTCATTGAGTCTCTGCAGGCACAAATTAAAAATGCAGCTTTCTCTTTCACATGCTTGGCCCCAAAAAGTGCTTCATTCTACGCAAACATTTTCCCTTTTGAAATTAATTCAGTGCAGCGTATGTGGCCGCATAAAATATTAACAGTATTTTAATATTTAAGTGCAAATAATGAGAGCTCTTGACCTCTGTATTTAAATTTAATCATAACATGCAGAATTTATCAGTTGCATTTTCCCTTTTGTCTGTCTAGGAAATGTTCCCAGTCATTTTTTTTTCAGGAAGCTGGAAGTGATGAAAAATCTGTCTGCATGTTGAGCACAACTGAAAAATTATAAAGAAAGGGGGTCCTAAAGTCACCATTTCCCTGGAAAATAAGCTAATGAGGAAGCTTCAGAACCGTATCATTTTACTCAAAACTAAACCAAACATCCAACAGTCTTTGGACTCTTTTTTAGTTATGAACCTGGGAAACGTGCGAGTATGATAAGGCGAAAAGAGGCCAAGCGTGAAGCGTGTGACAGCTCCATCACAGAGCTCCATCGCATGCACACGCTGAAGGTCAGCCTCGATGTAATTGCTGCGTCCCGTTCCCATTTGTCTAACCGAGGCGTCTGCATTCAGAAATCAGCTGCAGGTGAAAAGTCATTTGCCTGCCTGTCATCCTCAGTCACCTTCATCCGGGCCGATATCAGCGCCGAGCCATGACAGGATGCCACAGGTAGAGCTGCGGCCCTTATCAACAAGCCAGAGACATCCCGCCCCTCCTTTAAAAAAAAAAAAAAAAATCACATATTCCTTCCATATATTTAAATCAAGGATATACCCGGTGAAATCGCAATCATGCAGGTCACACACAATGTGAATGATGTCTTTGCACAGGAATGGGAATGTGTGGATAGTAACGCTCCCACTTTAAAGAAAAAGTACATTCAGTACGAGTCCATGCAGCGACTAAAATTACCTTTTTTTTTGCAAAGAAATGGGTTGATAGATTAACATGCCAGTTTTATTTTCCAGATATAAGGTGAAACAAATGTCAATGTGATTTAAAGAGTAATGTACAAATCAACACATTCTCCCTTTATTAATGCTATTCAAATCTGCCTTCCTCCCTCAATATACAGGTAGTTTAAAGTAAAATTATATTTAAAGGTCAAATATATTATGCAAAATACACTTTGTCATGTTTCTCTAACACTAATATGTGTCCCTAGTCTGTCTAAAAAACCTCCCAATTATGACAAAAGTCCATCCTCCCCGTCTTTTGCCTGCTCCACTTTTCAGAAAATGTGTGCTCAAACAGGCCGTTTGGAGATTTTCCCTTCATGACATCACAAAGGGCAGTAACCCCTCCCCTAGGTGGGTGACACTCCCACAGCTAGGTGTTTGTTCTGCCCTCTGAGTCTGCCTTCTCACCATAAACAATAGGGCATGGAGCGAGAAAGACAGAGACACTCAAGCCCTTCCAGAGAGGGGGCGTGGTCAAACACAGCTCATTTACATATTTAAAGGTACAGACACAGAAACAGCCTGTTCTGAGCAGGGCTGAAATAGAGGGGTTTATAGGCATGATCAAATACAGGATCAGTGTAACAAGAAACTTCACAGACATGTTTTGGGGAGATGTGAGCCCTGTCCGGTGAAGGCACAGTCTCCCTCTATTACTGACAACTGTGGGAAATATTTTACTCTCAATCACTAACATCAGGTGAAAATCACCCAAACGCGTGCCTGTTGAAAAAACCAGGGATGGGAGCAGGGAAACACGCCTTCCTCAATGACGTCAGTGAGCAGACTGAAGCTAGGGTAGCTAGACCGTGGGAGAGGGGGTTTATCTTGGAGCGGTATGGTATTTTTACACCTTTCATTACAGCCTCTCTCTCACACACACACACACACGCAGACACACTCATTGAGTTTCCAACATGCGCCGTCCACCGCAGGGCGAGCCTTGGGCTTGGTGTGCTCCCTCACTGTGCAGAACATGAAAATACCAAAACATTTATGCTCTCAAACATCGTTTAATTTGCAAAGTTTAACCAAATGTCAGGATTAGAGCTTTACTTCCTACCTTTGTGATTTGTCCCCTCTCATGTGATTTGAGTGCCCTGACCTTTTTGTTTTCACCTGCGCCTCGATTATCTTATCACCTTACCAATCTATTTAGTCATACTACATACTCCTATCAAACGTAGTCTGCAATATGTTCTGCATACTGAATGCTACGTTGGACAGTAGTGTGTAGTAGTTTGGGGTTATTTTGCAGCATGCCAGACCTAAGCAACCTGAGCTGGTTTTGGGTCTTGGAAGACGTAATAGTCAGGCAGCTTAGCAAAAGTATGGGGACACGCTGGACAAAAGCACCACATGTAAAGTCTGTAGGTGCCACTATGTCTTCCAAGCTACTTAGAAAGTTAAATGTTTTAAAATATCACCAGATGATTATTTGTGCCAAGATCAAATACATATGTTAATTTGGGCAATGTATTACATAATTTTCCTTGGTTCCTAGGCGGTTGGACATGAATTAATTGAAGTAAGGACATGAAGTGGCTCCCCCCCAAAATTCAAAGCTATGATGATGGAGACTATGTGGAAAAAATGTGGTGCTTTTGTCCAGCGTGTCCCCATACTTCCCAGATCTGGTCCTAAGCCTTTACCTTTATTTGAATAAGCCTCCTGACTATAAACAACATCCCAGCTGACGACAATGGCACTACGGTGTAGCGTCCACTGAAGGTCTGACAAAAACTGACCAGTGATCCATTTAGATTTTCATGATATTGGGACTGAGAACAGATAGGTGGTGGTATCTCTGTGTGGCTTGGTCTAATTGTTATATCCTGTTACGACGGCCTTGGCTGTCCGTCATTTCGATCTCTGACCTGGAGCTTTGAATTGTTTGAAACAGATTGTGAGGAGGACTGGTGCCATCCAGGTGTTTTGGCATAAGGCGGATCTCACATTTGTTTGCATACTGCATTATGGACAAATCATCAAGTTCTATTTTTCAAGTAGGCGGTTACAAAAACAGCCCCCTTGATTGAAATGGCACTCATTGAAATAACAAAACAACATATAGTTGGGAAACGAACTGTTTCTTGTACCAACACTTGAAAAACTGAAAATAGTATTCTTTAAATGTCTAGACCATATAACGAAATGACAACTTAAACTCATATTTGCAGATTCTTTGGCAGCTTGTAATGATTCAACTACCGGCCCACACTTGCATATGTTGAAAAAAAAAAAACAGAACACAAAAATCTCAGAATTTGAAAATATTTATTTGAATTTATTTTTATGTAAAAACAGTCAGACACAAAAACATCTCAAATTTAGAAGAATCTATTTGAAGTTATTTTTCAGTACAAGCCGAAATACAATCAAATCTCAAATTCAGAAGTATTCATTTAAAATGGAAATATCTTTTCACAAATATAGAAGTTTTTTTTTTAAACTTCTTGAGTAAACAGGTAACTGAATAATTCTCAAATTTCAGTTTACTGTCTTCCCCAGAGAGCACGCCACATGCTGACCGACAAATCATCTGGACAGCGTGCTTGTGGAAATTGTTGCTGGATTTCTGGACCAGCTAAAATAGTCACTGCTCATACCGTCTGTGACTTTGATTTTGGGGCGACTGTGGCAAGGAAAAACTCCGTCTAAGAGGAAGAAACCTCGGGAGGAGCCAGGCTCTCTGGGGGAAATGTCCGTCCTGAGTGATGGCGCTGACCAGGCTGTAGCGGCGGCCACCCTGAGAAGGTTATTCATAGTTAGTGCAGAAATATTCTGATGATATTGTTTTGCAATCAGATCGTAGTTTTTAGTTTTTCTTTACTTCATTGGAAGGAGAGGTCTACTGGGTCCTGGACCTTCTCCAGTTGTTAGGAGGAAGTATACCAGATGCGCTTCAGGTGCAGGACCAGCACTCTGCAGAGAGAAAGATCGGAAATATTTGAGAATAACGTTGTAATGTCCAGAGATTTTCTGTGAATTCTCCTTTTGGTGGACAGTTGCCACATTCTATGTCTGTGTTATGTCTATATACGGATTGGTGCTTTTCTCATTTGGGTTAAATGCCTGCTTAGCTGTCCTGTGTTTCCGTCACCTTTGGCAAATGTTTCTGACTTTAGCTACTAGAATTATTTAAAAAAAAAAAGCTTAATGGGAAGCTTTAAAGAGGTCATATTATTGCCCTTTTTGGGGTTCATATATTTAATCTATGTACCTACTAAAGTATGTTCACAATAGCTAAAGTTTGAAAAAAGTGTCTGTTTTCATGTACTGCCGCTCCATGCACCGGCTCACTTCTTACTCTCTCTCTAAGGCTCTGAAGTGCACCACGTTCAGAGTCCCCACGTGGGCCAAGTCTGATCTGATTGGTCGGCCTGTCGGCTCTGCCGTAATTGGTCAGTCGCTCAACCACTCTGGCTCCGAGGGCCGGGGAGCATAAACATTAGCACCTTAGCACTACTGTGCTACCGCAGGCTACGGCATATCGTGGGGGTGCCACAGAAGTTAACGGGCATACAACATGAGCTGCAGGGCTTGCCACAACGAGCCAATGGGCTTAGATCAGTGATATCACACTGACAAGACGTCACACTGACACATTTTTTTTCGAGGGGGGCTAGAACCGAGCGTTACATGTAGCTAATGCTACAGCTAACAGGAGGACGTAGGAGAAGCCGCGTTTCCGTGGACTTTGAATTTTTGCACATAGATGTGCCTAAACATGCACAGAACACACTAAAGGGCATATAAAACCAGAAAAAGAAGAATATGGAACCTTGAAATGATTTGTTTGTGTTTTCTCATGTTTTGTGGCTGGTCAGGGAGCACAGAAGTTTCTTTAATATCACTTGACAGGTTGAAATTTGTTTTCTAAATGTGGCTAATTGGTCGTTGTGGCCTCTAAGGCCCTGACGAGTGTGCTTTATTTATTTATTTAAAATTGGGACAGTGCAAATTAATGAACATAAACATGTCAATTTGCCAGATTACAGCCATAGGCTAATTTCCATCTGTAGTCCGTTGGCAGGTTGGTGGTAAACAGGTAAACAAAGTTACATAAAACCAACCAAAACATCAAGTAATGACAAGACAACAACATGTACTGTACATTAGTTAACAGACACGCATATACTGTATATAAATAGTGGCTGTTTGATTTTGTTCAGAACAAACCAGTAAAGTGACCATCAGAGTTAAAAGTGCTTAAGGTGCAAATTTCAGCTATTAGTTAAATTTGATTTCAGATATTTTACTTGGTGTGGTGTGTGGTTTTTTTTGAGGGGGGGGGGGGGTTAAAACATTATTATTATCCCTTTCTGCAACACATATTATGTTGACCATTCTACTGGTTCTGTCTTGACATATCACATTTTTTGGGGTCAGTGAGCACTGTAGGTCAGGAGTTTGGTCGTATGTGATGGCTGTGTTGTCGCTCACCTTGTTGCTCACCAAGTTGCAAACGATGCACGCTGGCCTGACATGTCTGCTCCGCCTTCACAGCGATACTCCTGCAGAACAGCAAAATGTCAACATGCTTTACAGGATTAACAATCACAACAGCCTACTAACACAAGCCAAGCGAGTTACATGTTGTGTTGTGCGATGTACTGTTCCATTTGTCTGCATCAGTCAGTTCTCATGTGAATGAATGAGGAGAGGTCTATGTTACCTTGAGATAATTCTGGAGCATCTCTTCTGTTGTTCCCCCTCCAGGTGCCAAGTCTAGAGACAGGTTTGTGTACTCCTCCTGTCTTGTTGATCCTGCACCGCAGCTGCACAATCAAAAAACAGAACAGATCAAATACAGCTGCAGATGAAAACAAACCATGGTCACACACCTACTGTTGATGACTCAGAATTTTAAAAATCAGATCACCAAAATAGCATTTTCTTAGCATCTCTACGGCCTTATATTCGTGACTGGTTTGAGAGTGTTTTTTAAATTTAGTTTAATTTGGTAAATCGACTCCTTAAAAGATTACATTTCAAGCAGTGGTCCCTGATTGAATATTTACCCAAGGCTCACATGATGTCAGATTTATGAATATGTGTGTTATGTGTGCAACTGTGTAGTTGTACCTTTTGCAGGTCAATGGTGTTCTCCATTTTGACCACCATGTGTTTTTCAACTGGGCACGTGTACGTTTGGTCCATGCTGTCTGCCGGCACCTGCAGCTGTAGACCCAAACCTCTGATTTACTCCAGGACGGAGGAGAGGAACTCATGTGCATCCTGCAAAAAAAAAACAACAACACACACACACACAATTGGAGGAGGTTGTACCAAGTAGTAACATCCAGAGCTGAGAAAGGAAGCGAACTTTGAAGTGCCAAAAAACGTGCAGTTCCGCAAGTGGCCACTTGAGGCTCATTGGCCAGCTTATAAATTAGCCTTGTGCATCGACTGTGTAGCTTTGATAACTTGGCAATTAATGCACTGAACTTGAAGCTTCCAAAAAGATGTCCACAAAGCTTTCAGTGGTTTTACACGGGCTACATCCATTATTGAAACAGTCGATGATCTGCACACAGAGAAGAAACTAACAGCAGGAGGTAAAAAAACAAAGCATGAAACCAGTCCAGTTTACTTACTTTCTGGCTGTTACCTTCAAACACCGGAGCCCAGGCAGAGACTGCCTTCTTGAAGTCCTTAAGGAGGTGGATTTTTTGATGCCAGTCCGCTGATGAGTGTGCGTTCTTTATTGCCATTAAAGATCTGAAAAGGGGGATAAAAGCTTTGAGGCTTTGTGTTTTCCGTTATAGTCTTGTGAATTTATTGTAGAACAGGAGGGGGAAATAGCCTCTGATGGGTGCTGTACCTGACAATTTCTGCATCAGGGATTAGACACGTTCAGACTGACAGCTGATGGCGCTGACAGTCCTCCAGCATCAGGAGGCTCTGGAGGCAGGAGTTCATGTAGCAGGTTTCTCCTATGTTTGGGAACCTGACACACAAACAACACACATCCAACCAATCAATATCCTCAATATCCAGATATTTGTAAAACCTCATTTTGTCCATGAAGCTCACTTTGATTGGATGGATTAATTGTATGTCTATATAGCTGTTCTTACCCAAGACACTTAACCTGCTCGTGTCTGAGAGGCTTGTTGCAGATGTTGTTTGCTGCCTCTTTCACCTTCTCTTTGACGAGTGCTTGGATGTTCTTTTTGTCTTCCTCCAGCTCTTTTTCCTCATTTTCTGCTTGGCCTTTCGACTCCACCCGGTGTTGGTGAGGGGTGGAGCGGCATCGTTTCTTTGGGCTCCTTTCCTCTTCAAGTGCTTTGGATGAAGAGTCCCATTTCCCTTTCTGTAAGAGCACAGAAAGACTCTGGTTGAAATCAATAGTGCTCATGATGGATTGATGTTGGGTCTTTGTAGATAGGCTAAATGATTTTTTACAACTTTGTAGAATGCATCCCTTACAGTTTGACCGACGAATAAACAACGACATAACGCTAGATGGATGATATCTGCACGATCCATTTAATAAGTCAGGAAACTTCATGGATATGTTAGTCAAGAAACAAGATGTTAACTTGGGTGGTTTTAGATTTAGCTGAATATTAGGAAGATAAGACTACATGTTGTGGGATACTGTGAAGATCCGTAGCCTACTCAGGTAAGGATCAAAGACCTTGGTCCAATGTTTAACTTCTTGGACCTTGAAAGTGCCAGCACTACTGAACTTTGGGTTATCTGTACATCCAGCGCTTGATTATAATAAAACTTGTTTGGTGACTGTTTTTTCCTCCTGTGGTATAATTTCTCTTTACTGTTTAGTGTAATTTGTTTTGAGCTGAGTTATTTCAAACAAATCAGCAGCAGACAATAAGCTGACACTGTTTAGTTGTGTTCTGAATCAACATGATAAATAAGTGAGTGATTAGCGGCAGCTGTAGACCGATTATATCTGTCAGCAAATTAGCTAAGCAGCACTCTTATGTATATCGCTTGCAAAGTGAGGAAGAAAAACATGGGAAAACTTTAAAGTAAATAATCAAGAGGGTTTATACATAGTAATGTGTGGAAGATGATGTCACTTAGTTGTCTGGCAGAAATACTAAGATCTTTAGTGTTGGGGATCGAAGCTGTGGTGGCTAAAAGACGGGCAAACACACCGCAACAGCCTAAAGTATTTCTATAAAAAGAAAAAAAGCCTGCATCGTAAGAAGCTGCACGTTTTAAAACACAATGCAAAAGTCCAGAGGTTGCAACAACTTTAACGTGCATTTAAATGCATGCAACAGAAAACTTCAAATCCAGACATCACAGTGGAGGTGCTTCATGGCTGCAGAGACGCTCAGTGGATCAGCTTTCTTTCAGATGGGAGAATGAGGTACAAGGCAGCTAATTTATTCTTTATCAGACTCAATAACAGCAGACACCGTCTGAGCACAATGATTAGGAGGTCCTGACCTAGCTGACTACTGTGCATAAAAACACACATCTTAAAGGAGATCCATTATACTCACTTTCACCATTATTTATGTCAGTCTGGGACACCTATTGAGTAGCGCTGAGAGATGTGCAGCTCACAAACCTCCTCATTTATCTTGTACTGCTGCAGTAAAATCACTCATTTCAGCCTCATCCTGAAACGGTTGATTTTAGCTGCTGTCTCTTTAAGGGATGTCTGGGTCAAGTTGTTCAGCCTGCTGTCCCTGGATGAACGGATGAAAATGGATGGATGGATAGATGGAGATACCGTATATAAAGAAAAACTTTTCAGCAAAAAATTGATTTCAAGAGTTATAACTGCTTGTTTTTCTTTTATAGAAGAAACCAATTGTCGTTCACTGTAAAAAAAACAAAAGAAAAATAGAAAAAAGCTTCAAAAGAATGAGATAATCCGTCACGCTAAACGAGAAGAAAACTTTGTTTTATTCATATTTTCATATCACTGCAGCATATTGTTGCTCACTGCTTAGCATCAATCAGATGATACCCACATATAAAGCAGCAGGTAATTTCAAGCAAGGTTTGAAATCTAATTACATATAGTGCACACAGCTCAGGGGAATGTAAACTATACAAAGACAGGAGTAGTTAATTTCTTATAATTTGTTTATGCAAAGCCTCCTGCACCACTCTGCACTCTGTTGTACTTTAAAAGTCTAACATGAATGAAAAGTTATTATAAATGGGATGAAACGCCAGCATCTAAAAGATAAAAATGTAATTATTCTGTCATATAGAAGCAAACTTGTTGTGTTTCTCTCATCTTTAAGAGCTGTTTCGGTCACAAAGTTTGCACAAAGGCTGTGCAGCAAACACAAAGACAAAATCACACATACAAGGGTTACAGAGTTCAGTAGCAGCAATATTCTGCTCCGGCCTGTGGGATTGAACACACACCTAGTACGAGGTTACATGATGTACAAACAATTTCAGACATGCACTTCATCAAAATGCCATGTCTCTGCTCCGTAAAGTGAGATTCACTGTCAGCAGGTGACAACAATGACAGCAGTGTCCCATTTTACACACTACTGTTTTGCTCGTATCAAAACTTGCACAGGTTTATTTCAAACGATGTCTGACGTTCATCATATCAACGTTTAGACATTTTTTCTCATAAAAAAATAACTAGACAATAAACTGTCTTCTGTTCATTGCTTATAAAGAAAAGTCATCTGTATCTTCAGCTAATTCACCCACACCATTTATGTCACATATCTCTTTTTAAGACCAAAGGGGTTAGTGTCCACTTTTTACTCGTCGTAAGGTCACATTCTCCTCCTTTTCAACCAGTTTAAATAAGTCTCAGAGCTCCACAAAACATGTCTGTGAAGTTTCTTGTTCTAAATCCACTCTGATCCTGTATTTGATCATGCCTATAAACCCCTCTATTTCAGCCCTGCTCAGAACAGGCTGTTTCTGTGTCTGTACCTTTAAATATGTAAATGAGCTGTGTCTGACCACGCCCCCTCTTTGGAAGGCCTTGGATTGCTCGGGCTTTCTCGCTCCATGTCTTATTGTTTACGGTGAGAAGGCAGACTCAGAGGGCAGAACAAACACCTAGCTGTGGGAGTGTCACCCACCTGGGGGAGGGGTTACTGCCCTTTGTGATGTCACAAAGTCTAATCTACTGACTGTCTGTGTATTAAAGCCCTGTGTGGCCTCTTTTGGCCGGTTTGTTGAGTTTTCCCGAGTGTCGCCTCGTTCAAGCCTGGTTTCCTCATTAGTGACCGTTGCCTGTTTTTCTGCTTTGTATTTTTGGATTACCTGTGTTCAACCTTTGCTGTAAAAGCGCTTTGAGTAGTCAGAAGGCTAGAAAAGCGCTAGGAAAGACAAATCAATTCAATTTACCATTTACAGGTTGGCAGAGCCCTTGACCTCACGTGTGGGCTAATTAAATAACATCTTCAGGCAGAGTCAGACTCAGATGAACAAGCAGAATGAAAAGAAAACAGGAGAAAATGGTACAATATACAAACTAAAAATGTGTGATAGGTAAGGAGATAGAGAAGTGCGTGAGTCTGAGCAGGGACAAAGACCTTAATTCCACAAGAAAAGACGGATAGAGGATATTGATTTCAATGCGTCTTTCACCTGCAATCAGATACTGTACAAATTGCCTTTTGTCGATTCGTAATTATATAGGTGAATGATTTCCTGGCAAAGCCCTGCTACTGATAAAATGTGCTTTTTTGCTGATGCCTCGGCCAGCCATGCGTATAGTGGAGAGAAAGCACAGAGGAGGCTTAAATCTAAATAACTGATGGAATGGGGAGGCTTTCTATCCCAGAAGTGTGAATATGGTCTCAATAACAAATCCTGGACAGTTCATCGAAAAAGCGTTACGCTTGTCAGGAACTAATTTCTATCTCAGTCAACATGACCTCGGGCGTCGGACTTTATCCATTGTGAAAATAAATCTGCTGTTCATGCTTGCACTCAAATGACCTGGGCATGATTGGGGATTGGATCTGTCCTCATTAAAGAGATGCATAGAAAGTGACGGGAACTTTTTCTGTACTTTTAAGTCCTTGGAATTTGTATTGCAGAAGATTGGAAGACAAACAGCTGACAAAAGTACAAATACATACCAGAATGATGAATTCTGATGCAGAAAAGAGAAAACATTTTCTCCTCTAACACTCAAGCTTGACTGAAATCCTAACACTGCCCTGCTGTCGGCTTCTGCTCTCTGTGTATTTTTTTGACTGGATCAGCACAGAAAGTAAGAAAAACTGGCAAAGGTTGTAGTTCTCGCCATATCTGCTCTGCTGCTGCCCCCCGTCTCAATCTATTGCACAAGATTTACCTATCGTCATGGCAACTCTGGGATATTCCAAATTGAAGTTTATCAAGCACATTAAATTGCTCAGAGTGATGACATAGGTCTGGGTCAAACTGAGCACTATAGCATCTAATTGTCTTCTTCTAAAGTGCATACACGAATAGCGTTGCTATTTAAGGCATTAAATTGTTTCGGTGCAGCTTTTCCATCTAAAAGACTGGACAAATCAGCTACTGAACTTAGTATAGTGTTTATTCTGTCACCAAGGCATGCAGATTATGTGACTGGCTTTTTTCAATCTAATGGAGAGGCCGCTCCAACTGCAGGTGCTTTGCATCTTTTTGGCTCCCAACTGCAATTTTCAGGATGTTTAGGTTCAAGCAGCAACCTCCGGGGTTGAAATATTAAGCCAAGTGCAAAACATGCAAAAAACTAGTATGCCTACTTTAGGCTGGCTGCAAAAGTCCCATATACCCACTCTTACGGCAGAAATAAATGTTTAATGTCTGGTTCAAAAAACAAACTAATAATGTATTAATTGGTCAAACTTTGTATATTGCTACACACTGTATGGAGGTGTGAAGTTTATTTAAAACGCATCCTATTTGATTTTATTCATAAAAGTTATTCATATACTTTTAGAATCAGGGGCATGGCTGAGTTGGCTGTCAGGTGGACGTGTTGTAACTATGTGCTAAAAAGCTTCAGATAAACGTCCCCCCCCCCCCTTCTCTTCTTTAGATTGAAAAAAAGTTTGGTTGAGATATCATTTCATGCATTTTGTGTATGGAGACTGCCAATGTAGGGCTTCAAAACACTTATTTCGAAACCAATTGATGACATCACTGATATGCAGTGTTGGGAGGGTTACTTTTAAAATGTATTCCCCTATAGATTACTGATTACATGTGCTAAAATGTAATCTGTAATGTATTCCCTTGGATTACTCAAGTAAAGTAATGTATTCTAAATACTTTTGGATTACTTTTAGCTTACTTCAAAATCGTCCAGCTGAACGTGTTTATCTGTAACACATCATTCATTTTGCCACTTGTTATACTCTAAGAGTACAGTGGCTCCTTTAAAGTCTGTAAGGCATTAATAAATATGTGTTTGTCACACCACAGAAAAAAAATGTTATTGATCACCCAGCAATATTTAAATGATTTTAAAAAATCATCAAGCACATAAAATTATTATTGTAACGGATCAGATTTCATGTTGTTAACTGTTTTGCTAGTTAAGATAACGACTGTTATGGCAGTTCCTGAGTTTTACCTAATGTCAGTGAATGTGTTAGATTGACAACAGTGTGATGAGAGGTTGTAAGCCTGTCAGTTATTTCAAGTGCCTATGACGGTGTCTATGCAGGTTATCAAGTGTGTGATTGGTCGAGAGCTTGAGGGAAAGGTGGGACTGCGCGCTGTGTGTGAGTGTGTGTGTGTGCGGTAGCTAAGCTGGGGAGTACCGTTATTCATAGAGAGACTGTAGGTTTGTTATTTTGCCGTTGGCTACGGCCCACAGTAGCCTGTGTTAAGTTTGGGAAATAAAACCCATGGAAACTGAATAACGTCTCGTAACTTCACTAAGCAGAACGTTACAGTATATTAAAGTAGAGCAGCTTTCTCTGCTCTGCATGTCCAAACTACAGCCACTGAGCCTCTAACGTTTATGCACAAAGCCCTTGTAAAAATACACAATTTAGCAACATGCGAGCCGGCGGACATTAACCCTCCTTTCTTTCCCCGCATGTGAGCACTCTCAGCCGGCGGTGTGGAAAGTGCTCTCGCGCATTGACTTGCAGCGTACCTGCGCACATAATGCCACCTGCTTCTGCATCCGCACAGTGCAACCTGCGTGTAGTGCCGTAAAGTAATCCCTACAAGTAATCCTTTTTTTTGAGAAAGTAACTGTATTCAGAATACACCAATTTAAACTGTAACTATAACGGAATACAGTTACTCTTAGTTTGTATTTTAAATGCGTAACGCCGTTACATGTAATCCGTCACTTCCCAACCCTGCTGATATGTCATCCATGTTTATCACAGCCTATGACATCACCTTGCCTTACTGCCAATTTCCACAAAGTCCTTCCGCGCCGCTGTCCGGTCAATTTCAAAATAAAAACACAATATTGTACATACTCATCATCATATGTCCCATTTATCATAGAATTTATCAACATTACGTCAAAACAGGCCCCAAAGTGAAACCAAGTGGAAACAACGTGTCCTGAATTAGAGAGCAACAGTAATGCTTCTAACAGAGGACTCAAACAATGTTTAAAATCAAGACAACAGTGCTCACATGAATACCTTCTGACTGGTTTATTGTTTGATCATGCTGCCTTAGCTCTACAGTTTATATCTATTTATTTATTCTCTCCTTGTTGTTTTCTCTGTTTTATTGCTTTTCTCCCTATCTGAATTGTTTTCCTTTCTAAAGCCTCCTGTGGACAGGTGTTGAGAACTAGCATGCTTGCTAAAACACTTAAACAATGCATCTGGTTCGTCCAGTGTATCTGTGATGTCCATGCCAAATAAAGTCTATTATTATAATGTGTTTATCTGTGTCTACAGCTTCCCAAAGCATATTCCCAAGGTACCAGCTTGCCAAGTCACATTTCACCAGTGGCCCAGAGAAGTTCAACACCCCCTTGACAATATGTTGCAAGAGCCAAACAAGAATACAGCAGCAGATCCAGACATAGCTGTAGTGTTCAACAACATGATGGTAAGTCTGCAACATCCAGAGGGGTTCCACACCTGCAGCACATCACACTGAAACTCTTCAATGAAACCTGCCCCAACACCACAAACGGGGCAAGAACACAAGGCCCATCGGCTCAACTAGAAAGTCAATGATGCGTCTCTGAAAGTTCAGGATTCAGTGCTGATTGTCAACAAAGGAGAATCCTAGATATCCAAAAATAAAAAAAAATGAATTTCCTAGAAGAAGTGCACACCAGTGTAGGCTGGTCCTGTTTATCCTTAGCCTGTTTAGAAGTCAAAACATGAACATTTTCTGAGAAAATAAGTGTGACATACATTCATTTTCCCAATATAACATGTCGGCTGATACCTTATGGGTGACTGACAGGGTGTGGGGGAAAGTCTAATAAGATGCAGAGAGCGCTGAGCGGCTCTCTCCTTGTGAACGTGCCCTGTAACGACTGTTTACTCCGTGATGTAATTCCTGCTATAAACCTGAGCCACACTTTATGTAAGGTGCTACTTTGTCCTTCCCTGGGTGTCCTGCCTCGGATGAATTTACACGCTCAGAGTGATTTCCACACTAAACACTTTCTCGTCTCTTGTCAGGATGGATTTGGACAATGTTCCTCTATAAATTCATTTCTTTCTAATCGTCTTTCCCTACCTGTCTTTGTATTACCTGCCCCCAGCCCATCCCTCCCCCCGTTTTCCCCCCTCTCTCCCGCCCTCCCTACCTCCCTCCATCTCTCTCTCTCGGCTGAGTGAATCGTTGAGATGGACGTAATGAGACAGGTCCATGCAGGGAGGGAGATGGAGGCAGTGCCATGAAGGAGTGCAGACGTAAACAAGGTGAAAAATAATCAGGTGAGGGTGGACTGCGGCTCTCTAAGGGCCCACCGCAGCCATGGGCACAGCGGCAAGCAGAGCCATGCAACAATACATCACTTTCCCCCCTTAGAAATGACTTTTTTTTTTTACCTTCAGTCAGCTCTCATTAGCTCCATCACAGTTTTGCTCTTTATGTTTGTATTTGTTTTTTCGCCTTATTCCATGTTTGCTCTCTTCTCATTAGGTTATTCCCATTTTTCTTGCATCTCAATCTCTGACCTTTGTGAGTGCAAGGACAGATTTCAGCTTCACTCTTGATGCCAAGGTGTCTCTGAACAATTGTATTATTAGATATGAAACCATTGGGAAAATGTATTAAGAAGAACTGATGGATCTATTTATTTCATGTAACATGGAAAAGGTCGGGCCTGGAAGCCGATGGCCCAGCAGTTATGTTGTGCGCCCCATGTGCAGAGGCTGTGGTCCTTGTCGCAGTGGCTGTGGGTTCGAATCCTGCCTTGGCCCTTTGGTGCATGTTATCCCCCCACTCTCTACTCCCAACATTTCATTTCATTCTTCAGCTGTCTTATCCAATAAAGGCAAAAAAGTATCAGTTACCGGCTGCCGTGCCTCAATGCATGCTGCACGACTAATATTTGGCCCGACTCCAAAATATGTTGTACGACTCAAAAATCTCTATATGTTGCTTTAAAATCGGCCTGAAATCGTACAGTGTATGCTGGACTTAGAGCGGTACTTCACCCATTTGCATTAAGCTTTATATCGTTAGAAAACTGGTAGTATTTTTGAATGGTCGTGCATCCCGCCCTCATTTTCCCTTGACACAGGAAAGCTCCGTATTTCTTGTCTGAAAATCGTCATTTTGCGTCATCGCAGACTGCTTTGGTTAGAAGCTACAGACCTATTACAGATCAGTGGGTGGCACCTCACTCCCAGAATCTAAAAGCAACGTCCGCCATCTTGCTTGGAAGCTATGCTAACAGGCTCTGTGGAGAAAGCTGAGAAGAACCGACAGTGGCGGAAAGCAACTTCAAGGGGATTTTGACGGTCTTGTGCTCGAATCAGATGTTCGTGGCTATATATCTCTACGAGTGGCAATATAGCGACAAGCAGTTGAGGCTGATGGAGGAACAGGAGGCGGCTGCTGCAGCCGAGGCACAAGACCTGCTGTGCATTCTGGGAGTTGTTATCTTTCATCCTCATGAGCCAAAAAGACACTTTCTGCCTTTTCTTGGTCAAGATTGCACCAACTTCAAAATGTATTTCACATTTCTACTACATATATGACCCAATTTTAATACAGATTCATGTTTCAACGGGTGAAGTATCCCTTTAAAGGATCCTGGCCTGTAATCAGATTCATTAGGGTGTACATGTATGGTTATGAGTACAGTAATTGGATGTTAATTAAAACAGGATATCCATGTTTGTCACTCCCTTATCTTCATCCTGTTGGAGAGAAGTGGTGGTCTGACCGGGCTGTGGGTTTAGATCACACTCTTTGATCCCACTGGGAGTCATGCAGATCCAGCCTTGAAATGCAGTGAGCGATTACCCGCCCTAATGTCCCCCCAAGGCAATAAAAACTGGCTGCAGGGCGGCCTTTAAACCAGTAAACCCACGGAAATGTTAAACTTCAGAAATGTTTCCCAGAGGTGCCGTTTCCTCCACTCTGTAGCAGAAAATGGGGGGGGCTGAGTAAGAAGAGGCTGGAGGATCCTCTGATGAGCCGTGAAGACGTAAAGTTTAACTCCAGATTATTTGTTATCATAGTTTTTTATTCAAGTTAGCCAAAGACAGATCTGAGAGAGACTTTTGTAAAATACCCATGGGGGGAAAAGTTTCATAGTGACTTAGTGGGACCAAATGATCTTTTCTCTTTGTGTTATAGGAGCCCTACAAGGTAGCTGGCTTGACTCCAAAGTGCATGGTATAACAACTACTGGATAAGAAAAGATATACAGTTTGGTGAGGATGGAACTGCACTTTTTAAATTAATCATCTTTTTGGGAAGTTAAATTTCTACAGCTTGGTCAGACTACTTAATTTTTGACTGTTAAATAATCCCAGAGTCAGATAAGGTTGTTTGGTGGGCAGTAGGGCTGCTCAGTTAGCGCTAATAATTGAATCATCAGTTGAAAAGCCCTCAGGTGAAACCTCCAATTTTCAGTGACTCGCTGCACTTTTTCAAGCGGTGTCATGTTGAATCAAGAAGTAAAGGTTGACACATAACCACATGGCAGGATGTACACTTTCACTGAGGGTTGCTTGCAACATGCTGTTATATCATTCTTTTTGCCTTGTGTGATCAACCTTTCAGCTGTCAGTACTGCCAACATCATTCATTATAACCTTTTCCATGTATTTACCAAATGTGTTGAAACTGGACGATTTCATATCACAGCTAAAAAAACAAATCCAGTGAAGTATAAATCCTGTAGATAAAACACTAGACTTGACATCATGGAGGTTTTCACATTAGACAGGAATGAAAGTTAGTTTGAGACAGCACGTCCAGCATGCAGTGTCAATTCTAGAGTCTGTTGGGGCCCTTGTCAAAAATCAATTGGGGGAGCCCTCCAACCAGCGTTCTTCACCATTATTCTGTCGGTGTCACGACGCTTACTCCTGTAAATGTTTTACTTCCTATAGACAGAAATTCCCCTTAGGGAGTCCCTAAGCAGTTGCCTGCCTTGCCTGTGGGCAAGCAGCACCTCTGCCAGCATGGCAACAGCCACTGACGGGCTTCCAAAGCCCCCTTCGGTAACCAATGGGTGATGTCACTCAGGCTTCTTCAATGTTTATTGACAGTCTATGGTATTAACTAATCCCATTTATTCACATTCATTCATTCCCGCATTGGCATGAGAAATGGGCTCAATTTGTTCAGTGTCTTGCCCAAGGCCAACATGTGACTTCAGGAGCTGGGGATAGAAACCCAAACCTTCCAGTTGAGAGACGACCGACTCTACCACGAAACCACCGCCACCAGAGTTTGGTAACTCATTCCAGCACCAGGTGACTGCAGAGGAGAAAGGTGAGGTCTGGAGGAGACATTTTAAACCTGAATTTTTGCCAAGCCTACAACTGTAGGACATAAGTAAAACAATCAAGAAGTGCTTCAGTTACGATATTGTGAAATCATAAATCAAACACTGGTTTAATTGTAATTCTTCATATTACTTCCTTTTATACCAAGAATATTGTGCACCTGCCATCATTTATAAATGCAAAATATTGAACAATGGGGCACGTTTGCAAAAAAAATTCTTGTGAAGCCCTTTTATTATAAATACACCAAATCTATCTAGTCGCTATTTGTCAAATAAATGGAACATGGATTTCTATTACAATGTTTAAAGTCTGACAGTCACAGGATCTCTGATAAGTTTAAACCACACTATAAAACTATTTATGAGGTTTTAAAGGGCTTTTCATGCATTATATGCCATTCAACGGCAAAAAAGCAGTGACAGTAAGAGTAGGCAGGATTTGCTGTAAGAAAGTGTTGTGCATCCATTATGTCATCGGTATAGGTTCCTCATAAAGGAGTTATTTTGATTCATATTTGTTTGTAACATTTTACCGTATTATCTACAGTGTTCTGATATCTACAGTAAGCCTCTGGTCTCAGTTTCCTTCCTGTAAGATGAAATTGAGAAATGTGGTCAGCTTTGATCTTTACCGCGCGGCTGTACAACACCCTAGTGTAAACAATGAAGCCCGACCAATCAAATGGTTTGGCTCCTACAGCTGTTACATTGCTGTTTTTCTCCCAACTTGTGCTTTATAATCAAGCTTGCAGAGGCTGAATCGATCCGGTCGCAGAGTTCTGCTGTTAAACCATTTATTAAAACATCAAATAGTCGGCCCTGGTGGATGTATGCCCAGTGATTACCTTTGCAAATCAATTAAGCCAGCGAGTAACTGATTGGATACGAGTATGTGGTTCCAGGATCTTGTTTTTTTTTTTGAAGGGAGTGAAGGTCAACGCGTTTGTACCAGCTTTGCTTCAAATTTCTCTCTCTCTGCCGAAAGAAGTACAGTTAACATGTGCTGTAAAATCAATAGAAAAGGGATTGGATTTATGTTTTGGGGTCTCTGTGCGGATAAAGGAATAGATTGTGAGGTTGTAATCGGTAGTCCAACTTTCACTGATACAGAAAATCTCTGCACAGTCTGATTAAGATCTCTGTTAGTTTTCTGACTGTGAGTCTGAGACTCGCCTTTCTATGCAGAAGCTCCAAAATTTTAAGATACGACTATACTGTATGTTTGACGTCATTATGATCACAGGACACAGTATTCAAGGCTCTTCAATTTACATTTCAAATAGGTTTAAGTTCTATATTTAATTTGAGGAAAGACAGGTGTGCAACCTTCTTGACTCACACTTGCTTATTAAGATGACTACACACAACACAATTTTAGTCCCGATCAAATAACAAACATGTTTGGTATCTACAATCCCCCAAAGGGCTGACTAGGACAATTTGTGGAAGTCACAAATGATCACAGAAGTTTCTTTGAAATCCTGTGTCACCCCTGTGAATTTGAGCCGAGATAAAAGGGAAAATAATGAATTTTGAATAAACAAATATAAAAAGGCTGTATGATTGGAATACTAATTTATAATAATATAAATTAACTTAAACTTGTGTAGTGCTTTTCTAGTCTTTTGACTACTCAAATCACTCTTAAATCGCAGGACACACCTACCCATTCATACACTGATGGCAGAGGCTGCTATGTAAAGTGGCCATATTAGCTAATCCAATTCATACGCCGCTGACGAAGCAGCTGGAGTAATTTAGGGTTACGTGTCACGCCCAAGGAAACATCAGACATGTGCACTGGGGATCGAAATACCCGACTCTACCAACTGAGACACAGCCGCCCTCTTTGATTTTGTGTTTATAAAAGGCAGTCATCTGCAAAGAAAATTAAGAACAGAGCAAAATTTGGGAACACAATTTGGACTGGAAAAGAGGTTAACCATTGAATAAAATATGTATTCAGTTTCTATTTGATTTCATTGGTGTTAATACAGACATTGAGGCATTAGGAGTGAAAGGAAAACTTCTTGTTAACCATAAAGCAGATGAATAAATGAAGAAGAGTTATGCAGCTCTAAAAGATCCCAATACAATATGTGACAGCCAAATATTTTTCTGGGAGCTACACTCCAGGGTTCTGTAATAAACCTCCTGCTCTGATAGGATTCAGCCTTATGAGCTGTAATAATTCTTGTCCAGGGCTTTATACTTCAAGTACTGGTGGGAGTTGGTGGTCAATGGCTTCTCTCTGGCTGGGAACAAATTACAGCAGACGGTTAATGAGCCTCCTTCTTCCTACAGAAAAAAAGAAGAAGATCTCAAACAACTGGTTTTACAATAACTGATTCCCCACAGCATAAAGATGTGAACGTCAATGCAATTAAAGCCAGTTCGTCCTCACGGCGCCGTCATGAGTTTCATTAAAAACAGGTAAAAGTAGCTGCTCTCCTTGAACGCTTAAACCTGGCTCCACATTAGCGTCTGTATCCTCCAAGGCCTTTGCCATTATAGTAGAAGAGGCAGGTTTTCCAAGGAGGCAATTATTCATTAAATTAGTGTGGAAATGAGGTTCTGGTAGTTGTGTACTGATGAATTACTGCAGCCAGTAATTTGCACGGTAATTAAAGATTTGAGCCCCTCGCTGCGCCGTGAGCATAAATCACATTTGCAAAGATGTCGCCCAAAATCTGTGAAGCACTTCACCTTGTTACTGGCAAACTCTGTGAGTCTTAACTGGGTTTGAACTTTAACCTTTATCACAAAGACGTTTCCACAAGCCAACAAGTCTTACAGCTGCTGTTGTTTTCTACCTGCAGAACAATTGAGATCCCTCTCTGAAAGTGTATGCAGTCATTATTGAATTAATTAAGGAATTAAAAAATATATAATCACAATAACAGACATAACAAACAGTCATGCATATTTTCAAACTAGACTTCTTAAATTAGTTTGTAAATGTATTTTGAAGCAATTAGCTAAATTTTTCAGCTTTTTAATGTGCTGTTTTTCAGCTCCAAGTCTTCTAAGGGCCTGTGTCCATTGACGGCCATTTTTTGCATTGGCAGCGGCCATTTTCAATCCAAAAGTGTTTTTATTTTCCAGTGTCCTAAGAACAATAAAACCCTTTGGCGTCAGCTTTTTATTGTTGCATGGGCTTGACAGCGCTCGATTGGAAATGGTTAAACTTTTGGAACACTCATTAATGCCACTTCTCTCTCATCGACCAATCAAATTCAAGAAGGGGCAGGACTTCTGATATTATCATTGTTCGACTGTGATGGTGAAGCAGAAATTCATCTTATTTGTCTTTTCAAGGGAACAATTTCCAGGTCCAGAGCTGCTGCTAATGCCGGGACATGATTCCTTTATGTTATTTTCATGTTTAGCACACATAGCTATTTAAAACTGACCTCACGGTCACCACTGAGGGAAGCAGATGTTACATTTTGTAACCTCGCGTCAGTAAATGTTGGTGAGAAGTGCTCTGAAACTGAAGTTGTGGGCACCGCCAGTGAAAAAAAGAAGACGTAAATGGACATGGGCCCTAGTTCTGTTTTTTTAAGTAATGTTCTTTTTTTCTGCTCAGAGCTGGACTTCATGTACTGACTAAACTCTGCCCACTGGCCTGATTGCGAACAGTGGCATGTGATGACAGGCCAATGGTGGGCCAAGGGCACTGGCCATTTATGTGGTAGGAGTCTGAGTCAGAGCTGAGTGGCTGAAGCTCCCCTGTATGTGTGTATGTGTTTTTTCTTCATTTTGGATTCTGTCCAATCAGCAAGCTCAGGACATCAGATAATTTTCCCACTGCTCTCAATGGCCAGTCTATTGCTGAATTCATGTGCTCCTCGGATTGTCCAAGTTTCTGAGTTTGTGAAGTCGTTCTTCCGACCTCAGTGTGTTCACATACTTTCAGTTCAGAAAGTCAGAACGTTGTAGCAACAGCAGAAAACATGGTTGATGCTACGAAGAAGATCTGTGGAATGTAACTGTTACAATTTGAGCAAAAAGTCGATTTGCAATACAATAATTGATGAAAAGTATGTTAACATTAACAACACATATTTTGCCCCCCATGTGATGACGATTATGACGTTAGTCAGCAAGTCGGGCACCTAATTATTTTCCGAGTTTCTAAGTTGTTGTTCCGACCCCCCCCCCCCCCGAAGGTCAAGTAAAAAAAAAAATAGAAAGAAATATATATTTTTGGGCTTTTTGTGCCTTTATTGTAGGGATATGATAGTGGATAGAGTCAGAAATCAGGGAAAGAAATCATTTAAGGATACCTTTCCGATAGAAAAGGACATCTGTCATTAAAAGTAACACATGAACACCAAGATTCCTTCAAGTGTTTGTGTCGTCATGTCGGCTTGTCGCTGTAAACCTAGGGGAAACACTGCTAATGTTAAAACGTTCTAAGTTTAGTACAGTGTATCATTTGGCTCTCTTTTCCAAACTCTCTGTGCACAATAGAAGGAATCTGGATATATAACAACGTTAATCACAAAGCACTGAGCTGTTGAAGAGCTGGACCATCTATTACATCATTTCAATAAAGAGTGAAGAAAGTCTCTCATTAAGAACATTACATTACTTTGAAGTGTGCTGCCTTCAAACACCGTAAACAAAAAATACCCTGAAGCATTTTATTGCTTATGATCAACATTATGTCTGCATGTTAATGTACTCAAAGAAATATGACCTGACTTTTTAAATCCCAGCCGACTATTCTGATAAGATTATTTCTTACAGGCTCCGGTTTGGATGGATGGCGTCTCTGGAGGACTTTGTGTACTGCTGTGTTTGCATTGTTTGAGTGTGTGTAGCTCAATTTAAACTAGAGTGTGCAAAGACCAAAAGGATTCTGGGATACACTGAAGCTAAAGCAGAATTACAGAGTAGAAATGAAAATTGTGTCTGGCGCTCACTCAGCCTGACTCTCTCAGCTTAATGAACTCACATCCTGTGAGAGTAGCGTCAACTTCTTTATATTTTCCTTTGCACACAGTTAATTTCCACAGTCTCGGTAAAACAACGTTCTCAGTGCTCGTCATTGTTTAATTAAGAGGAGGTGTGCTTCACTAGAGCACGCGCGCTCAGGCCGGATGAAGGAACTCCTCCACCGGGACTTCATTCGGTTTGAGAGACTCGCGTGGGCGGAAGAGACGAGCTACGCTTGCCAGAGAAACGTACAGTACTCCACCAACACACTGCTCGCCCCGGGGGAGTTAAGGCAGCGTATTCCTCCTGGATTTTCTCTCTCAGTCTTTCTTCCTCCCCACTCTCCATCTCCGTCTATCTCTCTCTCTCTCTCTCCCTCTCATTTGGTCGTGGTAATTCATCATGGAATATCAAAACCATTCAAAGCGCCATGCAGAGAAATGAAGGCTTGGGAGCGCGTGTATAATTGGTTTCTGTGAGGTGCCACCATCCCTATTGAACCTTCTTGACTTCCTGTCCCTAGCAGTGGCAGTGTGTGATAAAGAGACAAGAAAATCCCCCTGAGACACGGAGATCATGAGGACTGAGAGTGGACGGAGAAGCCTTAGCGCCTTCAGAACATTTCATAAAATTACAAGCTTTTGCTTTGCTTGGGTCCTTTTCATCTGTTTAAGGAACATGCATTCACATGGCTTCCTTTTTATACACCAAAGCAGATGCTGGAATCAGAAGGGGCTCGGATGAAAATCCAATGGGAGCCTTTTGACCCACTTTAGTTATATTTTCTAGACCTGTAAATAGAAAAAGTCAAACTTAAAGCACGAATAATTGTAAACCTGGAGAGAATATTTATTTAGAGGAGCTATGTATTAGATATCCACTGAACTAAATCATAACATGACCTTACTTTATTATCAGACAATAAGGAAACATGCTATGTTGAAGTGCTGGCTTCTCTGACAACAATGCAGCAGCCATTTTTTTTACCAGAGAAGATAGGCATTTTCTTGCCCCCCCCCCCCCCCCCCCACAAATGGCTTTTTAGGATGCCCCGTTCGCAAAGGTAAACAGTCAACCAACAGGTGTTGCAGTGATGGAAGCTAGCAAGCAAACTGGATCAGATATAACTTATTTTGCCCAAACTAAAAAAGCCTTGTCATTTTTCTAATGAGCTCCAGGAGAAGAAACGTGCTCAAACTAGCATGGAAAGGCCAAACACTGAAGCTTCAGTGTCCATGACTTGGCAACCCAGCGTGCACATCACATCGACTCTAGAGAGGAGGGGGCGGGGGGAGACAGCTCTCTCCAATGTTTTGAATTTAGACTGCAGTACCCGCTTTAACCGCTAGGTGTCAGAGTTACATATTGCTTCTTTAATAAAACAAGAAGAGTAAAGAAGCCCATCGATTCAGTAAGAGTAACTTTATATTGAAAAAGAAGAGTCTTGTCCAATGGGAGCAGAGTGGTAAAATACAGATCTACAAATTAGGTTTCGAAGGTAAGTAGGGCTGGAAGACAATTCTGTAGCGTCTGGGGGGATCGCTTCCAAGCTGGCTGAAAATCAGCCAATTCTGCTAACCAGCATGTCAATTGGTGCACCATTACTGGTACAGCAACAGATATTATCTTAATGTGACTGCCTAGTGCCTGATGCTTTCAATGAGGAACATAATCCTCAGTCTGTGGGCTTTGTTCAATCGCACTATTTTGTGGGCAAGTTGCTATATAGATTTTGGGCATTTTTCAATCGCAGTAATAAAAACTTCAGCTTCAAGTTAGAAAAGTTAAGGGACAAACAAATACAATCCTCTTGCCAGTCAAAAAGACGACAAACAAACAAAGAACACTTTCTTTTATGTACTTTCAATTGAACTTTTATTGAATTAGACCTTGCCAAGACAGCAGCATTAAAAGTTAAAAGAGAAAAAGTCAGCATTCAAGGCTGCTTTGAAGTCCCTGACCATTGTTGTGTATTACTGCGTGTCAGACTGCCGCGTCTCACCACAATAAAGACAGCGTTAGAGCTGAGAGCTTCTTGAGCCTCTGCGACTGCAAAGCGCCACCGGCTCCAAACACCATCTGCGACTTTGGCCAGACAGTTCCTGTTGCCGGGTGCAATCACACAGATCACACACTCAGCCACCGCTGCACCGACACTTCCAGTCCAGATCCGACAGTCATCTCCAGCCAACACGGAGCTCTCTGTTTCTTCCTCCCTCCAAATAACTGAGGGAAGAGAAGACCGAGCATGCCTCTCACTTTTAACAGAGTGTGCTGCTGAGCTGAGAGAGACTTTCATTTTACAGAGGCATCTGTTTGTTCAGACAGCATCACCGGCCTCAGCATGAAAGCCAGGAAAGTAATCCTCTGATTTTATTGTTCTGGATAAACCAGGATTGATGAATAGCATGAATTTCAACGTGTAAAGTCTGTATTTTCATCTTGGAAACTTGAACATTGATTAGCTTTGTAGGTTTAGAAGAAGATATACTTTATTAAAAAATGTTACACTCTGTTGTTGAACATGCTACACACACATAGGCTGAAATACACACATACATACACAAACACGTGCACAAACAGGATCCTATGGATGTGCACTATAATGGAGAGATGTCAGATTGAGGACTATGGCCTTTACACGCCGCGGGCCACTATGCTACCACCCCTGCCATAGTCACCTTTAATCATTTAAAGCATCATTTTCCAGCAACAACTTTGTGGCTAGTGAGAATGCTGAGTGGCTAGTAGCTTTGTAAAACTATTGGCCACAGTGGCTGGTGTGCAAAAAAGTTAATGTTGAGCCCTTCTTATTGTCAACAATTATGTATATTGTACCAAGAAATCTGATATATTCATCAATTACTCTTAGTAACCAGTCGTTTAGGAGAAGTATTTTATAATTCCCTGCTGCATCAAAAACCCAATAACCTTCCTCCATCTGGCACGTCAAGGTGAACTGTGTCACCTTTATGGTTCACAGAAATATAAGAAGTCATTACGTACTGTAGTCTTCATTCAGCTGAGTTCAGCCAAAAAATGAGGAATAGATGTGAATGTCTTCTCTTTTGCATGTGCTGGGTCATTATTTTTGATATGTTGGACATATCTTGGTGAGCTTGTCTTTGGTAATTCAAGGAGGGTAAGCCATGAGAGGCTTTTTCAGCAGCCGGGTCGTCCGTCTTCAGCCGAGCTGCCACTGCTGCGTGTTGGCATTTGTGGGTTTGAGGGGATTTCCTGTCATTTGGCTGACGCTTACAGGTGCTTACCGCGAGCCGGGGAGATGTGGAAATGAGCGGTCATTAATGTATCACAGCAGAAGCCCGGCGTCCACTTGAGCGCCGCTGTTCGTTCTATCTGCAAAAACAAACAGGGCTGTCTGCTGGAGAGAGGGGGATCAGTGGTGGAGAGCTGTTAATAAATCCCACGACTTCACACGCTCATGAATAGACGGCGAACAAAGGGTTGGGATGAGGGGGTCGGGATTTACTGTCATTCCCCCATATGTTGATTGGAGCAGCGGGGGACATATTCATTAGCAACTCTTGTTATACAACCCCTCAAACACTGTTAATGAGGTGCTGCCACGCTACACAGTATAACTAAAGCAAACATGGTTTCACTGAACGGGAAATCCATGCTGACATCAGTGCAGCTATTCAAACGAATTCCTTCTAATTCAAGACAAATATGTCAGTTTCTTGCATGGTCTTTGGCCAAAATGGTGTGAATACATGTGGCAGACGGAGATTTAAACTTTCAAATGTGAAATCATCTAGAATGTAATGTTTAGGTAATGAGCAGAATCCCACACTCACCGTGTTTCAGGGCAGCCGGATGATGTTTTTATCAACTTTAGAGGAAAAAGAAAACTCCAAGTGCTTTAGAAAGTACAGGAAAATCCAAAGAGAACGTAATGGGAAAGTTGGAAACCAGGTCAAATATGACATGTTTTTTTTTTGTTTGTTCATTAATGATCACGGTGTTTCTAATGGGAAGTTCAGCAGACCAGCTAGCTTGCTCACATCTTGGCTCACCAGCTCAGGCAAGGCGAGGTTACGATTATTTAAAGACCATTAACTATTCAAAGTGTTGTAAAGGGTTAAAAATGGAACATCTATAACATTAAAAGACATATCACGTTGAGCAAAATATAACAATTTAAAACATATTAAAATATAAGATGGAAAATAAATAAAGACATTCAGTAAAATGAAGAACTTAAAGGCCCAATATGTAAGATATCTACTAAATGAAATGATAAAGTGAGCTTACTATATGATCAGACATTAAGGAAACATGCTATGTTGAAGTGCTGGCTTCTCTGACAACAATGCAGCAGCCAGTATGTCCTCCTTCTAACTTTAGATTCTGGTGCAGAATGGTTTGTTTTTCTTTTTGACCAGAGAAGGTAGGCAGGTTTTAAGGCAACCCCACACGGCCTATTCGGACGCCCCATTAACCAACAGGTGTTGCAGCTAGCAAGCAAGCTGGTTCAGATAAAACGTTCTACCCGACCTAAAACACAGCAGCATTTCCCGACCAGAAACGTGCTCAAACTAGGATCAATATTGGAGATGCTTTTGAAAAATGGAGAGAGGTTAGAACACAGAAAGGTTTACAGACCGATGCAGAGCTGGATAAACACTGAAGCTTCAGTGTCCACGACATGGCAACCTGCATGGAATCACTTAATTAGATGGGAAAGCGTTTGCATTTATCTCACTTGTTTTATTTCATACTCATTTGAATTCCAGGTGAAAACAACTGATCAACATCCCAGTCACTCACTTGGATCATCAGTTCGACTCGCACCAGTTTTGTCCGCTGCACAAACCTCAGTTCTGCCTCTGTGGTTCGTGCAGCATCATCCGCTCCCCTCCCCCCTTGTGCTGAAACCAGCCCTGCGTCCAAATAGAGTTGTTCAAACAAGAGAATCCGGGGCTTAAAGAACAAAAGAAGAGGCCAAGTTCAATTGAGACGGAGAGAGTCGGCGAGATTAGAGCCGTCAATCCCTGCGTCTTTAGCACCTAGCGGGGCCTCCTTGTGGGATCAACCACAAAGTTGTAATGGAGGCGAAGGAACTTTTGTAGTCCGACGCACTTCCCTCCCATCACTCAGAAGAACCAGGGCTTGGGTTGAGAGGGGTTTAGGCGGGGTGAGTGGGTGGGTAGGTGGGGCGCCGGAGAACTTTCCCTGAACTCTAGTCGGCTTTGCGTCTCTTACTTTCATCTCAGGTCACTGTCAGTGGAGGGTTTATCTCATTTAAAGCGGCCCCGAGATGAAACGGCGACCCACGCTGCCGAGCCCGGCTGCTGGTGCTGCTCTTTCTTCTTTTCCTTTAGTTTGTCTTTGTGCTAAATATGGGTCATTTAGTCTTGAGACGCAGTAACCCCACCGTCTCTACCTGATTAATTAACTTGTGACTGGAAAATTCCGCAAACCGTGAAATTGTAAGGAATAAAAATGGATCGCGCAGAGAAGGGGGAAAAAAGAGCCCTGAAAATATCTAATCCCACATTTTATTCTTCATAATTGAATGAGTAAAATAGGAAAAGCCACCACAAGGGAATAGGGGGAGAAACTCTATTAGGGTTCTGTAGCTTGGCATACACAGGGGCTAGGCATGCGAGGAGAAAATATCTCAGCCGGAGCCTTGATGAATACGGAGGCATACCTAGACGACATGTTTGGATCAGCCAGATAAAGACGCTGTCAGGGAACAAAGACCCTGACAAAACTGACAAAAGACACAGTCGTTTGGTTCTGATGTGCCACCAGAAATCTGACAGTTATTGAAATGACTGGCTTTCCTGAACAAGGCTGTGTTTTCTCACTTGCCTGTTATTTAGTTATTGTCTGTTCTCCTCGCACTTTTTTGTCGTCGCAGACCTGGTTTTTATGATCGCAAATTCATCCCCGGGCTGCGTGCAGAATACAATTTGTAGCTGTGGTGGTTCACACAATGGCAACGCAAATGACTATCAGAGCCAGGCGCTTTATCCAAAAGGAGCCCTGCCTTCCTGTTCTGTGCACAGGTACATGTGGCGGCTCGCTTGAATCATTTCAATCCACTCTGCTGCTTTGTTGTTGTACATGTACAATGAAAACATCTCATTTTGCTTCTGCTTTTACCATTTTTTTATTATTATTTTTTACCAGTTTTCAGCCTAACAATAGACTGAGAAATATGTGTCATTTTGCAGACAATGAAGAAAAGCCTTTGAGGAAAGAAATCATTTCTTACAGGCATTATGCGGCACCAAATGCTGTGCTGTTCATTGTATCTGTGTCTCGTTAATTTGGTGGCAAAATCGCGCTGAAGCTGCTCACTTCTCTGAAAAGGCAGTTTTGACAGTTTCTCTTTCTGTGAAAGCTGGAGACAGTTCCAATCAGTGTGGTATAAATTGGGCGTTAATGGTGCAACATGCTCTTAGTCCTTCAAATCTGTTGATTTGGCTCTAAGTTATGTCATTTGATTGCCACTCCAACATCAATCAATCAGTTATTTAAGTCATATGAACCCTTTAGTCGTAGGTGAATATCAGTTTAATCCATTTTGTGGCTGATGGTCTTTTGCTTTAGGTCACAAAGAGACATCATGATTCATTATAGTCTGTTTCATAACCAACTGAAAACTCCTTAGCAGTTGTAATAAACCAAAGATGAAGCCCGATTTAACAGTGACATGTAAAAACTTAATTTTGTTTTCTTTTTTTCCATTAAAAGACACAAAAAAAATGACAAGACACCTGCATTTGAAAGACTTCGAGCCTCAAAAATGACTTTCAAATTTACTATAATGATTGATAAATTATAAGTTTGAGTTCAGAGGCCATGTGTGACTGACCCCCAATTTCCACATACTCCGTGTGTGTCGCGGTCTGTCAGCGCCGCGCACAACGCCGCTGTTCAATGCAACTCAAGTCAATGATTGTGTTTCCATGGCTATTTTCGATGGAGTACGCTGCAGGCACACGTCAAGCTGGACAGAATAGATCAACCCAGACAGGAAGTCAGACAAGGAAACACACGGAGCGTCCGGTCAATTTCATAATAAAACACAATATACGGACTCACCATCGTATTTTCATCACTTTATCAACATTATGTCAAGAAAGGCCCCAAATGAACAACTAAGCATCCTCAGAAAGACAAAGTCGCATGCTGTATGCATGTTTTTCTCTTTATTCTCACGTGATCTTGTAGTTCTCCTGTGATGTGACGCACATGTATGTGGAAATTTGGGGTCAGAGCCATTCAAGTAAAAATCATTACTGTTTTAGTTTTGGTTCATGTAGTAACACAAATAACACAAAATGAATGCAAGTGAAAGAGCACAATTCAGCATCAAGGTAATTCAAAGTGCTTCACAGAAGACATCAAAAGCATCATGACAAAGAGTACATTTCAAAACCTGTGGCTTGTCTGTTCCAAGTCCTTAAACAAACCAAATTCGGTCTTGTTGCTTTAGAGGTTCCAGACTTCCAATGTACTGCCGACGTGCCATTGAGCAAGGCACTGGACACCCCCCCCCCCTCCCCGTGAGCGGCCCCCTACACTCAGACATCTCTCTGTCAGCCTGAAAATAGGCTCAAAATGATGAAACTCTTAAGGATTCCAGCTCTAATGAGCTTTCAAACACACGTGTTTAACAGCTGGAATTCGTCTCAGCCTTTAATATAGTTAAAGAGTACAGGTTTCTGGTTTAATGAGACTTGAGGCATCTCGTTATATAAAGAGTTCAGAAGGGTCGTAGCTTTAAAAGTTGGCAGTTTGATATGATTAATATCGTAAGTGTTTGAGAATAAACACAAACTAAATTGGCCAAAGTTAGACTTGCCCAATTATTTTAATTCATTACTTTGCACGCATGAAAAGGTGTCATATAATTCCAGCTATTGAAATACACATTTTAATTGGCTGATGGAATAGAAAGTATAAAAAAAGCCATCAGAGGAGCAAACTTTTTTGCTTGGTAAAAGATACTCTTTTTTCATTGTGACCATACTCTTTCCCCCGTTGACCTTGTTGCTATAGCAATGATGTAGCACCTCCAGATCTGAGCCGTTTGGCTGGTGTACTTACGTTTGACCCAGAGGCACAGGAAGCCAGTGTAATATGTATAACCAGGATGAATCCCTTCTGCGTCTTATCCACATGTAATCCAACCCTGCACAGTGAGGGATGTTTCACCGGGCTCAGGGGAACGTAGCAGCAAACAGGCCTGATCCATCTTGGTGCTAATTAGCGACATCTCCCGTTTTATTGGCGTGTGAAGGACCGGATGCTGCTCATAACATCAGCGCTAGCCGGCGTGCGTGTTCAGGGATCCATTCCTCATCACATTTCCGATATCTAAATATAGCGGTAACACCCCTGAGGACGGTCTTAATGACATGAATGGGCACAACTGTGATGCATCACTTTAGCATCTATAATAACAGAAAAGAAGATCCTCAGGGGGTCTAGCTTTCATGCAGCATTCACAGATGTATGTGGTCTGAATGAAAAGTTTTCTTCACCATGTTATGCCTGGAGATCATTAGTAATGTGAGCACGTCTTTGGTTAGTATATTGCTTGGATGAAACTACAGTACCTGTTGATTAAATGGAGTCAGGCCTCATATTTATTCCGAGCATTTTATGTTGCATTCAAGCTTTTCACAGATAAAATAAGACTATGTGCAGCTACACCAAGAATTAGACATTGATTCGTCACAGCAAGAAGGATCCTGGTTTCAAATTATGGATGAAAAATGGACGACATGACAGTTCCCCGAAATAGAAGCCAAAACCTTTGGAGCACCACCTTCTGACTGGCTGTAGTATAGTCATAAAGTCATCCTTTTCTATGTTAACAGATGGCACATTGGTCAAAATAAAAATCCAGATCCAATGCACTTTTCTCATGCACATGGTCATTAAAGTCAGTTCTTGTTATACATATATATGTTCACTTCTCTGTGAAGTTTAGTTGTAAACATGTTCATTTCTGCTGTATAAACCAACTTTTTTTGCTGTGGTGTGTATGTGACTTCTGGTGTTCCTGGAGTCAGCTTGCAAGTGGACTCTCGATGAACTGCAGGATTTTGCACTTCCGCATTGGCTTAATTTTTCAAGACTGGAGGTTGCCCTTCTACCGTGATAAACAGTCAATGCTCGGATCCCTCGACACTGCATGACTCGCCCCTTTATGTCTGAGTCCATGGGACGTAATCCCTCTGCTGCCTCCTTTTGGATGGTGCTGTGTAATGCTTTAATGGACGCGTATTTCTTGCGCCCATTGCAGCTCCTATCTGTTGCTTTGAAACTGAGCAAACGCGCATGTGCAACTTTAACGAGAATCCATGGAGGCCATACACAATAATTTTGAAACAATACAGACAGTTCAAACATATTCAACAGTCATGTATTATGTAGTGACTGAAAAGACATAGGCAGAAGCAAACTGCTTATAACAAAAAACAAATAAATCATTCACATTTTTAAATGTAAAACTTATCAAGGAAATGGTAGAATGCTAACATTAGCGGTAGCTAGTGGGTTAATAAATATGTTTTTGACTCATAATGTGGGTACTTTCTACACAATCATTGACTAGTGGCAGCAAACTGTGGCGTAGTGCGCGGCAGACAGACCGCAGCACACATGTGGGAATTAGGAGTAAGACCTGATGGCATCTAGGCATGACATCACAGCAACATGGGAATATGGTCGATTATGTGATATCTCCACTTCTTTTGGTATTGGATTTTTGTGTGCTACTGAACTGAGAACAAAAGACACAAACAGTGGAATGCTTTACAGTAAACGACCAAATGTGATCCCAAGAGATGAAGTCCTGCACAAATAGTTGAATAAGCCTCATCACTGTTAATCCTTGATATCTACAAATGTGACAGAATGTAACAGACCTGCATTAAACTATATTGCCCACTTACTGTTTGTAACTTTAACTGTGATCTAGACGGACAGGCTGAAACAAAAAGAATCAATAAAGATGTCACAAAAGTTTCCCATAAGTTGTTTGTTGGCATTCTGCTCACGGCTGGAGAAGATGGAGCTCTCACAGCTGAGACAAAGCAAAGTTTCAGCCTGGAGTTCCCAGGCACGACTTAAAAGGATTTCAACACAGAGGAGTGAGAGGGCTACTGCGAATCAACACTTCTAACAGCTCTATCCTTGTTATTACACCAGCAGAAATGTATAAATAATTCCACCGCAGCCAGTGTCTCATTTGTCATGTGATGGCTTGATGAATTCATCGAAGGATTTCTTACTGCTGGATGCACGTTGTATAAAAAAACACTTTGTAATTTTCATATGAGGCATGTAATGTAGTGTCATATAGACTACTGCAATGCAGGGAAAACAAAATATAATGAGTTGAAAAATGTCACCCATGTTGTACCTTTGACAGCGTATCATCTTGCCTTGAACAAACATGGCATCCTGATGTAGATTCATCTCTGTAAGTATGTCTACATCGTGTAACTCTGACGACTTCTCGTGTAAAATGATTAAACTAAATCAAAGCTTGCTAAGCTGTGGCTGCATCGATGGTTTACAGTAGGTCTGTGTATGTAATGAAATTTCTTTTCCCAGAGAATCGATGAGCTGCATTCCCCATGGTGGACTGCGTAATTACAAAACCCTCATTAGATTATGAAACTGTACGGCATATGGTGAGAGGAGGAGTTTCCTTTGATGTGCTCTTGTAATGACTGCAGCATGCAGCGAGAGAGAGAGAAAAGGAGAGAAACGCCTGTTTTACTTTATTCGAATCCCTTGAAAGAAATCAAAGCGAGGGTTTTTTTTTTTCTGTGTTTTGCAGCTCCGGCACCCACAGACTCTCCTCCTCTTAAAGTGACTCACACACCAACCGGGAGTCTGGCACTGACCCTGGAAATGTCAAACTCTTTCGACACGCCAAGGCCGCGGCCTTTTGATTCTCGGAGAACGTTTGTCGTTTCGCCAAAGGACGCCTTCGGTAGAAGAATGAATCTTGATGTTTGAAGGCTCACTGCTTGTAAAAAAAAAAAAAACGTGAGAAAATGGCTCCCGGCGGAGATCGTCTTCTCTTTTCATTGAGGAATATTTCATAGAATTGCTGTTTGGAAAAGGATAGTAGACTGGAAACACAGGCGTTCAGTGTAACTGTATTTGACAGGCACAGAACGGCTACAGTGTCTACAGAAAGCACACAGGGTACATTCCAAAAAAAGGAAACCAAGGTCCATTTGTAAACCATAAGAATCAAGAGACATATACCTTTTTACATTCCTTCATTTTAGTGTCTGTCAAATGTCTGCAGCTTTTGGTGATTTCCCAAAAGAGAAGCATTCAAGAATTGAGACGTGTCAGCAATGCAACAAAAACCCATTGAAACTATTCAACTGTAATTTGGAATTATTGTCTTTTTTAACGTTGGCTAGAGCTCCAAAATTCACTTTACTCCCTTTATGACAAGGATATGAAATGTTTTAACAACCCTGTTTACCAATGCAAGCAAAGCTAATCTCTCAATGGGATCCTCAGCATGAAAGAAGCTCTCATTTAAACCTCAGAATTATGAGTGTATGTGGGAAGTTTATAGAAAAGACTGTCTTGAACCATCTTCTCATTTGTGAAGTACACTGACTGTATGTACAGCATCTTATCTACAGGACGTGTTAGCTGTGGCTCATTTGTAGAGTTGGTCCTCTCTCAACCTGAAGGTCGGGGTTTGATCCCCAGTTCCTGCAGTAATGTGTCAAGGTATCCTTGGACAAGAACGTGTGGAATAGCCAGCGGTGTGTGGATGTGTATGAATGGGAATCGTCAATACTGATAGCAGGGACCAGGGCAGGATCCAGCCATTTTGGTGCCTTAGGCGAGATTAGGATTTGGCGCCCCCCTGTGAGCGTGATGCAAACAAATACTCAAAAAAAAATGCTATGTACTGGCTAACAGGATTAGCATTGCAATAGTTTTGTTCACAGGAATAAAGTCCTGGTTCTCTGTAGAGACAAACTCCTTAAACTGCTGACTCATGTTAGTCTGCTCTGCTTCTGTGATTTACCTTAATAAACAGTCTATGCTCAAGGGACACTGCATGCCTTTGGACGCATCCCTCCATGCCTACTTTTGGGTGCTGCATGGATGCATTTTGATGCACTGAATTTTTTAAAATCTCTTTTACTGAAGGGAAGCAAATGCACAAACACCTCTCTAATCAGTAGTAAGATTCCTATAATAATACTAATAATAACAATAATAATAATAATAAATTAGATTTATATAGCGCTTTTCTAAATACTCAAAGACACTTTGACAGGAAACAACAACAAAAAAAAAAACTAAGCAAAAACTAAGAGAACAATACAAAATAGAAATAGTGTCAAGGGAAGAGGATGAGAGTCAGTGGTTGTAGGCGGTGATGAAAAGATGAGTTTTTAGGGATTTCTTGTAGGAAGTGAGTGTGGGGGAGTCTCTAATGTTTTTAGGGAGAGAGTTCCAGAGGGTGGGAGCTGCAATGGAGAAGGCCCTGTCCCCCCAGGACTGAAGGTTGGTCCTGCAGAGGGGGGACAGGAGGTTTGCATATGCAGACCTGAGAGTGCGGGTGGGAGTGTGTCGGTGGAGGAGCTCAGACAGGTAGGGGGAGCCAGGCTGTGGAGGGCTTTGTAGGTGAGGATGAAGAGTTTGAAGTGGATACGCTGGGGGATGGGGAGCCAGTGGAGGTCATGAAGGACAGGGGTGATGTGATCTCGGGTGCGGGAGTGTGTGAGAAGTCGAGCAGCGGAGTTCTGAATGTATTGCAGTTACTTGAGTGTTTTGGATGGTGAACCATAGAGGAGACTGTTGCAATAGTCTAATCTGGAGGTGATGAATGCGTGGGTGAGGGTCTCTGCAGCTGAGAATGAGAGGGATGGGCAGAGGCGGGCGATGTTTCTGAGGTGGAAAAACGCTGTTTTGGTGATTTGTTTAATGTGTTTGTCGTAGGAGAGGGTTTGGTCGAAGATGACACCAAGGTTACGGATGTGGGGGGAAGGGAGCACTGTGGAGCCATCGATGGTTAGGGAGAAGTTGTTGGTGGATTTGATGAGGGATTTTGGGCCAATGATAATGACCTCTGATTTGTCGCAGTTGAGTTTGGAGAAAGTTGGTTTGAAGCCAGGATTTTATTTCTGTGATGCAGTCAGTGAGGATTGAGTGAGTGGCAGGAGTGATGACTTTGGTGGCGATGTGAAGCTGGATGTCGTCGGCAAAGCAGTGAAACTGGAGTCCATGGCGGCGGATGATGTGACCAAGGGGGAGCATGTACATGATGAAGAGGAGGGGACCTAGTACAGAACCTTGGGGAACACCTTGGAAGAGAGGAGCAGTGGGGGATTTGCAGTGGTTGATGCTGATGAACTGGTATCTGTCAGAGAGGTATGATTTGAGCCAGGAGAGTGCAGTGCCGGTGATGTTGAATAAAAAAGCCCCGGAGGGAGACTTTGAGCTAATTGGTACCAGCCTATCACAGGGCAGTATTTCTAGAGATCTTATTTCAAAACATTGCAAAGCTCCTAAATTGTGTGCTACTATTTAGCCTCACATTTTGTACCTTTGGCTAATTGGTACCTCTAAAAGTGTACTGAATTAGTCACCAGAACTTCCTGTCTTCAGTCAACCTATGGTGCATGTACAGACACAAATAACAGGATGTTGATTGAGGGGAACTTAAAAAACAACATGATGCAAAGGCATGTTCCTTGAGGAATAAGAAATGTTTTTCTTACCGGTAAACTATGGACATTTATTTCTGATGAAAATAGTGAGGAAATGAGAGTCACACTGGAACTAAGAACATGTTTTTGGTTCTAAATGCATTCATTGTGTGCATCACAGAAAGAACTCAGATCTTGCAGCCTATTGCAGCGCTTGTATATTTGAACAGGGTGCCCATTCTCCAAAGAAAACCCTCAGCGGCTTTCTTCACACTTCTGCATGTTTGGTCCATGGAGTCCTTGTCCAGCGCCGAGCAGCTCTCGGCATGACGAACGCACGTCAACAGACTTTCCCAGACTGACAAGATGACAGCCTGTTGACTAATTTTAATTGTTCAACTCTTCTACACTTAATGATCTTCGAGTGGATCCAACTCAGAGAATGCAGTGGTAGCCAACACTTTTTCCTTGGAGGCCCCCCAACTTTTTATCTAAAAATAGCTCAGCCCCATTAGACCCACACATAAAAAAAGTGATGCATTACTGTCAAAAATGTACTCGTTAGTTGATTTGATTATAACCTAAAATAAAGTGGGGCTGACTAACAACCTCATGGCTCCATAGTGGGGCCCAGACCAAAGGTTGGGAACCAATGTGATAATACAAAGAGCGATGCAGGGGCAAAAAAATATATTTTTTGCATTTGCTCCATTTCTGATTTAAAAAATAAAAAATAGTTTTCTGGGCCAATGTGCATCATGTGGCCCAGATCTGCGCCTTGCATTATTCTTAAATTAGCATTATTTCTTTCCCAGTGGCAATGCCACCCTGCTTTCAATACAAAACTGACACAATATCAACTTACAATATTGTGAATGTGCAATAGTTGCATATTTACTTTTAAGTCCCTTTCAACTTCAGATAGAGATCTGGCTAGTTCATGATTCCAAGTGTTAATCGTATTGTGGCTTAGATGTTTTGTTTGGCGTCAGGCAGATGGAATGAATTGTATAAGTTTAACAATTCAGAACTTTTAAATTGAAAACACAGCCGCTGAAAACATCAGACTATAAAGTAAACAAGTATGAATGTATCAAGTATGAGTAAGTATGAAATTTAAATCAAAACAATCAGCTAAAAGATGCTAAAATGCTGGAGATAATTTCTTGCTGCAAACATTTCAGGTTAATTGTTATTTAATCCTTTGTAAAAATAATATTTTAAATACAGCAGTTTAAGATTAGAATCTAAATTGTGTGTCTGCTGCAGGTAAAAAAACACAAAGCAGATTTTGTGTCCTAGCTAGCTAGCCAAAATGCACTTGAGTTGTTTTTCTGTTATTTTGGATGACTCTCAAGAGAAGCGCCAATTCCCCTCAAACGACGAACACAAAATATTGAGTTATTATTCACATTATTGGTTTTGGCTGTCTCAGTCTTTTGTCTACAAAAGAAATTGGACTCAGAATATCTCCACATGAAGGTAACAGATGGTGCTAATGCTGTGGAGGGCCAGGTGAGAGGAACAAGGCAACCATCAGAAACAATTTAACAAAAACTACAAAGCAGGACTGGTTTTTTTTTGTATGTTTTTTTTAAATAAAGTGACCATTTTACATCTGATTTACATTACATTATAACTGTTTTATTTTGGTTTGCTTTTTCTGAATTCTGCAGCATTGGATGAATAACTGCAGCATAACTTGATGTCACTGCAAAGTTTGAAATGACAGGCAGCAGCTGATTGGACTTGCCTGAACTCACATTGAGACATCAGACAAGAGGATACATGTTTAGTGCAGCTGTCTGATTCTGAAAGATATTGATGTTTTATTTCTACCCAGTTGCATTTCCATTCCCGACAATCTGACACTATCTTTATGGAGAAGCTGTCTATAGATGTTCTAAAATGTGTCTAATTAACAAGGCCAGTGCGTACAAACGTCAACCATTCAAAATGTTTGAAAAAACATAGGGTGTAAATATATATGGGTCTTTTTCAAAATTAGCATTATTTTGTTGTCAATGTAAGATGCCTAATGATACTGAAAATAACACTAATCCATGCCAAAAGCTCTGCAAATCATTTTTTTCCCAGTCAGATAATAGTCCATTGTTTTGCTGTATTGCTGCTATGGTGGTTAAAAAAATGAATATGAAGATGCTTAAAAGACACAAGGCTTTAGATATACAACCATAGTTTATTACTGATGTCATCACTTACACAGACAGAGGAAGTGTCAGCGATACCGGAAGGTGATCAGCAAATCTTACTTGAGTAACTAGTCTGAAACCGTTTTGGGAACATTGTCATTACCCAGCCGGCAAGCCAGATGCTCTAAGTGTTTAATTTACACCGCCACTGTCAAGAACTCCAGAGATGTGGTACAAAAAACAAAATCTGGCAGCAGTAAAAGGGAATGACAGGGTGATTCTCAAAGAATGAAACAAACCACAGCTGGATTCTATTTTTTCTGCTCACAGCTGTTCTATCAGATTTAATCCATTTGTTGTGGTAGTCCGCGAAAAACTGGATCTTTTAGAATGTGTGTTAACATGATTGTCCATCTGAAGTTTAATTTCTCGAAGCTGGACTAACGCGCTTAGAATACGAGGTTGGGGTTGCACGTACAGTAAATGCATCAATCGGACCCAAGCTAGCCTATAGCCAGGAGGAGGATTGGAAAACCAGTTCCCGCTACGGGCTTTGACCCAGAAATTGAACATTATAGCTGCATTGCAGTACAGCGCTACATTTCCCCATGTTTTGGAGAGACAGGACAGTGGACAGAGCCGGAAATCAGGGAGGGACAGAGTGGGGTAAGACAGTCAAGGTAGGAACCACAGGTGTGATTCGAACCTGGGCTGTCCGCCTGGAGGACCACAGCCTCCACACATGGGGGGCGCGTACCAACCACTGCACCACCACTGTTGGACTTTTAACCAGTTTGCTAACTTGTCACCTAGCTTACTTGTTAGCAATGTCAAACGCAAGAAGGTCCAACAGTAACTAGCTGAAAGGGGGCATATCGCCACTATCGTAGCTGAGTCGGACATACTTCCATCAATAAATGGATTGTTCCTCGGTGCTTGTATAATGGGACAAGCACAGCAGTCCAATTGAATTTCCTAATCCGGCTGATTCGACTGAACTGTCCATTAGAAGCACTGACTGATGTCTGGTTTAGTACTTTTACGTAGAGTCTAAAAATGAATTAGGTTCCCTTCTCTGTAACAACCAAGATTGAATGACAAAAAGACGAATGTGTGTATTTATTTCTTTGAAAATCAGCCTGAATATCTGCTGCTCAGCCACATGTCTGTCTAGATCTGGACATCTGGAAATACACTTTGTTATAGAAGAAAGCCACGACTGACAGATAAAAACCAAACCGAAGTTGCGATGCTTACAACAAATTGATCTGCTGTTCTCCCTGGTCAATTTGTGATACCAAGTCCCCTACAGAGGGCTTCTATACTCTTTAAATACACATATAGATAAAGTTCATCGTTGCAGTACAATGTCCGGAATAAATCCTGTTTTCCTGTAAGGCTTATCATATGGAGTCCTTCCAAAAGTAGTGCTGAATGTTTCAGTACTGTCAATAGAATGTAATCCTCTTTTTCATGTCCATAGAGTTCAAGAGTTCAAGATGCATTCAGATTTGTCCAAAGATTAACTGTGTCCAGAAAGAAGGGAAGTCTTTATTTACAGAAAGGTCATTTTCATTCCTTTCTTCTTCTGTGATGATCCAACAAAAAAAAGCAGAGCTGTTGGTTCACCTGTGACAGAAAAAAATGGTTACAATGAAGTCAAGGCAAAACCACAAGAAACACTGAATATATTGTATAGATTTTTAAATAACTCACAGAATTACCATATGTATTAAATGTCAGCTTATCTGTGAGTTGTATAACAAAGAAAAGTCAGCAGGTCTTAGCACTTGACTCAAGTGTAGATAAAAACATGAGATCACATAAAAGGAAAGAGTGTGAACTTGAGTATTAAAACTTAACTGTATCAACAGAAAATCCAACATAGCAGTAGATTCTCGCCCACACTGATTGACATGACAGAGATGTTGGCAAAGACGCTACATGTTCAGATGCATAATTCAGCAAGCGGTTCACTTTTTATGTTTGCTACTGAGAGCAAACTCATTATCTTCAGAGAAACAATAAGTTCTAATGGTCTGAAACTCCTGCTAGCGTTGCTTTGAGACTATATATTTTAGAAGAGTTGGATGATTTTAAAAAAGCATGTCCAGAGTTGGCATTTTGGAGAGGTTTGTTTTGTTATAAGTAGTCTGACAGGATTGGTATAAACCATTGGGTAACTTTATCCATAATGGTTCATACCATTGGGAGCACCAATTGGCTCCGAAAAAACAATAACAATCAACTTATTAAATATCTTACTATGTACATTTAACGATGTAAAACTTGGTATGGAGATATCTTGTGTGAAATAAAAATTATATTCTTGGGAGCATCAATGTATTGAATGTCAGTCTTATTGTGTGATATAGCTGTAGGATGTGTACATTTCAACATGCTGGTGGTGCTTAGGAAAGGTCTATGGCATGAAACAATTGTAAATAAACATATCTTTTTGCACATTTTAAGGCAGAACAAAAGTTTAAAATGCAAAATGTACATATTATCTTCTTTTACTCACATATTCTTTGAAGTAAATGGATCAATTCCATTAAAATACTGACATTGAAGGAGAATTCTCCAAGACTTTATGTTGGGTCAACCTTCCCAGTGTTACGCAAGATGATGATTTTACAGTAATATTTATGGTCTTGGTCTTGTCCCGGTCTCGATCCCTAAATGTCTGGGTGTTTTTGTCCTCATGTTTCATAGTTTAGTCTTTAGTGTTTCGTGTGTTATTTTGTAACTTCGTACCCTAGTATTTCTTTATGTTCTAGTGTGTTTTTGTTACTTTCTTGAGTTCTGTTTGTCTTCAGTGTTTCATGACTTAGTTTGTAGTTCTCCTCAGTGTTTCTTGTGTTTATTCCTGCCTCTGTGTGTTTCCCAGTTTAGTTGCACTGATTGTCCTCACCTGTGTCTTGTTAGTCTCACCTGTGTCTGATTACCCCATGTCTATTTAGTCTCTGTGTTTCTTCGCCTCTGAGTCAGTTCATTGTCGTATGTGTATGTTAGTGTTAGATGTTAGTTTTTCTCGTGCTCCCTATTGATTCCTTGCAGCGTCCTGTTTTGACCCTTTTTGGGATTTTTCCAGTTTGGAAATTGTCATTGTAAGTTTTGGTTGCATTTTTGTTTTAATTAAATAGTCTCTTGTTATTCTACACTTGGGTCCACCTGTCCTTGTTTTCCGACAATCTTGACAAACCCTTATCTAAAACACAGTGACTTAATGGACAATTTTCAAAGGTTCATCTTTTGGGTGCTTTGAATGCCCACAGAAGTTTGGATGAAACTTGATAATTTTTCCGAAAATATCTGACCAATATTTCCAGTTGTTAGGTCAGAATGATGGAAAGAGGGAAAAAAAACAACACCTTCCAAGTCTGGAAGAAGACCAAAAAGCAACATCATTATCAAAAAAGGACCAATTTATACAGCTCCTTCAAAATCGAGCACAAATTAGTCCTTTGTGCACCATATATCCTGAGTCAAATTTCATGCAATTCAGTGTCTCTTTCTGACAGGCTGATAAAGAGGAGACATTTCAGTGTGAAGTTCAAGCTTTCCAATTCTAGAGATTTAATATTGTTGTAGGATATCAGACTTATATTGGCTACATGTATCATCACATCCATCCATCAGAGTGTTATACAGTATTCAGAATAAAGAATGCCTGTGAGTTGGGGTTTCTCTCTCCTCGTTCGATGCTGTCTGATACTCTAACGACGTCCTTTCTCCTTGAGATCAAATTGCCTGTCATGAAGCTCCGCGTCTGACAGGCATCTTCTCGGCTCCTCCAAAAGTACAATCTGGATAAGACTCTCTGTGAATGTAACATAACAACCTTTATGACGACGTCCACTATCGATTCAAACCGCCTGTCAGCCGCCCGTGAAGGCTTGAATGAACCATGGGAAGCCGTCAGCTAACTTGTAGGGCTCCATTATTGACGCTGAACTTTTGACAGGAAACAGACAGCTGAGACAGCCCGGTTAGAGGAATTCACAAATGGGTCGTTTGACACAGAAGAGGCAAACTGCGAACGGTCGTATAAATCATCCTCAATTATGCAGGGAGGCAAAAACAATCCAGAAACCATCAGGCCCTCACTTGGCAAGAAAACCTGCATAATCATATCGCATTCAGGGTAAAGAGTTTCCATCAGTTTAGTTTCTCGTAGCACTTTGGTCTTTCAACAGGCTGCAATAAATTCTTCCCTTTACAGGTTAATTTACATTCAGAGCTGTCACTGTGATTAATGTGGTACTAATTTGAGAATAATTCCACGCTGAAAAGACAAGAAGCAGAGCTGCTGCTTGTCAGAAGAGAAAATGCCTTCAGAGATTGATCTACACTGCGTCTCACCACTGATGGGCGTAAATCATTAACAGTATTTGAGTAACTCTCTGGAACTATATGCTAAAAATAAGGACGAAAGTTAACTCTTCAGTGGATGCTGCGCTATTTTAATTGGTGGCTGACAGGTGATAATTTAACTGGGGAAGGATTCCTTTCCATTTAACGCCTCAAGTGAGGTTTGGCTGAAGGACTCAACACAGCAGGTGCATGGGCTCGTGTTTTGTGTAATTCAGCCGTATAATTGGCACACAGCAGTGCACTCCTCAGCAATATGTTTTGTAGTGTAACTACAGAGGCTGGCATTTTTGTAGCAGGGCCATTTAAAAGCTGCACCAGGCAAAATTTTTATACGAGAATCAGCGAGTAAAATCAGCAAAAACAGAAAGGACTCTGCAGATTCATCTTGTCCAAATGAAGTTCTACTGTCAGGATTAATGGGAACGTAGCATCATTAATCAACACCTTCAGGCTGCTGTTGAGGGGAATTTTGTCGGAGATATGTGGCTCTGCATTCATTTGAATGGTAGCAAAGGAATTGAGAATAGAATCTAGGAGAGTGTAGAACAATAGGAGGGTAAAACATGTAGGATTCATCTGTCAGGAATTCCTCTTCCTAGGACAAGATTTCTGCCTCTGAACGAACAGGCATCAGTATTTTCATTATTGGTTATGTCGGAACAGAAAACTTACAATGAAGTTAAGCTCAAAATTAAGCATGATAATGTCCAGAGTACCAATAAAAGATGACCCTTTTTTTCTGTCTGGAAAGTTTCATGAATTTGTAGAAACTATGTAGTTTGGACAGTTTGATGTTGGGGTCCATTTTAACTTTGGTTTTTGGGTACAACCAACCTATCAATTGAATGTTTTACTCTGTTTAATTTTAATCAAGAAGTCCCTACATGTATCCACCAATGAACAAGCTCTTGGCTACAGTTTCAAAGAAAAAAACTTCCTTTTAGAGGCAGAAACCTTGAGGAAAGCCTGATTCATTGGTGGACAGCCATCTGCTGTGATCTGCAAATTATACATATTTGTTCACCTTCCACCTTCCATTTGTTCACCTTCCATCCTCTCCTAATTTACATTATTTCTTTTCATGTAGCTTAATTAATGCAAACCATTAACCACAAAAGAGGCGGGAAAAAACAGCTCACGCTAAATATTTTAATCATCTAAAATGAAGCTTTTTTCTGTTGTCTAGTTAAACCGGTTGACTGCTATTTGGATGCTGAACTTTGCTAAGCTTCCTCTAAGCTGCTTCCATCATTCAGTTAGACTTTTAGCTAACATACAACTGTGAAACCCTCTGCTGCTCATTACATTGTTTCTAGCTAATGGTCTTTTTTTCAAACCAATCAGTACCTGCAGGCTCAGCCGTTGGAAGCCAAAAATAAAGTTTTTTTGATTTACAGCTTTATTGTGGAGGCTTATAGAACTTATTGCAACCCCAAGCTGTGGCTCAGTTGGTAGAGTCAGTCGTCTCTCAACTGGAAGGCTCGGGGTTCAATCCCCATGGAAGAATAGAGCTTCTTTTCTACTTACCTACAACTTTAATATTATTCAGCTTGAGTAATGTCTCTCACACACAGTTGAAAATCTGCTTCTGGTCAGGGCGAAGCCTGTTAGTCATTTGTTTATACGATACTTAAGGACTCAAAAATGGGGTAATTTACAGAAGACGTCAAAACTGTTTGATGACGAGCCTGTTGGCAGTAAATTTCCTCCTCAATGTTACAGCTAAAAGATCCCATTTATGTTAAACTACAGTTATTTACTGTATTCTGATTCTGTTTTGGCGAGCCAAAAATGACATCTAAATCACATGAAAGGAACTATCATCACATAATTCTGTGGAGTGCTTTAAAATCTTTGTAAATGGAAAGAGTAAAAAGAGAAAACTACTTGATGTCAAAGCCTTAAATTAACTCTGGAAGTGAGATGCTGCAGACTCCCTTGTCTGCCTGAATTTGATTATGATATCTTGTGTGTATTTCACAAACATGGATTGACAAATTCGAAATTAAAAAAGAATACAAACAATGTTGTTAACAGAAATGATTGCTCTGTGTACCCAACGTCCTCAAGACACAAATGAAACTGTTTACCTGTTGCTGCCATTTTGGAAATGAAATTATACAATAACTTCCGGCATCGCTCAGAGATTTGCTCCAGACTGCATTCCTTGCTGAGTCATGGGCCCTGTGGTAACATTGTTTGCTTTGAATACTAAAGGTGATTCGAGCCTTTGTGAATGTATTTATACTGATTGATACGAGTCAGTATCGCTCGAGGTTCCAAGTTGATGTTGTGCTGTTTACCCATTAGAGCAGCTGAGATGAAGAGGAAAGCTCGACCCCCCCCCCCCCCCCGCTGCTTCAAGCAGCATACTGAAAGATCTGAAAGTTAACAAACTTGCTTCTTCGCTCGAGCTCTAGTTCAAAGGTGTGCGAGATAAATCCGCTGGGTGTTGCTTTGAACAGGTTGTTGTTGTCTCTTGGATCGCACACGTCTTCTCACTCTAGCCTCTTTCTCAGGAATAGCAACACTTCTGAGAAATGTGGTTTATAATCAAAATACGAAGTGATACTTTACAGTTAATATTTTTTATGTCAAATATTTGTACAATGAAGTAATGAGACGAATTATTGGCCCCTACTGAGAAATGTATTTACTTTGTAAATTGAAATTGGGACCATAATGAGTAGATGAATTTGAGTTAAGACGAGTGGAAAAACAAAAACAAATCGATTAATTACCTGGACTCCTCCGTGAAGCATCTGCCGTTACCAAAGCTGGTCTTTGTCTGCAGAAATCTTTCCAGTCACACATGTTAAAGGAGACAACAACAGAAAGAGAAGTTTAACTTTTTGGTCTCGTATTAATCGGAAAATATTTCAAGACATCACAAGACATTTGTCCCGGGATCCTGGACAATGCACTAAAAGGGGGAAAAAAATAATGTGAGGTCCCGACAATTCTGTGAATCAATAACCCCAGGCTCCAGGCTCCCGGCTCCAGGCAGGTGTTGCGGGCGGTTTAAATAATTAAGTACATGGAGAGAGAGAGGGAGAAGCGAAGTCTATGGGTTGTCATATCACACTGAAGGATACAGGCATCATGTTACAATGTTAAAAGCAGGTAATTGGAGTGAGTAATTGGCCGGTTTGGGTGCTCAAAGTGGGCCTGGAAGTGCTAAGGAGACATGGCAGCCCATTGATTATAGGCCCCTAGGGGGGTCCAAGCACTGGCTGCAAACATTAGCTGTGTAAAGGTAAAGGCAGACCAGAGGATTGTTGTAGAAGCCGCAGCCTGTTGACCTTGGGAGTTGAAGTGTTTGGGGTGAGATTCAACAGGTCAGAATATGGATATCTTGAGAGTAAAAATCGTTTTTGTTTCTTAAACCTACCTTTGTAGTTTTGATCTTGTTCCCTGTGGCACAGCTCCAGCCCTTCAGATCAGGAAGAACTTTGCATTCCTCTCCGTCAAGGCACGGATGCATCTGACACCACCACTTCTGCTCCACTATTGAGGCTGTAATAGAGAGATATAGATGCAAACAAATTAAAGTGACAATTAGTGTAACATTAGGTGTATAAGACTCACTTAATACCTTTTATTTCTTCTAAAAAGTGGGCTGCGGGTCATGGTTTACTTTAGTTTAGTTAGTGTATTCCTTGTTTTGTTGCTTATGTCATTTCCTGTCTAATTTTGATTGTTTCACTTGTGTGTATTTTTTTCTGTTGCTTTATTTCCAAGTCTAGTCTTTATTTATTTATTTATATATTTATTTCCTGTTTTATTTTGTAATTTTCGATTTCTCGTGTTTCTCTATGCCCTGCGTGTATTGTTACTTCTTGAGTTCTCTATGCGTTTCCTGTTTTATTTTGTAGTTCTTGTGTTTTGTCGTCACTGTTACATTCTTGAGTTCTGTGGTTTCCTGTTTTATTTTGTAGTTCTTTTTTGTAGTCCCCAGTGTTTCTGGTCTGTTCTTACTTCCTCCTTTGGTCTGGTTTCCCTCCATTCTGATTGCTCTGATTGTCTTCACCTGTGTCATATTAGTCTCACCTGTGTCTGATCACTCCTTACCACTTTATAGTGCTGTGTAGAGTGAAGGCAACATTGTGTAGTGATGTCTGAATTCTGAGTGAGCATGTTCATACGCTAAACTGTTCAGCCCAATCATTGTATCTCAGTCAGTTAGATCACAACTGTATTATAAATAACTCTTATCTTTCATAAAATCAAAACAGATGAGTCATCAAAAAAAGAATGTGATGCAAATTTCCTTATTTACAAGACGGATGATCAACCAGACATCAATATGACCTATTTCTTTCATTTTGAAATTTTTCAAGAACATTTAAATAACATGAAATGGCTTTCTTTATAGCAATCAAGCTAACGTAACGGTTCCAAAGAAGGAAATGACAGACATGTGTAGGCTGAATACTACCATTAAATTATACAAATATTGAGTTAAGATGTTTGAGGTTGAATAGTTCTGATAATGTTATCCAACATTTTTCATTACAGTGTTGCGTTAGCTTAGCTTTTTGTCTTTCTTGCTCTGCCTGCCTACATGATCTCTTATTTTTGGCCTCGCCTGAAGGGCTAAGACTAAATCCAAATGAAAATGAATCAACATAAACACAATGAACATAGCTGCCTTATTATCAATGGGCCTTTTTTTTTTATTATTTTGTTCTGATAATCTGTATTTCATTCACACTTTCACAACATCACGAGTCTGAAACACACTTTGTCTCATCAAGTCGTCACATTTTGACAGCTGTCTCAGGTCTCTGATATAAGATTTACTTCTTCGAATAGCAACGCTCACTAAATCTATTTTCAGTATAAAACACAAAAGATGTTGAGAGTATTGTCATAAATATCTTCAAAGTAGGAAGTGGAAAGGTTTGAGTCTCAAGTTATTTGAGGGGGGAAACCTTCAGCTGTAGTCTTGAACACCTCGATGAGCTGCAGTTATTCTATTGTTGAAGACATTATTCAAATTCAAAGTCATTATCTACGCTCAACCACCATTAGTGCTCTTCCTAATGAATAGGACAGTTTATATAAACCACACAAAATATCAGAGCGTTGGGTAGAATCCACAGAATGGATACTTTATGACATGAGGGAATTAATGTGTATCACACTGCCATGGTTATAGCAGCAGTGTGGTGTGAAAAACAAGGCATCAGGTCAACGGCTGACAGATGGTGGTTGCGTAAAAGCAGCTACTTAAAAGCCACAAAGGTTTCTCGTGAAATGAAATGGGAAAATTGATAACCAAGCATGCAGAAAGTGCTTGGGATCTGTTTCACTTAACAGTTAATGATGCTTTAAAACACAGAGGCTGCTCTGACTGAAAACATCTGGCATCAAAGAAAATTGTATAACAGAAAAATCTTTGGTAATTTAAGGCCTTTATTTGTAATCATGAGTTGTATTGTGTTCATACTCATGTAGCGCTACAGAAGATTACTATGTGAGTGTTGAGGCTGAGTGTCTTTGGAGTTTGGCCAAAGCATATACTTCTGGCAGGAATGTGACAGCGTCTAACACTAACAGTAAAGCAGTTCCAGAGTTTTAAATTTTGCGATGATTGCAACATTGTAATCCAAACATAGACGCTCTGGAGCCAATCCCTGCTGTCATTGGGCGAGAGGCGGGGTACACCCTGGGCCGTTTGCCAGTCAATCACAGTGCTGACATATAGAGACAGACAACCAACCACACTCACATTCACACCTACGGTCAATTTAGAGTCACCAGTTAACCTAATGAGCATGTCTTTGGACTGTGGGATGAAGCAGGAGTGCCAGGAGAGAACCGAGCACGGGGAGAACATGCAGACTCCACACAGAGAGGTACCTGTCCAACAGGGTTATGAACCAGGAACAGTACTGGGTGTAACGTCTGTCTCCTCAGTTTGAGGCAACAGAACCACTGTGACATGTAATGTAATGCATGCTACCTCTGAAATTCCTTCCTTCCTGAGTTGCTGGCCCAGAAGACATAAATATGATGCAAGTTCATTTCATGTACTTCCTGTTGAGAGACGACCGACTCTACCAACTTAGCGACAGCTGCCCAGTTTTGTACCCCCTATTGTATCCTTCATTATTGGTAATGTATGTAATTGTATTTCGAGTTCTCCTTGTTTGGACAGTAAACATGAGACATTTAGGCATTACATCTAGTACTGTAAATATAGAAGAATACCAAGCGAATGGTACATGGGATTGGTCACACAAAAGTTTCCAGTGACTCCCGAGTTAAGAAGTAGTCCTGATGGTTGGTCGATCCCAGCTGGCATTGGGAGAGAGATGGTGTGCACCCTGGACTAGCTGCCAGTCAATCATAGGGCTGACATACAGAGACACACAACTAGCCACATTCACAACTAGGGCCAATTTAGAGTCAGCGTTTGACCTGACAAGCATGTCTTTGGACTGTGGGAGGAAGCCGGAGTAACTGGAGGGAACACACGTGCGATCAAGACTCTTTCTGAGAAGGTTCATTTACCAAAGTTTGCTTGTGTTTTTCTTTCGCTTCCTCTATAATTTTCCCCCTCAAATCTATTCAAATCTATAATTCAGGTGTCTTCAGGCTCATTTATCTTCATACAATGAGGAGAATGTCTCACACAGAGTGAAGCTAAAGGTAATCCCTCAGACGTAGAAAATAGAATAATTAAAAGGTTAAGTGCTGATCATTTTTTACTGAGATCACCCGTGGAGCTTTAAACTGAGGCCACTGGCTCACAGCTTTAATTTGCAGAAAATGTCAATAGTAAAATGTCAAGGAATAGGTCAAACACGATTGGGTCCGGAGTTTAGCCAGAAACCTGCGCTGTGCAGACTAAAGTGAGGCAGACACTTCAGGCGAGTCGGGGGTCAGAAATATTAGCATGCTAAAGACCCTGTAAGTCGCTGACTTTACAGTGTGAAGTGAACAGCTTCACCTTTATTCAGAGGTGATTAAAAACCCTTCAGGAGAGTCTTTGTGCGGCTCCTGGATTCAGTGAAAACTAAAAGTCAAATATGACAGGGCTTCATCAGCCCTATGTGGTACAATTAGACCGGATACATTTAAAAGAAAAGGACTCCTGCTATGAATGCTTTTCACTAGTAGATCATTTCTTAAGTACACAGTACTACATCATAAATATTATGACTGATGTTGATTTTTTCCCCAATGAAACCGAACTTCGAGATTATCTACCTGCCATGGTGTGACGCATTTTTCATCAAAAAACTAAACTTTTTTATTGGTCGAAAAATGAGTAAATGCCCTTGAATGCAAGGTGGATCATATTCGACATTTGAAAGATTTTACAGGAAGAGACGATACAATTATTTAATGTAAAAATACCCAAATAATGCTTTATTGCTTATTATTTATATGCTCGCTGTGGAAACACAATCATTGACTAGATTGGCAGTGAACGACAGTGTAGTGAGCATCGCTGATGGACCGCAGCGTGCACAGAAGTATGTGGAAATTGGGAGCATGGCACCCCCACACGGCTGTTTTGGACGCCCCTCGCTTTGCAAGGCAAACGGCAAACCAACAGGTGGAAGCGGGCAAGCAAACTGGATCAGATATAACTGATTCTACTCGACCTAAAAATCCTTTTTTCTAATAAGCTCCAGCTCTCTCTAATGTTTTGAATTTGGACTGCAGTACACATTTTAAACACTAGGTGTCCCAGTTACATACAGTTACGGCTGGTACCATTTCAACTGTGAAGTTGTTTTCCTCTACTGGTCTAGCCTCAGGACCCAACATCATCTCCTTAATTACAAATCCCAAAAACATTTTTTTTTAAACTATTAATATGTATTTAATGAAAATAACCAATGCATCCTTCTTTGTCCAACATATCCCAAGATTCATTGCGCCAAATTAAAAGTGCTGGCTGACTCTGAAGCTTGAGAGTAAAACACTTTGAATGTGAGTAATAGCTCCCAATACTAATGTTTAAAAAAGAGGCCTTGACACATCATATCATCTCTAAATTCATAGGTTAAGTTAAGAGACAATGGTTTTGTTAACTAGTTCCAGTGCAGCTGTTGAGGTTGCTAGGCAACAGTAACCTGTCTAACACCTACCCACACATAAAAAAATAACTATATTTAAGTAGTTGATCTTTATGCTGATGGTCTTGTAGGCTTTTGGGGTTCATCTGTTAAATGACTAGTTAAAACCTACTCACAGGAGCTCTCAGTAAACACTTAATGTTCCCCTGCAGGATGAGTTGTATCCTGCTAAAACTTAGGCTTTCTTTTCCCCTCCTATAAGTTGCCTCCCGACAGCATCTTCTAGAAGAAATTACACTCAGGTGAGTTAATGCTGAACACTTATTGTTGATCTCAGCAAAAACGTATCCTAGAGATTTGTGTAAAAGAGCATCAGCAAAAAAGAAGAAGAAGAAGAAGAAGATGGCCCATGAAATATTCAGCCAGAGGTGGAGCGTACCGTCTACACACGACGGGGCGGCTCTGGTGGTGCCGGCCACTTGCCCGGGGAAGCAGGAGCACTTCACAGTTTGTGACCGCTCCTCGATTTTGTTCTTGTTGCAGCAGCGATGCAATGCCACCACCTCGCAGGTTCCCGTCCGAACTTGGTGCGCTGCTGTAAAAAAAAAAAAAAAAAACATGAGAGATGGAATTATCAGAAAGGATTCAATTTAAAGGTGTTACAAATGTTATTACTCTCAGACTGAATACACAAGCACTGTGCTGGCCTTGGATTTTTCCCTCTGGTCTGTCTGCTCTGTACTCTCAGAAAGAAAAAAAGTACAGCAAAAGTTAAAGAATTAAGCTCACAAGATTCACTTTAACTTTAAACATATTTAAAAAATTTATAATGGCCTTCTAAATGTTGATGTTTCAGTGAGAAGAAAATGCATTAGGCACTCTCGTTCACACATGTCATTGTGGTTATAAACTGTAAATGTAAATCTAACCCTGACATGTAAGGACACTCCACATGGCTTCAGAGAACACGCTTTAAAAGGAACAAAAAGACATTGACCAAATGTTGTCACATGCCAAACAGCACGACTTGTGACATAGACTTTATTGGTGAAATTGGTGCAGTGTCCCTTTAAGACCACTAAGTGCTAGCTGCAGTTTGAAGCAGTTAAGTTGAGGTAGGCCATCGCAATCTGGCATTGTTAACATTGAAATAAAGAAGATATGATAGAAAAAGAACCTTTTGAATAAATAATAGCTCAGGTATAAGATGTAATGATTGGAACCGATCCTGCTCCAGATTTCCCACAACAAGCATTCAGCCCCTTAAAAAAAAAATCCGATATGTGACAGGAAAAGCACCGTGCTGCAGAATTTGGAGCCAATTTCCAGATCATGCTCCATTGTCTGAATTATTTAGAGCCTGAGCTGCTCCATTCTCTCTTAATTGCATGTGACATTTTCTTGAGGTGTCCTTCTGCTGAGACTCTCACTGCTGCTGCTGCTGCTGCGGTAAACAGTAAATCTGAAATGACGGTGTAAAATCCAGCCTCACTGTCTGTACTGTGGCAGCTCAACCAAACCTAGATAATTATGCTTTCACTTCAGTGTGTAACATCGGTGGACGGCAAGACTTTTCAGCTTGCTGAGACTGAGACTATAACAATGAAGAAATCGGCCGCTGAAACTGAAAGATATCAAATCTGACAAAGATGTGCAACAACTGTTTGGCATCACAATTCCCCTGGTATCTGACTTTTCCTTTTACAATATATACACACTAAACTTGACACACACGAAAAAGGTTGCCTGACTCATATGTTGGCTGATATCATCAGGCCAAAATGTTTTTGTTTGTTTGCAGATGATGGTTTTCCGTGGTTTCCAGATGGAAAATAGATTTTTGTTTTTTTAAGAACTTATAAGACATATAGAAGAAACCTTCATGCATCCATCTCACAAGACAGGTGAGCAATGTGTCCATCAAAAACTCAAAGACAAACTCCGCACACCGTCCAACTTACCAGTAGCAACAGCCACTGCTTAAGTGATGGTCCAAACTTTTTTTTGCTAGGCTTTGGCAGATGAAAATCTTTTAAAGCCCCCTTTCCCTCATCGACATATATCGACAAACATTAAATACACTGTCAGTCACGCTCTCTGCTAACATATGACCATCATTTTTAGAATGAATGTCAAACACTGCAGAAAGGAACCAATAGCAGTTGAGGATGTGACATACTGAACAAAACTGAGAAGCCACTTTTAAAGAGGGAGCAATTAAAAGTGATGAAACCTCCAATGTGTCTGATGAGGTCAGCCTTGTGTTTACCTGGAAGTCCTCTGAAAATTGGTCATGCAGTGCAGGGGTCACTGCATTAAAAGAGACACACACACCACAACTGAGCGTTCTGAGAGAGAAATTAAATATCTTCATACACAATCATTTAAATAGGAGGGCAGCCTTTTAAAGCTTAGCACATTAAAAATGTATATTTGGATTTTTTACATTTTCAATTACAGATAAATAATTGACTGAATCAGCTATAGTAGGACTTTATATATTGGCAACTGGAATCCATGAACAATTTCCAGCCAAGACTTTGGTGCACTCGATCTTTACAATCCAACTAGCTACTTCAGAAGCGAACGGCTGCTGCAAGAATGTAAACTAACAGCAGGTAGACATAAATAAGATGGCTTGTTTTCTACAATACCCATCTCCCCTCACTTACTTGTACATCAATTATAATGCAGGTGGATGGTAAAACATTGATGTGATGCTCACACATACCCAAAACAAGAGAAGATGTTAGAGACAAAGACACAGCAAGCCGAGCTGCTTTAGATGTAAGAGAAGCGCTGCCAGTAGCTCTCTGAAGGACACACTTCACACCGAGACGCTGTGGTTTCTCTGACTGGATTTGGAGTTGTTATTGGAAGCCTGGCTCTGCTTCTCCTGCCAGCATATACGGAGAGAAAAGCATTTCATGTGGGAATCCCATAGTCCAGCTTTGAATCTGCTGCACGGCTGCTGTGACAGAGAAGATCCCCCCAGCACTGGACACGCTGCTGCTGCTGCTGTGGTTGTTTTGTAGATTTTGTTTCAAAGTTGTATAAGACAAGCATGATGCCATGAGGGTGTCCTGTTGGCATAGTGTAAAAGAAACACACCATATGCTCGTAGAATCCCCAGTTAACCTTTTTGCTTTACCCATGTTTCCTGTCTACTGTTCATCCGAGGCCATATCCAAAACGCCAAAACCGCCATGAATAAATGAAAGCACCCCTGAATGGACAATAAGGGGAATGTTTTCAGAGAAGGCCAGACAACCAGAAATGATTGGTACTTCCGTTAAAGACAGTTAGTGTTACTGTACTTTCAACTGAAATGTCCCATTTAACGACACCAAGGTTAAAAACTATTTTATCATCCATCAAAACACACAACTAATCCCAACAATAAAGCAGCAGGAGCAACTTGGGTGTAAGTGTCTTGCCCATATGACACATCGATCATGTGGCTGCAGGAGCTGGGGATTGAACCCCGAACCTGAGAGACGACTACAGATATTACCACTGAGCCACCCCATCTGCATTTTTATTCTGCATGGCGCTGCGCTCTCCGTCCACATAAAGATGATTAGCTCAGAGGGGACGGGAAACTTTTTCAAGGCCGGACTCAAGAAATGTGATATGAGTTTTAATGTTTAGAAAACAGCATCCTTCCAGAAGGAGCAAGCAAGAAATACTCGAAGAAGAAAACAAACTTGCGTCCTCATTAGTGTGTAACACCTCTGGACTGTTTCTGCACAGGTGGATGAAGTGTCAGGCCTTTGGCAGCACCAATACTGCAGCGCAGTCACCACCTGGTCTCAACTCCTTTTTCAAACCAACCGTGCTTGGCTGTTTGCGTCGTTGTTTGAGAATTGGACACTTTCTACATCGTGACCTATCTGCGTAGAAAGCCTAATGTCTCATTTAAATAAGCGCACAACGTAGCCACACAGAAACACTCTTTACCGGTTGAAAAAGCCACATAATGCTTTTGGAAATCAGACCCTAAGTTTCCTTTACAGGATTCTTCTCATTGTTTCATTTGTTTTTGCTCTGAAGCGCCTATTTGAGAATGTCATGACATCTCTCCACTTCAGCAGCTTGTTTCCTGCCCTTCTGCGCCGTATGCCGAAAGATAGTTTTGCGAGCGAGCTAGCTAGTTAGTTAGCTAACACAAAATGTACTAATAACCTTGTTATTCCGCAGTGAATGTAATTAATATATTTAACAACACAGACTACAATATTCGTATTGTATGTGTTTTTATTGTTTAATTGTGTTACAAGAACCTACTCCATTTAAGAAGTGTTTTTCCCCTTTCAGCGTGTATGGGGGTGGGATAGGCTGGACTATGTGTTTGCCAGTTTTTGTAAGTTGCTTATTTGTTTTGTGTGATTTAAAATTGGAAAATAAAATATTCAACAACAAAAAAAACAGGTCTGAGTCCAATCAATTATTCTATTTAGGTAATTTGTATTTTAAGTCTTGCAGAGAATTTAAAGGCATGTTTGGTAATTTACGAAAAACTGACATGAATTTGAAAGTAGTATTCTCTCAGTGCTCCGTCTACGACCTAAACACAATTTCAGCCAAAATCTTAAAAAGTGTTTCTAGAGAAAATTACCAACCCTGCCTTTAATGACTACAAATGAAAGCCTTAAGGCATGTTTCACTGATATGCCTGCAGGTCGAGGGGAGGAAGTCATGGACAGTAAAAATGTTCTTTAAGAAAATAAGCTTGTGTTTCTCTTTTAATTATGTTTCCTGTTAGAAACCTTGCATGCATGTTCCAATAGCTTTAAGCGCTATTTGCTCACATCAGACTTGTTTTTGTAGAATTTCTGAGAGTCCTCAAATCCTTAGCCAATACAAGCACTAAAAATAAGATATCACAGGGTATAAAAACTGTTTAATGGTCCGCATCCGGGCTGAAAACTTAAAAAAAAAAAAAAGTTTGGCAAACAACCAGACACCTGACCACGAGTTCAAATCTTTCACAGAGCGAGCTGTCAGGTTCACACAACATCCCCAGACCCTCTCAATACTGCCCTGCTGCAGCCCTAACTAATCCTTTTTCTAAAAGATCCCCTGAGCAGTCAGGTCTGATGTTCCCGTTTTTGATGACACTCATCAACAGATTGTGTTTGAAAAATGAAGACACTGTTTGCATCAGATGTGTGAGCTTTCAAAAGCAACACCCAGTGAGCCAAAGCATCAGTCACCTCGCCAAGAAAAGAAACCTGTTTGAAAATACGACACCAGCCTTTCATTGCTAAACAGAGCAGACTGCAGTGCTTCAACATAACAACAAGGATGAATCATGTTGTAGTTGAACTGTTGGAAATATTGACCTGATGTTTTTCAGGGAAAATGACTCAAGAGTGATGGAGTGTGGTTGCAGTACGAGCTTGCTTCATAATGCATAAACTGCTTTTCATAAATGTCCAACATGACTTTTTGTTTTCGTCAAAGTAATTTCAGGAATTTATTTTTCCATTGATTTTGGCGCCCCCTGTGGACAAAATAAGTACTGCATGGTAAAGCGCATCAACTGACTACTGCATGTTTGTTTTGGAAATCAAGATCAAACTTATTTTTAACATATAATTTCATTTTAAACCGCTGTTTTCATAGACTACCCGGCGTTCAGATGACAATTGGTTGCTTTACGCAGTTCACTGTATTTCTGAGAACGACAAATAACGATCTATGTTGATGGAGAAAATGTACAATTTGTTAAGGTACACCTGTGTTCACATACAACTAACAGATTCAGAAGCTTCATGAAGGTTATTTTGTTGAGAAAGCCTAAAACATCTTATAATGTTAAAGCTCGTGTGAACAGTTTTTGGCTGTTTATGTAACAGACTGAAATAAATACTGATGTCTCTTTATGAGCTGCAAAAATTAACAAGACTATAAACAGCCTTTTAGTCCCTCTGCAACCTAAAGGAAGTAATTGGTTTTTGGAAAGGGGAGGAGTTTTAATAAAGAGATGGGGAAAGTTTTAGGATATATATTTAATATATTTCTACAAGATACTTAAATGAGAAGAATGATATCCCCCCTGATCTCTGTACGCTAAATATGAAGTCAATTAGCTTAGCTTAGCATTAAGAATGAAAACAAGGTGAAATGGCCTGTGTGCTTCTATATGATTGTGACAAATTCAGTCTATTAGCACCTTTAAGGCTCAGTAATTAACACATTATTCAATCTGTATACTATTTAATAAAAGCAATGCAGCACTGGGAAGTTACCAGACAACAAGCAAGGATAATCCAACATGTTGTACTTTTAAAGCAAATCATGCTGATTGACTTAATGTGAGGTTTCAATCACATCTTGAAGACTTGTTCTAAACCTGAACTGTCCGCACTTGACACTACCTGTCAGATAATATTGTGTTTTTACCATTTGTTCATTCAATGAATCCTTTGAACCAAACGTGCTGCAGCATGAAGTAATGGGCCATTTCTCTTTCATTCATCGTGTCTCCAGAGACAAATGAGAAACTGCAAATGATGCATATTTTGTACCATTCATGAAACCGTTGGGAATGATATTATAATTATTGCTTTTTGTGGGTGCCATAAATACCAGCTCTTCTATTGAACAGTTTTACAGAAATAGATCCCCCTCCCTACAAACCTTCAGTATGAGGGGTTCTTCTCCCCTCTAACTGCTGCTGAGATTTTCAGTAGCTGTTTAGAAAAATGGCAGATGAGGAGTTGCTTCTCAGGAAACAAATCCAATTCAGGGAAAGTCAATGCTACTGTAAAACACTGCAAATGTGCATTCATTCATATTTTCCTGGGATCCTGGAGTATTACTGTTAGTTGCTGTTCCCTCAAGGGTGCAAGCAGTGCTTTCCTTTCTTGGCAAAGATGCTTCTTATGCATCATATAAGTCATTTTTATTAGAGTGCAGAAAGTCGAAGGTGCAGAGCAAGCAGACACCGAGGTCATACGTCAGTGCAACATTTTCAAGAGGAGACACAGTAGATACAGTTTGCAGTCACAACACTCATAACCCCTGAGTGTAAAAATTCTGAGGATGAATCCACACACATATTTCATTCCACTCAGGTTCAAGTTCCCCTTCAGCAACTTGTGCCCTTTGATTTTCTCTAAGTGGTTTTCTATTGTAGATGATTCAAGGCTGTAACATGTCTGAAAGGGTCATGATGGCAGGATTTAAAGGTCTGAATTTTAGCTTTTTGCACCAATTTGGGAAGCCACAACATATTAAAGGAGCAATATGTAAGATATCTACTGAATTCGTAAAGTGACCTTACTATATGATCAGACATTAAGGAAACATGCTATGTTGAGGTGCTGGCTTCTCTGACAACAATGCAGCAGCCAGTATGTCCTCCTTCTAAGTTTTCATTCCAGTCTGGATTTGTTTGGACCAGAGAAGGAAGGCGGTTTTAAGGCGCCCCTACACGGCCGTTTTGGACGCCCCTCAGTTTGCCAGATATGAGACCAAGTTATCAGGTCAAACCAACAGGTGGTGCAGCGATGGAAGCAGGCAAGCGATCTGTTTCAGGTATTACTGATTCTATCCGACATTTTAAGCTCCACGACCAGAATCCTGGTAAAACAAAGATAAATATTTACGATGCTTTTGAAAATTGGAGAGAGGTTAGGACTGCAGGAAGGCTTTAAAATGTATGCAGAGATGGCTAAACACTGAAGCTTCCGTGTCCGCGACATGGCAACCCACGTGTGCATCTACTTTAGGAAGGAGGGAACGGATGGCAACAGCTCTAACCAATATTTAGAATTTGGACTGCAGTACCGATTTTAAACACTGTGTCAGAGTTATATATTGCTCCTTTAATTTTAGAAACATGCTGATGTTGTTAAAGACATGCAAAGATTTATCCCTTCTTTTCTTCCAATAAGTCAAGCTCTCTCAATCACAGAAGCGCATACAGCAACAGTACGGCAGCTTTCAGTAGCAATTCCTGCTTCCTTGTGTAGCAGTCTTTGACATGACATCCGGTGTTTCCACGGCAATGATAAACATTCTGTCTGTAATGGTGGCCGTCATGAAAAGACACGTCCCGTTACTACCATGAAATCACCAATTTCTCTGGCTTTGATAACTGTTGGAAATGTTTGAGGTAATCAAAGTACTCACCAAGTTCCCATATGGTGATTTTAATGAAATAGTGGAATATTTGGCGTCAGGGGCAAAGCAAACAACCTTATATTATGGCCTCTCCATCTCAAAGTCCCGGGCTTAATTCTGTCCCGGCACATCCCTGACTGTGATGCACTGCTCACTTATTCAATCATTATAAATATGGGATGCATCCTGAAAAGTGACATGTTGCATCGTGAGCGAGTGTGTTGTGAATCTGACTGTAGCAGATCTCCAGTTGGCGTTTAATCATCGACTTCAAATAGTTTGTGAAAAATGTGTCCCTTTTCAAACAGTTTTGAAAGTCCTTTAAATGGGGATCAGACATTTTCTTTTTTGAACTTCTTTCAATTGAAAAATGTTCCCGGGGAAGGCAGAACAAGTTGAGTTCAGAAGGGGGGCGTGTGCAAACCCAAGGGAGCAGGTAACATAAAGGATTGATGACAATAGACGCTGATGAAAACGCATCTGTTGTTCCAATAATATGTGAGCAGACTCAGCCTGGGATCGTGCTCCTGTGTGCTTCTCTTTGCTCTATCTTTGCCTGGCAGGCGTAAAGGCGAACCTTTTTCCAGATATCAGAGAGGGGAAAAAAGTGAATTTACATAGCTGTCAGAGTAGAAAAGCATGTCTGATGGTGCAAATGTGATCTCTGCTTTTTTGACACAAACTAGTTATTTGAAGAAGTGAAAGCTCAAATGTGTGTTCGTTCGTAACTTGTCTGCCTGCTTAGATGAACTAAATTTGGCCTGCTTGTCAGACAGTAAGCTTCGTTCTCTTCTTCCCTGTGTTCTCTAGCAGAAATACATTTTCTCTATTTTGGACAAATTCGGGGGTTCATTTCATCCCTTGAATGATAACAGGTTTACAGCAACAGAAATAACGCTCTGGGGAAATCAGGGGGGGCTGCAGTGGCTATATCAGAGAGAAATTGAATGCGTGCGTGATTATTCTGATCCACTTCCTGCTGGAATGATGAGCGCCTTGAGTGGGGATCGCTGCCAATCAAAGCCAAGCGCATCAAAGTGCTGCGCTCCAATCTAATTGGTCGACAAAGAGAGGAGAGGTATGCAGAGTTTCCATCAAGCTCACAAATGGACATCCTATCAGGCAGCAGCATCGCCCGTGCACCACCAATTACCTGCTGCCGTGTATTGTCAGTGGGACTCCCAAAGATGAAACATGTGGGTTGGCCGCTGCTTGTAATGTTGCTGAGTTGTCATAATTGATCTCCCCGGGTTTACCAGTGACGACTCGACAACACTTTTAATGAGGCAAGGGGAGATGAGTTTGAGTCATACCTCCAAAATAGCTGTTTCAATCCAATTACTCCCCCATTGACGACGGTGACATATTTATTTGTGAGCTTACATAGAGAGAAAATCCTTTCAAAAAACTTATTAGAAGTGGCAGCCACTGTGACAGTAATCCTCGGTATGTTTGTCTCGCGTCTTTCCTTGCATTTGTGCGCAGGGGACACTCTTGATTTGGATGGAGAGATTGACACTATGAGCAAATAGAACAAGTCAAATAGGTGACTAACCCAACCGTACAAATATAGCAGCACATACTGTGGTCTTATGCTTCAAAATAAGAGGATCTAGCGACCACTCTGACAACAAGTTGACACATGCAGGGCTCCACAGTCAGGTTAGAGGTTAAAAAATAAGTTGCTTCTTAGGTTGAGTGTTTGGGGGCTACAGTGTTCCAGACATGGCTACAATGCTGGTGATAGGAGGGTTAGGAGTAAGGAGGAGCGAAGGAGCTTGATGGGAAATCTTTCTGGTCTGGCCCAACAACGGCAGCCCCCAAACCCTAAGGCCAATTGCGGGACTTGATCAGTTTAAAGACTTAGTTTGGTATTTTTGAAGTGGGGTTGTATTGCTAGTATTGCTACACAAGCTGCGACAACAAAGGGGGTTGCTAGCGGAAAAAGTAAAGCGCTGTGATTTTTTTTTTTCAATAAAGCTAACATTTACCCTGATATTGTTTGCTCGTTTTTTCTTAAAATTTGCAAAACGTGACCCATTACAATGCTACAATGTATAACCTAGCTTCCATGCATGCACTGCTGCTGTTCGCTCAATAGAGGAGCTGAGCTGATCAACATCTACGGTGGCTCTTACTGAATACAGTCTGTAGTGACTTAGGTTGGGAACCAGAGAGTCGTTAGAGAGGTACCAAGTCAGTCCACAAGTACTGCTGAGGTGCCCTTGGACAAAGGCAATGAACCCCAAACAGCTCTGGTGCGCTCATAGACGGATTATGAGATATTGGGCCCCTGGGCACATCGACTCTCCAGCAGTGTAATTCTGACCTATCTATGTGTGTGGGAAGCATGCCTCTCAATAACAGTGTGTGAACCAGAATTACAAATATGACTATGTTAAGGCGTTCAAACCACTTGGCTAGTTTAGGGAAATGATGTTTGTGTTTATTACAGTATGTTACATAACATAGATGTGTTTTACTGGCTTACGTAAGGTCGTCAACTTCTGAAAAGATGCATCTTTGAATATTCGTTTCAAACTGGAAAAGAAAAAAAAAATTCCCCCATTTGTTTGACACATGCCAAAGGGAACTTTTGCATGTTTCATCGGCCGACCGGCTCGTACCCTTGCATATACAAGTTGATTAAGTGAGGGACAAAAGAAAAGAAGAATAACATACTGTACTCACTGCTTATTTGTCACATAAGCGTTTTTAGGTCATGGCCATATTGTATAAATTTACTTGCAATGCGAAGCTAGGAGCAAATTAAAGAGAGCTACCATTAGCATGCTAACACAACAATGCAGCTCAAGTTGTTTTGGTTTCAGGCTGATAATCAAGGGTGACATCTACAGGATCAAAAAGTTGCACATTAATCCTTTATGACTGGATTAGTCCTGAGTGAACAGATAGATGGCGACTCCGCACGCTTGTAGGCAGAGAAAAGTTGTTCGTCTAGACATGGAGGAGAGCTTTGACCTGATTTGGATCCCCGTTGGGACCGCCGCCCGAATGATCCCATTGAGCACATGAAGGTCCCGGGACAACTGGAGCTTTGGTCTCACTTTGCAAACACTTTAAAAGATACATTTAGGTACATATATTCCTATTTGTGTTCAAAGCTTTTCTTTTCCCCATCTTTTCTTTTAACATCCTTAAAAGGGAACTCCGAGTTTACACATCAGTGTCAGTGTACTACTTGTGAGGAGTGTGACTCAGCCTGTGAAAACACGTCTTTGGGCTCTGGAGGAGCTTTGTAGAGTCTAAGAAAAGAACACTTGATGAGGTCATATCTCAAGATGGCCCTTCATTTTTAATATAATAGAAAGCCGATGGTAAAAAAAGAAGAGAATAGAGAAAAGAAAAGCTGCTTTTCACAGAGTCAAAAACATCTGTATTAGTCTTCATTTGTAAATTTTAAAAGCAGTGATTAAGACTTTATACTTTACAATGTGCTTGTATCCATCCCTAAATCACACTCAGCTGGCCCTATAGTGATTAAAATGATTCAATTCATTTCACATTAAAGCTGGGGTGGGCATGTGCAAGAGTCATATTTAAAGACGGACATGAAGATAGTGTTGTAGTCAAGACCACACTAACCAAGACCGAGACATACCCGAGACCAGAGGGCTCCAAGACCGAGACATTTAGGGGTTGAGACTGAGTGAAGACCAAGAGCATAAATGTCAATGAATAATCATCATCTTGTGTGCAGGGGGCATGTCACTTATTAAGACCGTAACTCCGGGAAGGTTGCGGCCGTAACCAGGGGATAAAAATCTAATTGTGAATGAATTGAAGTTATTTGTTGTTTTAGAATGAGGTGTTTTCCTTCTAATGTCTGTAATGACATGTAAAAATAGCATGTCAGTGGTTGTCTTAACCGGTCTTGATTTAAAATCCTGAGTTCACCCAGTCTGAGGCCGAGACAAGGCCGAGTAAGAATGCTTTTGATTTTGAGACCGTGCCCTTCAAAAAAATGGTCTCGAGACCAAGACACGACTTCGAGTTCTTCAACACTACATGAAGCACATCTTGCTGACACTCTTCTGTTGTTTGATGCAAACAAACGACTAATTACACTAAAACTCTGTCTGATGTCACCTTCAGTGGTCACAGAAATGTGTGTCGCCTGCATGTCTAATGTAGACAAACAGAAGCTGCTGCCGTCACAGATTCCCCGTCACGACGTTCATTTATGCGAGGCAGATTCAAAACGAGTGTATTCTCGCTATCAGCAGCTGTTCGTCCTCGTGCTTTTTAAAGCTGTGGTTATATATGGACCTTTAACAGGACCTTGCCTCGCCCCTCTTTCAGTTTGTCTCTCTCTTCATCAATGTTTTTTTACTCTCAAAAGTTTTTTTTTTTTCACACAGTGAAACAGTTTTCCGTGTCCTTGAGCTGTGAAGGATGCTTCTTGTCAATGATTAAACGAAATGATCGAAAAAGGAACGTTCCTCTGAACAGAATTTGATCTCTTTACAAGCTTTGGAAACAGAGACGAGAGTAGATTCCTTTGAAACGGGAAAGATTGCACATCAATAGATGTATTCACAGTTGTTGATCACAGGATGTTAGCCTACCTCAGCAGGCTTCTTTGCAGCTTGTGAACACAACATTCAAACTGTGCCCCTCCTCATGGGCTCTTTGCCCCTAGAAGCACACACCCACTGCAGGACGCAGTGTGTACATTTACGGCTTGAAGCTACAGTGTAAGCTACGGGATGCTAGCACAAGCTAACCACCAGCAGGCCAACGCCGCGTGAAAGGTGAAGGTGAAAGCTAACACAAGGTTTGCCCACGTTTTGGAATGAGCTTTAGCCACTTGGCGTTTCGCCTCACTATGATTATATTTTCTCTTCCTTGCCGTAGTTATGTCCACACCTGACTAACACACTCACGTCCAGTCGCTGAATTGTATCCACTCCTAAACTCACATGCGCGCTGTCACTAGCTGGGGGAAAACACCAACTCCCTGTCCGGAAACTTCTCGAGTCGACCAACACAAACGTGTTATGCATGGAGGCCCATATGTGATGATAGAGCGACATTACTTTTGTATAAGTCTGTTTTCAATTTTTCAGAAAAGGCTATTGACTCTGCCTTAAATATTTCAATTTTTTTATCCTGCAGTTAACAATTTGTCACAAAAAAGACCTCAGTCAAAGCAGTTCAATCCGGGGTGCTGGTGGTGCAGTGGTTAGTGCGCGCAACCCATGTATGGAGACTGTGGTCCTCCAGGCGGGCGGTCCGGGTTCGAGTCCCACCTGTGGCTCCTTTCCCACATTCCCTACTCTCTCTCTCTCCCTGATTTCCGACTCTGTCCACTGTCCTATCTCTCCACTAAGGGCACAAAAAGCCCCAAAATGTATCTAAAAAGGGAAAAAAAAGCAAAAAAAAGCAGTTTAATTCATCCCTTATGATAACAGCGTTTCAGCCTCACACGCTGATGTTGTTATGGTTGGTAATGGAGAAGGGTCAAGGGAATCTCACCATGGATATAGTCATAATGCATCACAAAAACAAGTAACTACAACATTTCCTGAAACTATATTTAGCTCCTGATTCCATGAGACGATGTGCCCAAATTATACAGTCAGAAGCAGGAAGTGACAGGGTTAACCTTAGACATTAATACCGAACTAAAGAAGTGTTCAATCAAGTGCAAGCTTTTAAATTGCCAAAGCAATGGACATATGATAATACACTCAAAGAGCAAGATGATGAAATGTTTTGTTTCACACTCACCCGTAGCGCCTTCCGTTGGTACGGTCATCTCCCATACACTAATAATCAGCACCATTACAAGTAGAGCCCCTTTACTTCCGATTAGTGTGTATCGCTCACTCATCCTGGAAAGGAAACAGAGGAATGTTGTCATTATACATCATTTATTACAACAATAGTTTTTACCTGTTTCAGGTCAACTTTCTCATCTCTCAAAGCATGTTACAAAACAGACAGATTCAGTATTCTAACTCAAGACAACGTTAACACCTTCCAAATAACACCATCTTTCAAACATCTCTATTGTGCTCCACTCTGCCATGTTAGAGCCCTTACACTGAATATGGATTTTAATTCATCCTAATAAAACAGATGCTACTTTCCTCCAACATTCAATCAAGAGTAAGAGCTAAAATTTTGTAAATGTTAATTTTGAACAACTGTGTCCCGGGTTGCAAAACATAAACATAAAGGATCTGGCCATTTAAAAAAAAAAAAATCATTTTACAGCATCTGTGTCGATCAGCATCTGAAAAAATAACAGGGAGTGAAGATTTGGACAAACCTCAAGCCAAAAACTGGGTAAAACCATGGGCCCTATTTTAATAGTGTACAGTCCGTTGGCTTAAACATATGGCACATAGTGATTTGGGGTGTGTCCAACTACATTTCGCTTGTTAAGTGGCGCTCAATGTGGGTGCTAAGTAATGCCCAAGGGAGTGATCAACATCAAATAAAGTCAGACCATAAACATTTATCTATATATTTTCTCTGCTAGAACCCTCGGCTTTATTCTCTAATGCGTGCAGGATGGACACTGGACAGTCTGTGTTCATATCTGTTGGCTTGGTGGCAACCACAGTTATGTGTTGTATTTATTTTAAAGGAGCAATATGTAACTCTGACACCTCGTGTTTAGAATGGGTACTGCAGCCCAATTCAAAACACTGGAGAGAGCTGACATGTCTACCTCAGCCCCCTCCTCCCTAGAGTCTTAGCTGGAGGGTCTTTTATAGGGTAATATACAGTATGTTGTTTTATTTCAAACTGTGTCCCGATTTGCAAGATTTTTCTTTCTTCACAATGGGAAACAGTGGTGTAGTGCAGTGCATACAGAGTTTACCAGCTTATTTTCCAGTCCTCATAGGGTATACCCATTTATAAATCCCCCTCTGATTCACACTATGATTGATTAACTATATTCAGTAGTATGCTGCAATTTTTTCCAAAGATAGTGAAGAGTTGACCCTCCCTACTCTGTCTCTAATTAGCGAGTATGCACTGACTAAATGTCACTGTTCATAACAGAGGCAGTTCATCCTCTGCTGGACAGTCCACTTAAAAAAACATTTGGGATAAAACTAAAGGTAAATGGACTTGAGCTTGTATCTCACTTTTCTAGTCTTCTAACTACACTTTTACACCGCATGTCACACCAACCAATCCACACCCATTCACACACTGATGGCAGTGGTTGCTATTTAAAGTGAAGATCAGAAGTAACTAATCCCATTCATACGTCGCCGACTAAGCAGCAGGAGCAATTCGGGGTTAAGTGTCTTGCCCAAGGACACATCAGACATGTGGCTGCAGGAGCTGGGGATCAAACCCCCCGACCTTCCAGTTGAGAGACGACCGACTCTACCAACTGAGCCACAGCCGCCCAATTAAGAGTAAACCCACTTCTTCAGGCACCACTAAACCACGGATGGGAAGTGTTAAAAAGCAAAGTTTTTTTTTTTTTTTTCAGGTCCCCTAGTTTTCTACAATTTCACAGCAGAAAGAAATGATCCCTTTGATAACAGCGTTTGAGAATCCCACCCAGAGAGTGTCATCAGAGGGAAATAGCTAGTGAAACGCAGAGAACAGAGATAGGGTGCTGCTCCACTACAGCTCATAGTTTAACTTGACAATAGCTTAGCTTGTCTGAATGCATATTTGCTCTTATCAAGCAGAGAGACAGTCTGTTATCCTTCTTGCTTTCCAAAAACAAACTACAGCTGTGAATGTGCACTAGATCACTGTCTCTAAATCCTCTCCTTTCCCGCCCCCCCCTGCACCTCCTTCCACTCTCTTCTCCCAACAGAAGGCTCTTACAGAGGGATCGTGAACAGAAGGTGAAGACCCCGTGCTAGCCCAACAGGAATACCGTAAGCCTCTCTGTGCTCCTCGGGAGAGTGGAGGAGAGCGAGCCGGCCGCAGCGGCTAATCCATCCCTGCACACAGCGGTGCATACTCCTCTGCACTCTCTCTCCCCTAATGAAGTGTGCGGAAGCGGAGGCCACACTGCATAAACCATCTGGCAGAGTGTTTTATCATTGACTGACAATGATCAAATTTCAAACAGGGATGCAGGAGCGGTACGGTAATTACTGGAAGAGGCCAGGTGTCATATGGCGTGAGCGTCCAATGTTACAAGCTGCGTTTACGCCTTATTTGCCGCCTCCCGCCTCTCATCTGCCTGCCTCATTGACATATAGATTGGCTAAACCTCATCGGGCTTCTCGGATTATCGGTGTAATTACGTTTATTTTGGCGAGCGAACATGACCTTTCGTGCAGATTTTATTTCTATACCGCTGACTGCAGGAATTAAAAGTGTGAGATGTCAGAATATCACAGGCAGGAGCTACATGTGTGTGAGATTATAAAAGACGACATCAGGACATGCAAGGATGACATGAACAAAGGGGGATGGTTTCTTATGCAAACTTGATACCTGTCGACCCATCAGATTTTTTCATGCTTGACTGATTTTTTTATTTGAGGCATGCTGCAACAATGATATTATTATTTTGGCCAGGGGTGGGGTGGGGTTATTATGCCTTTTTAAGAGAGACAAGAAAGTAGAGAGAGTCAGGAATTAGGGATAGAATGGGGAATGACATGCGGCAAAGGAGCCACATGGCCGCCTGTCTCACACACAGTCACTCATTCTTGTCAGCATTGTATAGTTATAACATTTAGGCGGATGTGTTTGGATAATATCAATCATTTTTAAAGAACCTTAGTACCTCACTAAGTATTATTTTGTGGTAATTGTATTTCACTGGAGTATTAACTTTCTGTTATTGTACACTTCTACTCCAACACGTTTCTTTTTCTTCATATGAGGCATTGTTCTAGATTTATCCCCCTGCTATAATCAACACATTATGAGCTAACAGATTAGACATAACAACTCTTGTCCCGCCCCAAATCGTTTTTCAAACCAGGCTGTTAAGATGCTTATTTCCGTTGTAAAAAGAGGTTGAATGTGACTTCCGGGGTTTTTGAAGCTGGCCTCACGTGGACACTTGAGGTAACTGCAGTTTTTCTTTTCACAATTTGAAAGAGCTTACAAAAATAACTGCAAATATTCCTTGATTAGAATTTGGCTATTTAACAAGAAGTAGGTGTAGAAGTAAGCTAGCAACCATTGATTTTACCAGCCAATGAAGGACTGTCACTTGCCAATTCACTCAGGTATACTTGAATTACATTAATTCTGTTAATTTTTTTTATAGTTTTAATTTGGGGATTTTTATACCTTTGTTTGAGCGAAAGGCTAACTTTTGACCCTTTTGTCTGATTTAAGCTAATGTATAAAATTAGCGGCTAAGCAACACAAGTGTCATCAGTAAGACATCCTCACTTTATCAGACACTTGTCAGTTTTTAGTGAAATGTATTTGTTTCCCTGTATGCTAGCTGGGCACAAAAGAAACATTGGAACACTATGTTGAGTAGCCACAGGACCAGAAAGGCGCTATACAAGCTCAAGTCCATGTCAAATAGACACTTGTCCCCCAGATGAAGAAAAACACGAAACAACCAAATGGATTTCTTTCTCCAGGGGGATTTTTCGATCACCTTCTGAAAGTAAACCTCCACTGAGGCCATGATTGCTAGCTTTATAATAGTTTGCATGGAATTCAAGGCAGCTGGTGTGACAGGTTGAAGGAAATTCCCTCAAATGTGAAGTGTGAGAGCAACATAAGGGCGAGTTCTATATTGGCTCAAATGGACCTAAAATTGATCTGCAAGGTGTTTGCACATCAGCAAAAAGAGCTAATGTTCACCTTCATGGCGACAGATTTATAGCCGCTGGTTAAACGATGAAATGGAGGCTGAGTCGAAAAGGTGGCAAACGAGGTTGTTGTTCAATTTAGTCTGTGTGTGAGAGAAAAAAAGGGTCATTGGTAACAGAGTGCAGGGCAAAGAACTACTGCATCATTTGTTTGCGGCTGTCCGAGGGTGCAATTCTATAAATGACATCTCATTGTCCCTGAATGTGCTGTGTTGTCATTGGTGCGGCCGTGTGCCCGGCAGAGCGAGTCGCTGAAGATTTGTTACAGTTTGAGGCCATTTTACAGACTGACCTTGTAATGGAGGTCTATAGTGACTTTGGATAAATACAAAAATACTGCTGTGTGAACCCAAACTGCCTGCTGTTTCACAACATCTAAAATAATAAATGTCTGTCAGCTGCTACTTTGTTGGTGATACAAACCGAGGTTAATTCAAGTTCATATTAGACTGTTGTATTGCTCTTTTTTTGCTGAACATGATGTCATATTGTGAAGGTTTATGGTTTATATTGTAACATATTGCTGGCCACATACTCCATGTGCTCCAGAGCCAGAGTCCGCTGCAAGCACGCTTCATACTGAACAGAATACATCGAGTCAGACAAGGAAACGCACAGAACGTCCGGTCTATTTCAATAAAACATACAGACTCCCTAAAGTGTTTTCCATTATTCAATATAAACTAGGAATGTAAATGGACTTGAGCTTGTACAACTTTTTTCAAGTCTTCTGACTACTCAACGCACTTACTACACCGCAGGTCACATCACACAACATTGACACACTGATAGCAGAGGCTGCTATGCAAATTGTTCATCAGTAATAACCCCATTCATACTCATTCAGACGCTATAGGTCAGTGGCATCAGGAGCAATTTCGGTTCGTCTTGCCCAAGGACATACTCTTGGACATGTGGCTGAAGGAGCTGGGGATCAATCCCAGGACCTTCCAATTAAAAAACGACCAACTCTACCAATGAGCGCCAGGCGCCCCACATCATCACGCAGGAATAGAGAAAAATATGCAAAAGACGTCTGTTTTAACTTAATGTAGAATTAATAATGTAAAGGTATGTCATGGTTTATGTGTCTTATTGTATATTACACTGTATATGTAAAGTCCCAATTAAGAGAAGAGTTGAAACTTTATAAAAATCTATAAATCCGCAGCATCATCATCAGGTTCATGCTCTGTAGAAGAACTACATGTTATTTGTTAAATTGCATGTCCTCATGCAATACATACTGTATATCCAACCAATTGATAATAACAATGGTTATGCCTTGGTCAGGTTTAAGAACAAAAACTTAAGATTAGGACGCCTTATGTGCTGTTAGAAACACACTAAAGTAGACCATGTCTGGAAGATAAAACTCTTTCCCAATAATTGAAAGTAGCACTTTTTGTAATGGGGGTCAGTTTCAGGTTTGTTTTATCAATCAATCAACCATTATTTGTAAGGCCCCCAATTCATAACAAGTGTTATCTCGAGGCGCTTTAGAAGAAGCAGGTAAAAGACCTTACTCATTGCTATGTTACAAAAGAAAAATGGGATAGGGGGGATGGGATAAGATGCAAGAAGGATGGCGGTGGTTGTGGGGCGACACAGTCCGATGGTGGTGGATGACCGTCAGGGACGTTGGGTGGTAGTAGTGCCCGATTACCGCGCTGAAGGGGAGCGCTCTCTACTCCAGAGGCCTCCTGGACCAAACTCAAAACAGTGATCCAAACAGAATCCTCGCTGTTCTTCTTGGGACTTTATTCAAATTTCATAAAAAACGTTTTTTTTCCATCTTCATCTTTAGTTACTTGGCTTTGTCCGACGGTTCTCAACAGTCTTGTTTTGAGACGCTTCAGGTAGCCTGCTTTTGTTATCATGTTACTAATTGGACCGCAGCAGGCATGTTAGTTAGCAATTAAACGGTGCACATAGTTTAACATTTAGCATGTAAATTGGTAGATATTTCCCTCAGGAGATGGCAATGCAAAAGCCAAAGCTCAAAGGAGTGTAAATATTGGACTTTCATTCATCAACTCTGAATGAATGCTAATTTGCTCTTTGTCAGCTGGATGTGTAATTAGGTAATTATTTGCTAACATGAGCGGCATGATGACTTTATACATGATAAAATGTAAGTGTTGTAAAAAATGTAATTAATTAAAACCATGTTAATTAATGTGAAAATTAATTGAATCTCGGCTGACACAATGGCTTAATTGTCTTCAGAAAGAAAAAACATCAGCTGCAAGGCTGCGTAGCTCCAACACTTAACTCCCACTGAAATCACAGAACATTTATAAATGAGGGTGATTAAAAAAGCTTAGTTTTAATAAAAACAAAAATAATATTTGGAGCAGGGATCGGCAACTAGCAGCCCACGGGAGGCATGCTGCCAACCCCTCATTCAACGGTCTGCAAATTTCTACACCGAATAATCAATACATTTCAAACATTAAAGGTCACATATTATGCAAAATACACTTCACCATGTTTTTCTAACTCTAATGTGTCCCGAGTCTGTCTACAAACCCCGAACTCTTGAGAAAAGTCCATCCTCTCCATCTTTTGCCTGCTCCACTTTTCAGTAAATGTGTGCTCAAACGGGCCATTTGGAGATTTTCCCTTTATGACATCACAAAAAAAGCAGTATGGATAGTGGTGGATTAATTTCCTTCATACAAGTTTGAATCCTGGGGCTTTTTTTGTCACTGGGGACTTCATGTGGTCGAAAGTTTTAATTGTACTTGAAGACAATACTTCATGTATAATGGGTTTACCTCACAGAATATGCCCTGAAGGGTAACTCATAATGTATGCAAATGATCGTCATATGCATGAAAGACGAACAGAAGTTTCAATGGAATGTTTAATTATCCTTTGATTGTCTGCAGAGATTTATTTATTCCCCTGCCAGCAGAGACAGAACAGTTTCATATCAACTGTATATTGTTCGCTGCACTTGAGGACACTTTCAAATGCAAATGAACACCTTTATTTTGGCACAATGAATATTCTTTTCACTGGTGACACCTCAGTAGTTCTCCTGGATTTGTCAATCTAGAGATTGGACTTTTATCTCTTTGTTATGAGGCGGCTCTGCTGTGACGTTTATCAGCCTGCAGTGTACTGTAGATCATCAGATTTCCTTTCAAGAGTACAAAGTGAATCTGATGAAAAGTGAATGAAGCAAGAAACCCCCCAAACTCTGATAAGCTCACTCTGTTTCGTCCAGCCCTTCTACTCTCTTCCTTATATTATACTTATTATACAAGTTGAAAGACGGCAAACCAGACTGTATAATAAACGGACAGTGCAACACCTCGCCTCAAGAGAAGCCAAAATATCTAGAGTACTGACTGGCCGGGTATAGGTCATAAAACCAACCTCCTCCATGGTAACAAATGGGACATGAGTCAAACTAAAAAATCAAAATACACATGAAAATAACATTTTTGAAACATGTTTTTATTGTGATAGTTATTTATCATAATTCTAGTTTGCGAAAAGAAATGTGAAGTTAGTTTTTTGATGCCATTAATAGTTCTAAAATGTCATGATTGACAGCTGCTTTGATGAATGCGGCTCCTGCATCGCTATGTGCACCAGATGAGCAGAGTACCAGACACAAGAATCTGTTATGCTTTAGTTGGTGTTAACCTAGGGGATATTATTTTATAGGTCAGTTAAATGTGTGCTTTTGTTCGTGTAAGAGGCATGATGTCATTACCAGCCTAAGCCTGTCCCTTTAAGCAGGTGGCTGATGGGTAATGTATGCTGTGTGAATCTTAGGGTTGATGCTCCCCCTGAGGTACGTGTGTGTACATGGGTACCCTGTGACACTGTTCTGGTGATTATGTTTCTCCTTCTGCTTTGAATGCCAAATTTTCCCGGACTGCTTTAGTGAGCGTCATTAACCGAGCCAAACAGCTGTCCTGTACTACGGTTATAGTGATTAAGGAGCTGACACAGGTAACAGCGGCTCTTTCTGTCGATCTCTGGCTCTAAATGTGCAATATGGTCAGTGTTTGTCACGGGGTACTTTGGCTTCATTTTTGTACTGGATGGGTTTGTGGTTTACTGTCCATCTTTCTATACAGTCCTTGCAGCAGACCAATAAGTCCTACTTCAAAATAATCCACTTAAGGTTTTCTCTTGATGAGGCACACACATTCCCTGAGGAGCAGTCGCTTCTTAAAAGACGTCTTCACGCACTAATGAAAACATTTTATTGCAATAACCACAGAAAACTCCCACCTCAACTAAATCAAAAGAAATAGTAGAATTTGAATGCAGCAATAATGCTGGAATCTTAACCTCTGATATTCTGCAGCTCAGCTCTACACACATCGCAATACATTGTACAATAATTGCACATAAATTATACTATGAATAATGCAAATGCATTCATTTCCTTTTGCTGTCTTCAATTAGAAAACAGTATAAATTCATGTTCATTTAAATAACAGCATACATTAACATTTTTAAGGCAGCTCCAGTTTTCCATAAAGGTGCTGAAAAAAAATTAATGGAAAAGTTTTGACAGCGCAAATGCAGCACTGCCCAGAGTCTACTTTCCTTTTACTGCCGTCGATGGAGAAATAATAACATTTGGTTTACTGTTGCCTAGAGGCACGGTGAACAACCCCCGAGCTTGACTCATTGCCCTTTTTTTTATTTTGCCTTCCGCACTGACAGTGAGAATGAACAATGAATCAAAAAGTTTCAGGTTATTTGTCCTTCCCCTTTCAGCTGCTGGCAGCCACATTCAGTTAAACTCTATCCTCTTAAAAGCTCATTAGCATACCAGCAAACGAATCTCTGCACCATTATCAAAATCTCACACCAACGCTAGTCCGTCCTGAACAACACCCACCACCCTTTGTACAGCACCTTCATCAGACAGAGGAGTGAGTTCAGTGGCAGACTGCTGTCACCTTCCTGCTCCACAGACAGACTTAAAAACTCTTTCGTCCCCATGGCCATAAGATTGTAGCATTAGCATCACACTGAACACAATATGACAATATTTGATTTGATTTAGGCCATCATTTGGTGTTATTAATGGATTTATCCGCACATGTCCGGTGATTGATACTTAACTGAATTAATATTCAGAGTTTACCAAAGCATGTAAAGCATGTGTCTCAAGTCTAAATTACCCAGTTTGTTGGGTAGCTAACCGTTTGATCAGATTATCACGCTAACTTGATTCCCTCAAATTAAAGGCTCTTTAGGAGTGACTTCACTGTCAGACAGACATGGCTCTTTGTAGATTGGTATCAATTACAAACTTGAGCCTGGAATGACGCGACACCCGAGTTGACCTCGTTCCAGTAACGAGTAGTTACTCCAGGAATACCTTTTGTTTTGTTAGCTTCCAGGTGATAACAACACACTAAGTGATAATTTGCATCCGAAAGATACATGACAACTTGTCCACAGAAAGAACCTGTAGGATACCATTGTATTGATGAATTTAATTAACAAAACTAAGTCGTTAATAAACAATAATGTACAGCTTAAACTTTACTGTCGATGAACGTAGCAGCCATGTTAGATTTTTAGCTCATGCTACTGAAATTACTCTGAGTTTCCGAGTTGGAATTTTCACTTCCTGAAGACGTATCAGACTGGTAACTCGGAGATGCGTCCAACTTCCGAGATCCAATGGAAGGCACCATTAGACCGTTTACTGTATTTAGTTAATGAAGAGCTGAAGCCCAAACACTACAGACAGAACATTAACATATATTTCCCAACCTAATACCTAACAGTACTCCATGAAATTCAGCCTGGAACAAGGACAAACATGTCGGACATCCTTCAAGGCGAAGATAAGCCGGTGTCGTCTCATATACAGAACAATGCAGAACATTTGAGTTAAATCAAGGACTAAAAATAGTTCCTGAATCTGACCTCTTTCCTAATTGTTGTCCCATTTGTGTCACTTATTTTCCCACTTGATGGGCTCAGTCAAAGCCACAATACTTTCATTAGCAAGTAAAGGACACCTTCGTCCTTGCCCTATAAATAGTAAATGTTGTTAGCAAAGGAGAATAAAACGAGGGGATTCATCCTACACCTGCTCTCTGCAAGCTGAGGACGAGTTTATCAAGGTGATTGCAAATAAAAATGGAAATGTTTTCTGGACTGTGCAAACCCTGAAGGATACATGTTTGAATGTGGAAGGTCATTTAAACTATCAATTATTCATTCAATCTCTACAGAGTTTGTTCTGCATACAAGGCCAAATCATGGCAAACATTTTTTTTTTATTAACACAGCAGGTCTAGAAACCATTTGTTATGTTAAATGAAGATACCCAACATAAATGTAGCATATGCTTGCACTTGGCAACAGTGGTATAAATCTCGAGACGAACCAGACTCATTGGTGTACAGCCATAGACTCTATGGACCGATCAAGAGATACAAAGGGAGAGAGTGAGAGAAGATAGGTATTCTACTCAAAAATTGAATATGATATTCTTGTGCCAATGTTTTCTCCATCCACCAAGTTCATCAAAATTGGGCCAGCAGTTTTTTTGTTATCCTGATAAAACCTTCATGGCAAAGGTATTAATGCCTTTCTCTAAGGCCCGAGATGTACTTGCTCTCTACTATAGTTTTGGATGCGATTCATGGCTGCCCTTAGTGGTGTCAAAATGGCCCTGTGAATTTCCATCTTGCCACCTAGGTTGGCACCGCTGTTGCTTTTAATGCCATGTTCTCATGTGTAAAATACAACAAACACTTCTAGCTTATTGGCAAACATTTGTAGATTTTTTTTTTCTTTTTTAGAAATGTGGTCATTGATACAAACCCGAGAAACTTTAAAGTGTTAGGGTGTTTTGTGTCAGGTTGTTTGGAAAAAAGGTTAACACTGAAAACATGTCTTACTTTGAAAATTAAGGGATGTCTTGTATTAATTCAAAGTGTTGACATTTATATATAATTCAGATTTTTTATATTACTTTTTGTTTGAATGCCTGAGCCCAAGAGTTAATGTTCTTTTCACTACCGTGTACAGGGAACTTCATCTGCCAGAAACAATTCAATAACATCTGACCTGAGTGACATCCCCTCAGTGGTGGGTGGATGTGGTGAAGAAAGTTCAGCAAGTGCTGCACAACTTTCTGTGGACTACTAAACTCAGAGTGATGTTACATTTATGCAACTCGTTCGACTCGTTCAGTCTGTTGTGAGTCAAGTGCCAAAATGTGAAGTCAGTATCCTCTTGCTTGTTCCTCATGTCCATAGTTGAAAGATTGTGTTAGACCAGCATTGTTAGATATACATACACATGCTGTCAGTGCATGATGTCATCATGACAGCGTCTAATCATCAAAGACTTATCTTCTTTTTCTTTCTTAAACTGTCAATTAATTAATCGTAAAATCTTTGTCAAGTGTGTCCTGATTGAATTTCCCTCAGGGACAAACAAAGTATGTAAAATTAGAAAAATTAAAAAAAGTGCTGAAATCCTTTTAATTTTCAAGGACAAACCGAGGATAGACCTCTATGAAGAGTTCAGTCCGTGGGTGTATAACAGAAACTGACAAAGACGAGGAAGGTGTAATAATTCAGGTTTTATGAGTCATTCACACAAAAATTAAACAAGGCAATTAAAATTAATATGAGAAGTATTTTACTTGAAATAATATAACATTTAGCACCTTTATCTGCCGTAGAAAAGATCACAATTTCACATAAAAGTTTATTAGTGTTATTGGGGTTTGAGTTCTAATGACACAAGAAGAGAAACTCAAAATCCAGAAGCAAAGACACAAACATACTTCTGGGTGAGGAGGGACTTTAAGTGTCATATTTGGCAGGAATTGGAAATTCTTTCCTTGTTTTGCACATTTTTAAAGCTAATAAGACAGGCGTGTTTTCCATAAATACCTCGCCTGTAAAGCAGCTTTAGTGGTAAACCATAATATGTTTGACTTCTGTGGCCGTTAATCACTTTAAAAGTGTAAGATTCAATTTTCAGTTTTCCCTCAATTGTAGAAAAGATGCATCCTTGAAATGCACAAGGCAAGTGTGTAATCCACAGGAAGTCTTTGAGAGATTGCAGGGCGGGCTGAGGGGAGCGTTACTGAACCATAAAAAGCTGGACTTTCCTGCTCTGTTTCTGCAGCTGGATTCGATACAGGGATTACCCCCCCCCCCCCCCCCCCCCCCCCACCCCGTCTCCATCTCTATCTAACTCTATACTTGGACCGTGACAGACTCTGTCACCTCAGACGGCTGCTGGGAGCCGATTGCTCCGCCGCAGAACAAACATCGCTCACTCGCCAAAACACAGATGTTCCCTTCTGACAGTTGAGGAGTGAAGCTTTCAACCCTGACACGCCAAACAAGGGAGTTTGCCCACTCTTTGTCACGCGCCCTGTGAAGCATCTGCCAGCGAATCCCGCTCAGTTCACTTCATAAACGCGACAAGACAGCTGTCAGGGCCGCTGTTGAAGTTGATGTATAAACTCGGGCCTGTGAAAGGAGCTTCTGCTTTAGCACATTGTCCTGACGACTTGCTAATCAAATCATTATAAACCAGCCCGCAGCGGGGACCGAGACACTCCGCTGTGTGATTCTCGATCCAAGTCCTGTCATGAGACTCTAAGTGGCTCTGCTCAGTCCTCGGGCCTTCACGCTCACTCCTGATTTTGCTGCTCACATCTGATTATTTTTGGAAGACTAGCTCGTATCAATCCTAGTTGGTAATTCTTATCATGAAGCAAAGGACTTGACAGCTTTTTGAAATATCCACATGCAATAAGTACATCTTGTTTTTCTCATGTTTAACTTGTTTCTATCTGATTTTATCTGAGCTTTTTTTAAGAATTGGCCTGAATCTCACAAAAAAAAAAAACACAAATCAAGCTTTTTGCTGTTGCTTTTAATTGCAGAAATAACGACTTCTCATCCGGATTTCAGCACAAAAAAAACTTGAAAAAGTGACAGCACTCAGCTTTCTCCTTGTCACACTGATCACAAAAGAAATCTCTGAGTCACAAACGAGGACGGAAAAAGTGATTGGGCCACCTCCAGCCGCTGCTGCAAAGAAAACGGAGCCGTAGCCAAAGCGAGGCGCTGATTTCAGATTTCACAGAGAAAGAAGCTGAGGAGGAGCAAATATCACCGCTGTCATCCGACACTGACGCTGAGTGCCCTTTCAGAGAGTTAACCACCATAACGACCTTCCGTAACGACACGTTGGGATGCTATCCGAGAGGGCCGCGCTCATCAAAACCGCAGCAGCCAAATGGTCTCAACCTTAGTTTTCCTTTGATCAAAGTGTCCATGCATCACCGTCTCATGATCCAGAGTGCTATTTCAGTCTGAGCCCACCTTCAGTATTGCCTGGCAACATCTGCAAGAAGCAGCATTCATACAGATCACAGCGTACTTATAAAACCACTCTTATATTACTTTTTTTTTTACTTTAGCTCCCGTTACATCTATTGTTCACCTCACTGTAACTGTTCCTTTGGCTGAAACGTGTCGGTATAGATTGGCATATTTGTTGTACATTAGAAAGCAGAAACTTGGAATTTACAAAATGATTGGACCGATGCGATCGGTGTGGAAAAACACTTCCTTTGCTATATTTTGACCATTCAAATAAAAATGATTTGAAACTTGCTATATTTTGCACTGCCTAGATCTGTTGTAGTGTTTCTACTATCGTGTTCTTCAATCCATCCACAGAGAGGAATATATTCTGTAAAGCTCAACTGAAAACAAATTTAGCTTTATATAATTTAGTAAGTGATATCGACCCCCGTTAGTTAAAAAATGAAATGAAATGCTCCATCTAAGGCAGTGGTTCCCAAAGTGTGAGGGCGGTCCTCAGGTGCCTTCCAAAAACAAATACAAATTTGAAATGACTTAAATTGCTTATTTTACTCATTATTGTGATATAAACTCCTCCAAAGAAGTTTGGAAACGTTATTTCAGTCAATTATTATATTATCCAGTTATATTGCAGGGGATTTTGGCACATTTTGTTTGGGCGCTACCCACACGTTTAGCTGTGTTGCTAATTTCATGAATGCACGATCCTTACGAGTTATAGCTCGTTGTAAAGGTGACTAATCAGGCTTTTTAACGTTTTTTGAGGAGTTCTTCAGTGAGATTTGAGCTGAAATGAAAGTAAAACATTTGACTGTAACAATGTAAGTATGTGTTGTGCTCTTTGTCACACAGACACACTGACATAATGTTATTATCCTAAGGCTGCGGTGTTCTTTAGTGTTGTTCTAATGGCAGTGTTTGGATAGGCCGTTTAGTTCCTGCTGCTGTGCACCATGTTAAATTCTTTAACCATTTCAAAGGACGGGGGAGGGGGGGGGTCCCCAGTCTCTCTCATTGTTGTTTCGGGGGTCGCAGGATGAAAAGTTTGGGAACCCTCTGATCTAAGGGGCCACATATAATGGTCAAATCTGCTTTATAATATTCCATCACGGTTGAATTCATTCAGAGTTTGACTTTCTTTTGTGTACTACATTTGGCTGAAAATTGTTTGTACTGAAGATAAACGAATGGGTTTACAGTGTTTGTGAAATAGGCTTATAAATATAAATCTGTGAGGTAAATATGAATTGAAGCTAATGACAAAAGCCAGCCATATTAAACAACATGTTAAAAACAAGCTGGTTTGGTTAAGTACTCACCATACACTGTAATAAACCCCACCCACTGGTTTCTAAAGAGGCGTTATGAAGTCTACCGATGGTGTTTGCCATATTGTAAATACTATCTTAACCTAACTTTCAATCAATAGGCTAAACAGACAAAGAGGAAGCGCTAAGCCTCCTGGCAAAGAGCTACAACAACGCTTCCACCTGTCAACTCAACCGTGCCCCTAAATATTCAAATTTATGAATAATACTATATTATTATACTATAAAAAAAGGCTTAATAAAATCAGAATGGAAAAAATATTTTAAGTGTGTACTACTAAAGGAATTCGCTATTAATGCTTGAATATTTTCTTAACCTGGCTGTGAACATGATTAACCTGCTGTTAAAATGGACATGTTAATATTGGACTTAATGGGGATTCCTGTTTTTTTTTTACAGCTGTCCTCAAGTGGACACTCTGGGAACTGCAGTTTTTTGCACTTTAAGATTAGCAGAATTTTTCAACCAATGGTGGCCACCGCTGGGTCCAAATGCAACAAAAGGCAGTCAACCATGCTGAGGTCTTTGTCACAGACAAAATAGTAAAGTGTCAAAATCTAAAACTATAAGAATATTGTGTAGTTATACATCTTATTTACTGCTAAAATCAAATTTACTACAGTTGTATTGGTACATTGTTGGTTTGTTTTGGTACTCATCACATTGCCAGTGTCGTGTAAAAATACAAAAACAAAATTCTTACATCATTGAATTTCCATTTTCTCTACAGCTGAAAGGCCTACAAACCATTCAAATAAAAATGATTTGAAATTAGCCAATGATAGCTTGTAGTATAAATACAAATATTCACTAAAAAAAGTCAAAGTCTAAATATGGTCTGAATGTGTTTCTGTGGCTTTCTTTCCAACTTACACTTGGAAGGAGTCCCTCCGTTTTGTCTGCTCCCAAACAAACTAAACACATCCTTTATAGTGGTATCAAGAGAGAAAAATACCATGGGGTGTTGTAAAGAAAAAAAAAAGTGTATTGGCTCCGAGCAGAGCAGTCACAAAAGTGTCCAAAACCCATCAGTGTTAGGAAGGACATGCAGGGAATTATGTCAAACTGTCAAAACTTCATCAAGGTCCAAAGAAGGTTAAATCACAAAGTGCCATATTTGTCAGCTCCTTAAAAAAATGCGTCAATGTCACATTGTGATGTCTGCATGTTGCCGTGGTTATGGAGTCCTTCCTGTAAGTGGAAGGACGGCGGTTTGATCCCTGTGACAGCCTCTGCGTCCTTGTGCGAGAAATGCTGAATCCCTCCGCTCGCTGCTCGGCTGTGGATGAGGGTGTCAGTTCAATGACTGCAGAACAACACGCGGCATAATAAATAAATGATGTATGAAAAATTATATTTATCCCTGACAGCTTGTCAGGTGTTGGGAAGTCGGCAGGAAGCTTTCAGTCTGATTTAATTTCAGCTTTGTGGGTCCCAATTTCACGCTATCACAGTTTCCAATGCGTCATGTTTAATTTGATTAAATCCATTGGCTGGAGTCTCTGGCTTGTTGTCTTTGTGCCGTCACACGGTTACACCTCAAAGCAAATGTAGTACTACTACATTTGTGATCCTCAATTGGTAAAAAAAAGAAATGGGATAACAGGACGCGGCAACCTGAGTTTGAGGCTTCCTTTGCTGTCCCGCGGCTCCACTGTCAGCTATGTGATAAGGTTGAATGGATCCCAAGCTTTTTTTTTGACCGTGACATGGAGCAGAATAGGAAATGCCAATTTCAAAACAAAAGCGATAAATGTGTTTTATATCAGTGAGCAGATAAAAGAGCCGTGGTTTTCACATTCATGACTTTTGAGGTGGCATAAGTATTTTTGTGTTTCTTAGCTCAGTCTGTAGGGACTTGTGTTCCTGACCAGAGGGTCCCGGTGCGGACCAACTTTGGAATTGGGTCTGGTAGCTGGAGAGATGCCAGGTCACTTTACAGAGTACCAACAAAATGCCCTTGAGCAAGGCACTGAATGCTCAAAGTGAGTGTGTGTGTGTGTGTGTGTGTGTGTGTGTGTGTGTGTGTGTGTGTGTGTGTGTGTGTGTGTGTGTGTGTGTGTGTGTGTGTGTGTGTGTGTGTGAAGCCTCTCAATAACAGTGAAAGTATTTTTTTAAATGGGGTGCAGATGGCCTAATGGTGACCCATGTACGGAGGCTATTGTTCTCCAAGTGGGCGGCCCCGGTTCAAATCTGACCTGAAGCTCCTTTCCTGCTCACTCTCCCTGGTTTCTTATCTGTTCACTGTGCTATGCTATCAAATATTTAGGCTTAAAAAACCTACAAAAATCTATCTTTAAAAAAATAAAAAATCAACATGTCTGAAAGGTTCCTGGTAACGACAGTCAGTGTAGTCTTTGAAAATTATTATTATAAAATTTGTTTAAAAAAAGATATTTATACCCCTGTAATTAGCATGTTAATCTGTTTTGAAACACTTCTGTTAAATTGGTAAATTAACTTGTAAAATTACACAACTCGTTTTCTTACAGCTGTGTCTTTCTTTATTGGAGTCAATTTATTTTTATTATTACTTTTACTGCTTGTGTTATTATTTTTATTTCCTAATATTAACAATATCACTTAACAAATCAATAGAAAAAAAAAAAAAACAGAAATACTAAATAAAAAAATCATATTTAACTCACTCCAAAAAAAACAACAACTCTGTATTAACATATCTCTCAACCTCCACCTAATTTAAATATCAACAATAGAGTGAAATAAATTTAAAAAAACCTTGCCATTTCTGCAGGAATTGACTGTTACAACATCACACATAATGGGCCGGCTGTGGCTCAGTTATTAGATCCCCAGCTCCTGCAGCCACATGTCTGATGTGTCCTTGGTCACGACCCTTAACCCCAAATTGCTCCGACTGCTTTGTCTGAGGCATATGAATGTGTATGTATGGGATTAATTACCTCTGATGGACTCTTTACACAGCAGCCTCCACCATCAGTGTGTGAATGTGTAGGTGTGACCTGCAGTGTGAAAGCGCTTTGAGTAGTCAGAAGACTAGAAAAGAGGTATACAAGCTGAAGTCCATTTACCATTTACTATAATGTCCCTCACTTATATCCATACAGTTATGTTACTTGCAAATCATTAAAAAAAAAAAAAATGCATTCCCTAAAGTTTGTAGTTCTTGCCTCATGTTTGGGTATTTACAAATGGTGCTGCAGATCTTCCATGGCCCATAATCATCAATTAATCAATCTAACTTTATTTTTTATAACACTTTTCATACAACGATGTACCACAAAGCGCTTTACATAAAAATAAATCAAACAGCAACAACATGACTCCCTCCCCCACCCCTAACCCTCCCCCACAATCCAAAAACTATGGTAAAACAGGACTGATTCTTCATGAGGAAACACAGGAGGTTAAAATGTTAAAATTCAAGGTAAAATCACACAATAATAAAACAATGATATATGCTTCCTGTCAAAAGGATTTGTAATGAAACAGACATTAACATTGTCCCTATTAAGGAAGCAAACTGTCCGTTGTTATATGATAACTGTGTGGGCTCTAAGTCAGTCTAAATGTTTGATATGTCACTAATGGCCTCTTCACACACATCCTCTTCGCTCAAAGATTTCCTCTAGTTTTAGAAAGAGGAAACCTTGACATGTGGCTTGTGTTATTTCTACACATTTCTACAGTGAAGTCTTGACTGCAGTGTGGGAGAACGGGTCACCGTTATTACAACACGACTTCTATTCATTTTATATTCAAAGCAGGGAGTTCTAAAGATAGGCTTTTAAAGACATTACAAAGGAGAATAAGAATACATCACACACTATGATAGCCCGGCATTTATCATCATTATTACACAATCAGCCAGTACACACATGTGTCAAACATAATGTTCCCTGGGTACGTTCTCATCCTCTTGCCCCTTCTTACATTTTGTGCCTTAGTTAAAACACAAAGAAAAGCTTCTTTACTTTGTGGAATAATAATGGGACAACATAATGAATTTAAAAAATGGTTTCTTTCTAGTAATGCTGTTTCTAAGCTTTGACTATTCGCTCTTTTAAAAAAATATTTTTTTCAATTCACAGCGATACTTAAAATGCATCAGTCTCAACAAGTGTGTACATATATGTGGGTAACATGAGTGTCTACTGACCCACAAAATGTGAAAAAATGTGGTCTGCATAAGTCTTACAACACAGAGGAAAATGCTCCGTTTCAAATGTGCTCTCCTTGTGATGTCACAGTGGGATTCTAGTAAAAAGAAATCTCCTCCCCTCCCCTGATATCTCCACCCATGGACTCCACCCTCAGCCTAGAGCTAAACTTTTGAGCAGGTCCGCCATTTTTATTCTCTCTACAGAGGAGTGATGTTTACCGGGAAAACTCAGGGGGCGCTCATTGCATTTAAAGAGACACACACACCAAAACGGCGCGTTCTGAGAGAGCTGGTTTTTACAGGGTCACAAAGCTCCTCTGGTGCTTGATTCATGTTATATTTTGACCAAAGCACAGCACAGATGTTTCATTTAGACAGGGGGACTGTTTGAAAAGGTGGAGAAGGGAGATAACATGTCCTCTTTAAGTCCTGATGAAACAGACAAGAGTATCAAACTGGCATGTTGTGACCATAGACTGTAAATGTGAATGGACAAAGTCTGCGTGAAATCTGTTACTGCAGGGGGCTTTTGAAGCCCGTCGATGGCGTTCGCAATGCTGTCTCAATTAACTTTCAGTCAACCTAATGACAGGCTGAGAGCTGGAGCTGAGGCGGGTTTTAAGCCTCCTGACAAACAGCTACAACTGGCCCCGCCTCCTGTCAATCATCTCAGCTACTGACCTTGTTTTGAATAACACTTGTCTTTCATAAAATCAAAATCGATTTATGAAAAAAATTAACCCCCTGTCCAGCGTGTGCCGATAGAGACATGAGCTAATTACACCAATTTTATTTTTCCAAACCAGGTTGTAAACGTGTTAGTTTTTTAATGGGGTGTGAATGTGACTTTGGTGCATCAGAAGTCAGCCTCAAGTGGACAACTGACAAACTGCAGGATTTTGCACTTCCACATTGGCTTCATTTTCCAACACAGGATGTTGCCGCTTGGTTGTGACATATTTTCAATTTAAATGGTATAGAACCAATCATAAGTTAGAAGTAAGGACATGATGTTGGTATACATTTGACTGGATCATTAGCTTCAACAAATTGGTTGAAAATTCATCATTTCATTTAAGTGTCTGTTCAGATCATGTGATTTGACTTAAAGAAGGATTTTATTTATCTAGTTGGTTAACTAGCATTAGCTTAGCTCCCAAGTAAGAGCTTCTTCTAAAAGCTGCAAAGGAAAAGTGCTTTGTCACTGGTCTTACTGGTTGTTAGGACATAATCTGTTCTGGTTGGGTAGAGTTATCTGCAGAAATTCAGCTCCTGGTAAAACCCTCATGCCGACAATGAACGCTTACAGAATCTCAGCCTTAAAACAAAAAGAGTGCCTCAAAACAGGGTAGCGGCAGCTCTGCTCGCAAATTCTCCAGACTCCCTGTGTCCAAGACGAGTTTGCTTCATTCAGTGTTTTACATGTTTTAATCTCTAACAACAGATTAAGTTTGTAAGTTTGTTCTGAAGAATAAGAGACATCTGAAGCTAATTCGGCTAACGGTAAAAATCAACTCCAATGAACGATGAACACTAGAGGGTCATTTTAAGACTCCTTAAAGATGAAAGCCTGCCATGTTGTTAATTCTGCTCTGTGTGCAACGATAAAGCCTTAAACAAATACATTCACATATTGGATCACACTGAGATATTGTGAGCCAATTTCAGTTTTTCCCCGACTTTTCTTCCAGGGTGCAGGCCTAGTTTCTACTCAGCAGTTAGTTTTATAATTGGCCTCAAATAGTTCCTTGGTTTTACATAGAAACCATATTAAAGAATGTTTCAGGTTCATTATGGAGCTAAATTTGCACATGGCAGAGAAGCGAAAGAACAAAAAACCGTTTCCCCAAATATCTGTGTCCTCGCCAAAGAGCTGCAGCGAACTCACTTTCTAAAGTTCAATCGGGTGATAAAGTGAGCAACGGGAGAAACTGAACCTAAATTCAGACATGAACATAAACACTATGAGGAACAGACAAGAACAAGACAAGTCTAAATAGGAGAGGTTCTAAAGTTAACTTGCAATAATTTAGAGCAACAATCGCAACCTGTCACAATGTTTTCTTTGGCAACAAGCTCAGGGAATTTCACCTCGGTGCACTTTCTTCTATCAGTATGATCAGAAACCCCCAAATTCTCACCTTTGATTAGTGACAGCCATTAATCATGATGGGAAACGTGGATGGAACGGATCTTGCACACTTTGGTGAGGTGTGGGGAGTGAAGTGTCGGAGCATTGAGAAACATCTATTTTAAGTCGTCTAATGAAACTCTTCAGTGCAGCGCGAGGAAGGACAGACAGGAATTTGACACAGTGGTAGTGTTATTCTTTAATAAGCTCCTTTGCTCTGCTTTTCTGATAGCCAATTACCATCAATGAATGCCACAACTGATATCTCCATCCCAGTTTTTTTTATGTCAAAGAGAGAAGGAATAAAAGAAACACGTGGTATTTTGCCCAGAGTAAGACTACAGGGAGGAATCCTTTGAACCATAGAGGCCAATTTAAAGAACCACAGAAGAAGAAAAAGGTCAGCAAGAAAATACAGCAAGAAGAACAAAAGGTTTTAAGTCATAGCAAGTTGGAAATTCTCTAAACACTTCTACTACTATTGGGGAAACCCTGCACTGAATTACAACAACAAAATAAATTATAATGCCAGATAAATTTTCTTTCAACGACAAATGCATTAATAGAAACGGCCAACTCGTTCCTGGACGGACTTCTTCTCAAATTTGCAGGTGATACATTTGAACACTTATTGAAGTTGAAGATGCGGTTTAATAAGATTGACCAAAATGAACTGCAGTGGAAGACGGTGGGGTCATCCCTATGTTCCCTCATTTTTATGACATTTTCCGCACCATCAAAGTTAGGCCCCATGTTCCCCCCAAGCCCTGATGATCCCTCAAGGATTTTCCCCCAAATTAGGCCCCATGTTCCCACAGCCCTATGTTCCCTGAATATTTCTTTTGATGGAGGTGTTTGTGAGTTCTGGTGCTTCTGCAGCCAGCTTCAAGTCGACGCTTGACAAACCACAAGGTTTAGCACTTCAACACTGGCTTCATTTTTCAACAATGGAGGTTGTTGCTTTGATGGGGCTTCCTGGGAATACATTAGAAGAAGACATCCACATTTGGTACACTTACACTTCTACAAATAAACACAACAGGGGCATGTCCAGACTTTTCGGACTGGGCTGGCCCAACTTGGGAACTGACTTGTGCAGGGGTGGCCTTTAGGAGCATTTATTCACCCTTTCTGTCTGCACTATAATCACATTCACTTTTCAGTAACACAAGATAATAGCAACATAAAAATCTTCTCAGCATAACTCTTCAAGGACTCAAAACAATATGTTGGTCCAAAATCACAATTTAAAGTATTTGAAAATTTGAAAACAACCATCTGCACAATGAAAACTGCCTGTTGCAACACAGTCTGAATAATGCATTTCAATATACAGTCAGTCCCAAATCTGGCAATGCAAATAGCCAATAATAGTCAAGGATTTTGGGGTGGCAACTGGGGTGACCAATCAGACGGCCAGAGGGATGGCCACCCATCCCTCTTGCTATGCCGCTGGAGAAATATAAACACATGAAAGATTATTCACTTTTCGACATCTGGTTCTTCTGATAGATTTGAGTGAGCTCCTTTTTTCAATCAGTCTCCAAACTGTGTAGAGAGATGAGCCAGCTGATTGTCTAAACTTGTCTTAAATGCTGTACTGTCCAAACCTTCATTTGCAATGTCCAGCACAGCCTCCATTATTATAGTATTACAAATTACCAGAGGTCCCCAGGTCATATTTACCCCATGCTTAAGTCGAAATGACAGAATATATTTGACAAATGAGTTGGACAAGTTTATGAGTGAGGAAAATTCTGTCATTCAGGGAGAAAAAGAGCCTGCAGAGTGACGACCACCCTGCAAGTTTAGCATAATAATTAATGACGAATCACCCATAATCATTTACATTGCCACTGTTTTTATTTTACCAAACCACAACGGTCACTGAGAATGGCAAGCTGCACCAACATGAGCCAAAAGTCACATAATATCATTTAATCTCTGTCATGTCAACCCCTATCGCATGTTAGAGCGAATGCACAGCGAGGGCCCAGAATGCACCTGGTCCCAGCTCCTGGGACAGAGAGGTCAGAGCAAGATGCCGGGGACAAAAAAAAAAAAAAATCAATTTAATTACACTTGCGTTTCAGCACACAGGCTTTAAAATTAAATTGCACCTGTTTTTTCCCCCCCACCGTTACACGCCGCTGTTTTACATCACAGAACAACGAGGCTCAAGTTATTTTCGCCGCGGCCCTCGTGAGGCTTATAATCCAGGCTAAGTGACAGGCTAATTTGTGGTATTAGATTGCTTTCATCGGGTCGTTTGGGCCCTGCTTTGAATAGTTAGTGCTATGAAAAGGTTGCTCTGCCTCAGCGGTCACATTGACTTGTATGCTGTGTGACTTTCAAGGGGTGGAAGTGGCGGGGGGGTGGGGGGGGTGGTTTCAGGAGCTCTCCGAGGCCATATTTCCTCAGTCCTGTTCAATCTTTTCTCCACAGAAAGGGAACGAGGTAGGAAGGAGGGCGCTAAGATCAGTCGACTGTTCAGTGAATTCATTCATGATAAGTGATTAGAGGTAAATTTAACTAAAGGTCTATCCATTTAGAAAATAGGTTTTCTGCAGGAATAAATCCATCAAACAGGACAAGATGTGACTCAAAGGGGGGGCGGGATCTCACCAAGAGAAAATCGAAGTTTGTGTGTTTTTGTTTTGGGGGGTGTTAAAACTGGCAAGAAGCTCCAGATGTTGGCTACACAAGGTGGCAGGTTTTTCACAATAAGATGAGACCTCTGCTAAGTTAATTCATTGCTGATGACCATTCATAGTGTCAGAGGCTGGAACAAGTAATTAAAGGCAATATAAAAATGGGAGGATTAGTTCAAATTAATCCTCAACTTTTCCCATTTTCTTTGCAGAAAATGTAGAAATGGAAGGATATAGAAACGTAGCAGAGCATGGCAGAACTAATGGCTTGGCAGCTCCCCCCCCACCCCCGCACTCCCCCACTCCCCTCGCTGAAACGAGAAGGCACTAATGGATCCACAGCCCTGGCTAAGATGGCTGAGCCAGATTGCATGTGGATTTAAGTGATTAAGAACATGGTGGCCCCAGTTCTGCTTTTGTCAGAGAAAATGTAATTTATGACAATGAATCCTGAAATAGGGGGAAAAAAATTGCCATTTAAAAAATCCCATTGCTTTCGCAAAGAATTCCGGGTGCAATTCAAACATGAGATTAGTAAAGAAAAAATGAATGCATGCTGTTTGAATGCAGATCATGCTGGAAGTGACAGCAAATGTGCAAAAATCTGTTAATATGTACGGAGTCCAATTAAAGTCGAGATTTAAGTTTTCCCTGTTTTTCCACAAGAAAAGTTTCCAGGAAGAGACAAACTTTTATAGAATCAGTGAAATTATTCCTAAGAAATTTGAATCATTTAACGCCCTTGTTTAATATGTTTTAAGACATTTTTAGCTCAAAAAGACTGTCAAGATTGATTCCAACATTTGGAAGGAAGACATATTGACATTCAGAGCTAATTAAGTGAATGTTTAGCATATTTCTAGCCATACATACAATAATAATGCTGCATTAAATGTGACAAGTTATAATAACAGGAATCATATCCAACCATTTTTTAAATGTTGTAATTTAAGTCTAAAATCTTCTCACATTGGACAGGAAGTGGGCGGGGCCAAGCAAAGCGCTAAACCGGGGCTGGGGGGCGCTATAGCCCCAACACAAATCTGTCTAAGCCCCCTCACGTATGTTTGCTTTTATTTGAAAAAAAAGAGAGGTAACTATGATCTCATGATGAAAATCGACTGTTCATAGCACCCCAACATTTTACTTAAGCTCCCCCTCAGCTAGGGGAGAAACTAAAACCTGGCGCCGTCCCCGGGCGGGACTAGCTCTGAGATGGATTACAAAATCAATTTTTAAACCAATAATAAAAAGTACATGCCCATCACACCAGATCAAGTGCAAGAAAACTACTCGTTCCCTGCCCATTCTGCCGTCATGAATCTGAACTCCTCACTGCAATGCCTTTTACAATTAGCTTGCTATGCTAAATAACTAACTACAGACCACCTGTAATCTGTCATCTCATGTCTATTTATCTATCGATCTGATCTCTTTTCATCTCCATCTTCCCACTCTCTCTCTCTCTCTCCCTGAATTCTAAATATCCACTGTCCTGTCTCTCCAATAAAGGCACAAAAAGACCAAAAAAATCATCTTAAAAAATGGGTCATTATTTTCCTAGACATTTCAACATTTGTAGTTGTCCAAAAGAAGTTGTAGAACCAAAACTATGGCTACTTAATAATTGTTAGGAAAGTTTCACCTTCATGATCTGAAAACAAGTCTCCAGCATCAGACTCGAGAATGTTGTTCTTTGGTCCATTGATCTGACCTGACCTCCTCCCACTGACTTTGTGTTGAACTTTAAGAACATCTAACTACTCTGAGTCTGACATTAGCAAACAGCCACTGTCTTGTGTCTGCAGTGGAGCATCTTACAGACTGATAAAACTCAACTTTTCTGTTATAGCACAGGATTAGCACAATGTTGCTGTTCTATCATTTAAGTACTTCACACGTAAAGTACATGTAAAGAAATGTAGACATGTGAGATGTAAAAAACTGGACACCAGAATCATCATTATGATGTTTAACCCTTTGAAGTGCTCCTTATGAAGTAAGTGATTAGAACATAACTTTAGGTATTTTACAGCCCCAACCCTACAACCTAAGATAAAAACATATGCATGTCATAATCATCACAATTTAGTAACAAAATATTAGTTAATTCCAAAATTAAAAAAATAATAATGTTTGATATATTTTCATTGGAGACCAAATATGTTGACCCACAACAATTCCAAACTCTGTAGTTTATTATTGAGCTATATTTGTAGGCTATTTGTGCCTTTATTGGGATAGGACAGTGAAGAGTGAGAGGACGTTTTGGGAGAAGGGAGTGCAGGATGACATGAGGCAACGGTCAAGGGTAGAGGATTGCGGACAAGGACCGTAGCACGACCTGCACATGCGGGTGCTTCCTCAAAAAGCTAAGCAACATGCTAGTTGACTTAAATTAAGACATTAAGAAATGAGACAGTATTTCCATCATGGCAAAACGCCACGTTTACGCCACGATTTGCACACAACATCATGACGTAATGAACCAAGACATTCTTTGAAGCGAAAAGATGGAAACATTTGCTTCAACTTGCAATAATAAGGAAGTCTGCTTCCATTATTATCTGGTCGAGTGGTAAAATGTAAGTGCACAAAGCTGGCTGTAATCTTAAGAACTTCTGAAAACATTGCATCATATTATGACTGAGTAAAAAAAAAGTTCAGCACCATGTCATATCATTTGCATGTGTGTTTGCTGATCATTTGGTGAAAGTTGACGGCAGCTCTTCTAACTCACATATTGAAATCCTGCGGAATTTGAATCTCTCCAACTTCCCGTGTGCGACTGTTAGAAAGACTTTCAGACCATCCAGTGAGAAGCGAGGTCCTTTCATAGATCCTCTTTTAAAATATATAATTTATAGCGCTCGTGCCATAGCAACACCTCCCCTCATTATGAGAGAAGACAACACGGAGTAGAAAGCAGAGAGGTGGGTTTTGCATTCATGCCGCCGGAAAGCGTCGCTCCGTACAGCCACGACCGACTTCGACAGGTGCGAGCAGATAATTGGGCGCCGTGCCGACTACCACCGCGGCGCTGCTGTCTCCTCGAGCTCATTACTATCACTCAGAAGTTCTCCTTAAAAACCTCCACAGCCACATGACTCCTCGCATTTGGTAAAGTGACGACTGAAATCTGTTGAAGCGCTGAGATTAAAGGGCCTGTCACTCTGCGAGCGCTTGACGTGCTGTTTGGACGGCTAAATGATTGCGCTCAGCGTGTGGCGAGCTTGGAAAGCACGAGGGCGGACACGCAGGTTAAACTCCATGCAAATACACACGTACGGTGAGGTGCAGTCAATCCCTTTCTAAAACTAGTGTTTATCGACTGTGTATAAGCTGGCGGCTTTAAAGGAGGACTCTGCCTCGTTTGTTTTTCCTCCTCGCTGTGCCCAACAATATGTAACGATGTGCAGCTTCTGCTCAAAACTCAATACGCAGTGACACTTTCGCTTGTTTAGAATATAGTGACAGGATTTTTGCCTCCGATTGTTAAAAGCAGACGGAAACAATAAGGATGAATAGAAAGGAGAGATTTGTAGTGAAAAGTCTTGATTTTGTTATATTGTCTACAAACTGTAAGTCCGGTTTTGCTCTATTTTATGTTTTCAGTGTTTGTATGTCATTTTCAATCGGGTAAATTTGATTTGTGATAGTAAATATTTTTACTCTGTTATTTTTACTGTATTTTATTTTAACTTTGTTTAATCTCTTAAGGTGAGGTTTCTACCTCACCTGCACATGTGTTTTATTTTCTATTTGTCTATTTTCCTGTTTGACTCTTCTTTCAAAAATGTGCAAATAAACTAAACTAAACTGAGAGTCAATGTTGTCCATGCCTTCGATAATGACGGTTTGGACAGGAGTGGATTAGTACCTTAAAATGCAGAATGTAAGTCGCAGTCTGTTTCGGGGGTTTTCCCAGACAAGAGAAAGGTTTAAACTGTCTACCTGCAAGACGATTTCTATCGAGTTCAGCGAAGTCCACAACATTCAGTTTCTGTACAGCTGTGTCGCTCTTTCAGTAAAAAGTGTTTTCACTTTGTGGTGTTTGCACTCCTACTAGCTACAGAACGGTAGTTGAGCTCTCAGCCTGCAGGTTAAAGTTGTGGAGTACAGTTCAGTTTCTATGCTCCTCATATCTGGAACAAACTCCCAGAAAACTGCAGGTCTGCTGAAACGCTCCGCTCTTTTTATATTTTTACTTTATTTATTTCAACTAATTTCATTTCAATTATTTTTATTTCAACACATTTTCAGATTGAATCATTTCAGTGCTTTTTAAATGTTCTATTTTAATGTTTAATTTTTCCTCTGTCATGATGCTTTTGATGTCTTGTGTGAAGCACTTTGAATTGCCTTGTTGTTGAAATGTGCCCTATGAATAAACTTGCCTTGCCTTACAGACCCACAAGTCTGCAAGTCGAGCTGCCCGACGCTGTTGTTCTTTAATTCAGGAGTTCTGGAATATTCTTCCATGTTTGAAGGAACGTACGGCCTTCGGGGGCTCAGAAAAGGATGGTGCAAGCTGTTATAATAATATGAAAAAACATTCAAATAGAACAAAAAAACATTTTTAATTCCTCCAGTTTGTCAAAGTGGGATTAAAATAGACTTTTTAGTCTAGCCAACCCAGCCCAAGAGACTGTAAGAAGATTGTTTTAGTGTTTTTTTGTTCCAGAGAATTTAGTTGGAAGAGATAAACTTAAAGGATGTTATTGCAGCTCCTGCTGAAGTCAATAAAAGTGATAATTACTTAAAACCCCAGAAACAACTCTTAGAATCATGTCATGCTATTGAGTCATATTATCTCTAGTAAATTATTTGAATTTTGTTCACAACACTGTGACCTGGAGGCATCATTAAGCTTTGGAATAAACACAGAGCCCATGATCAGATAACAGTCCTACACACGTAAAGTCAACCATCTCTTTGTTTGTGAATATTCTCCCAGTAGAAATATGCCAAAGTCTGGAGGGGACAACTAAAAACATCCAAGTGAGCAGTCAATTTGTCACAGATGCCTGCGGACCAAACTTTAAAATCCCAGAGGCACGGCTAGCGATGCAGAATTGCTTGCTTTTCAATTTCTTAAGGTAACCAGGGGAGGTAATTACTAAGCAATGTATCAACAAAAAAAAAAAAAAAATCAAAAGTTGTTGTGCCTTTTGGAAGAGAACGACCTGGTCTCGCAGAATCCCATGAACTGACCATGACCTCTAAACACAGCATGATGTAGGGGTGGCACGAAGTTGGAAAACGTTTGGATCATGGTCATGGTGAATCCTTTTAAAAGTCAAGTGAGGGAGTGTAACGACTGGGTGCGGTGCATGACAGATAGACTGCTGCTCCTACAGTCAGTGTTTTCACAGCTGTGAAGCAGTGATACACTATACAATGCTTCAAGTCCATTTCAAATTAGTTTCCATTAGTCTTTCCCCGTTCTCTTTCCCTGATTTCCAACTCTATCCACTGTCCTGTCTAACTAGGCATTAAGCCCCCCCCCCCAAAACAACTTGTTAAAAATCCACCTGTAAGTCAACTCAGCCAGGCCCCGTATAAAAAAGATATCAGCCTTTACTGTATATGACCTAATCAGAAAACGAATGAAGAGGAATTAAATTTGCAATAGTGGGAGCTTTAGGGGCAAAAAAAAACATTCCACATTTTAACATGGAGCATAATGGGGATTGTTTTGCTTTTGTGACCTGCAGTTTTTTTTTTTGTATTTCAGTACTGCTTGGTCCCTCCAAAGAAATACCAGCTTGGTCTTTTACTTTGAAAAGAGGAAGTGTTAACATAAAGTTTAAACAGTCAGAATAGATGTTGTATTTTTCAAATGGTTCGTATAACACTGTAACAAATATTTTTACTTTCAAAGAAAAATCGAATTATCAGAAGATATTTGTAGATAGTTCTACATACTGTTCTTTGAATATGTGATGAGTTTAATTTAGATGTATGGTCTTCTAATTAACCGAGCACTGATTCATTTATGCACATTCTCAGACACATACCTGTCACACTACAAATAAGGACAGCTCTTACACCTTTTTAAAATAAGGCTGTTAAAGGAAAAAGCAACACCTTAGGAAGCAGCTGCAAACTTCTGGAGTATAATGATGTGTCTTCATGACGTGCACATAAAAAGGAGATATTATAAATTTCCCGGTTGATTTTTTTCTTATAATCCAGAGTTTCACACCACAAATTAAGTCTGTAGTCTCTTTATGGTACAAACAGAACAAGAACATAATTATCATGTTAGGTGGAAATGCTAAGGATGAATAAAGGAGACTTTAATACCAAGTTTTTAGTTTTTAAATCTAAACCTGATCTGTAAGTAAAGTGAAACATTGCCATGATTTGAATATATCACCCCCACTGCTACTTCTGACATCGCCTGACTTTGAATGTCTTAGTATGGGACAAGTTTCAAAATGGAGTGGTCTTACAATTCACATTACAACCTTTAATAATTTAAAGGTAGAGTCAGTAGAAATGTTCACTGCAGCTTGTACACACAATATTCAAACGAACCGCACACTAGCACAAGCTAACCAACGGTGTTTAGCATCTGCCTGTTTCACAGAAAGCTGGACGACCACTCCCACGTCTGTCATACTCGCCGGCTTGATTTGTGTCCAATCCCTGAATTGCAAAACAAAAACCGACCATTTTGAGAGTTCATACTGGCTGCTGCATTGTTGACAGAGAAGCCTGCACTTCAACATAGCATGTTTCCTTAATGTCTGATCATATAGTAAGTTATTTTTATGATTGAATTCAGTAGCTATCTTACATATTTCTCCTTTGACATATTTCGTAAGATAACTTTTTGATTGGTGAAACACTTTCCCTCGTTAGTGTCTAGTTTTCTTACTTAGCCGGCTAACGTAAGGTTTTTTACTTGCAAATACACACTCAGGACTTCTAGCAGTAAAAGATCAACCAGGCTAGTTAGCCTTTATTATCAGCTGTGTACTTGCTAAGAGTGGCTGTATTTGTGCAGTGTTGATGCTCACATCGATTTACGGAAAGAGTTAGCAACAAGGCAGATGAGACACACACGACCTTTAAAGTTACATTTATTCCTCCCTGTAGTCAAGAGAAGCTAACGGACAGCCTCCATGAGCAGAATTTGCATTGCTTCTAAGTTGGATCTTCATCAGCTCTCATTTATATATTTATATTTAAGATATCGGACCGTCTCACCTCTTCCTGATATTTTTCATGAAACGCTGCCTTAAAGTGATCCCTCTCAGCATGTCAGGTGAGCTGTCTTAGAAAGAGAGACATCTCCCTGCAAGTGTTTCCTCCCTCTGGGTTTCATAATTAGCTGTCAGCACCTTGAGCTTGATGATATAATTGGCTCCTATGCTGCTTTTAAAACTCATTAAAATTCACTATTTGAGAACTCTGCATCGAAGTGACTGAAAACTACAGATTCTGGTCAACCAGCAGCAGCTAACCAATCCTCCGTAGGTGTGCACATGAATATGATGGTCGCAGGGCATCGTGTGGCATTGCTTTTCATCCATCGCTGACAATGTGACACCCTTCCAGATGGAAAATACAGCAATATCTTACTGCAGCTTTAAAATTATCGTATTTTACTTAAAACTATTGTACATTTTAAAAAAAAAAAACAGACCGGTCCTTAATATCACACTGAATGGCAAAACTATGCCCTGCACATCACATCAGTGTAAATAAACTAACGTTATGGAGTAACATTCAAGTCCCAGTCTGTAAATTCACATTCCATTTTTGCATTGCACAGCACAGCGGGCGCTCCACATACACACAGTCAGACATGCACACACACACACACACACACACACACACACACACACACACACACACACACACACACACAGTGCTGCGCTCCCCTTGCTGGCTCCACTGATCACGTCGTCCTCCCAATTACGCCCCTCTATATTCAGATTGAAGGCGAAACGTCACAGGGGCGATCCGGCAGTCTAAAAACCAGACAGCTGACTTTGTTGAGGAAATTGACTTCACACACACACACACACAATGATTCAGGAGACTCATATGGCTTAAGTTGAAGAAAGTTTATACATACGAGAATGAGCAGAGATGGAGTAGCAAGCACACGTCTGAAAATGTGTCCCTGCTGTGCCAATTCTCCCAGACTCGTCCACAGGCGTTTGCATATATAGAAAAGATACTTACTGACCTAAACTAATCTGTGATGTCGATTTGGAACAGACACTAAGTCTTCCAAACATGCAGATATAAAGGGGAAGACCCTTGACACAGCCAAGCTGTCCTTGGTTTCTAGTCACAGCTGACCTCTATCAGGTCTGACTGACATCAGAGAACAGTGAATAAACATAATGATCTCACACTTAAATCTCAATACATAGGTACAGAAATGCCACCACAACTTTCCTATGTCATTTTCACTGGGATCTGAGGCCTCTTCGTCTGGTCACAAGCCAAGTTCTTTTATCATGATTACATCATTCCATTTAAATAAATAAAAAGCTGAAAACTCTGGAGTTATGTGCTTGTTGGTGCAGTGAAAGGCAGGAAGCAAAGCCTTTAATTCCTGTCAACTATTCCACAGCAGGGAATAACCAATTGATGTATCTAAAAGAAAGTTCACTTTAACCCTTTGTTTGGTCTGTTCCCTGATTGATCTTTTGAAATGTCCATGAGCAAGAAAGCCAGGTCGCAAAGACTTTGACCTGAGGTTCTGGGTCTTACGATCAAGAACCTATTGCTAATTAAATAATCTGAACATGAATCTGTCTGCCAACTCCTGGATGACAGATTGTTAGGGGATCTCAGGTGGCACCTGGAACATCTGGCACGCACGTCAACAAATCAACAGAACCTGGAGCCTTGAGACTGGCGCTCAGTGGGTTCTGAAGTCTGCAGGCTTGCTGTTACTCATGTCTGGTGTGTCGCTGTACTTGCCAGCCAACGTGAATGCATTTCCCTTTTCTCCCCCTCGCTCTCTCTCTCGGGAGTGCATGGTATCCTGACGTTGAGCCAGAGAGGATATGTAGCTACAGAGGCAGGGACGTGGTGTAGAGTGTATTCATCACCGCCTCCGCTGCTCCTTATTCTCCTTAACAAATTGTGTCTTTTTCTGTCAACCGGCAAGAATGGCAGCTGATGTAAGACCCCGAGATAACCCCCTAAGTACATTAGACAATCTGCATGACATGTGATTAAAGACATCAAACCTGAGGAAGAATTCAGAGGAAGAAATGCAAAACTAACATAACATGTTAAAATCATAATAAAGATGCTTAAGAGAGCGAAGCATAGTTAACATAAAAAATAAAAAAAAAACGTTATCCTATTATTCATTAGCGATCATGTTGTTAAAGGTCACAAAGCAGAGAACACGATTATGTGGATCGCTGAGGGCTAATGTGGCTGGCCGGAACTTGAAAGGTCTGCTTTATTTAGCAGCTGATCTCCAGGCTTCATAATATTAGCTCTCTGTTCCCCCGTGTCATGCCTCATCTCCAGGTTTGGTCTAAGGTTGGATGATCGACAGCTTAAGTATCATATTATCAATACTGAGCTCCTTATTGCACACTTCAATTCTTATGATATGTGCAACCACGGTTATACACCAACAAACCGAAGACACGCTTATTTGCTCCGATGGATGATTCAACCAGGGGCATCCATTGTTTTCCACATTAATAGAAGAAGGAATAGAAGACAGACACGACATGTTTATGGTTGCCGTGGAAACACTTATCTTCACTACGGTCAACGCAGAGTTTGTTTTCATCTGGGGTGGGGGGGGGGGTCAAAGTAGCAGAGAGAACTCCCATGATCCCCCGCCAGCCTCAACGTCATGTTTTTGTTATCGTATTGATTTAGAGCCCCCTGGTGGCGGAATATAAACACTGTGCCTTTAATTTGAAACCCCCCTCATGTAGCCACCAGTTAGCGTTACAGTCTTAATTCTTTGCCAAATGGATTCATGTCCGACAGTCTGCCTAAGCTAACGACGAAAACAAGAACTTAAGAAATAGACAAACAAAAAGTCAATAAAAAAACCTGTAAAACACAAATTGACTCTTCTGTTTTCTTAAGATAAAATGTAAAAAGTGTCAATTATTTATGCTATACTAAATCAAGTTAAGCTAATCAGCTGCTGGCTGTAGCTTTTTTTTTTTTTTTTTTTTTTTTTTTTTGAGTTTTCTTTTGGTGGTCATGACAACGTTTGTGAAAAATATGTGATGCTTTCCCTTCCCTCATAATGTCATTATGGTGAACGTGTAAGAATAACTAACTCACTCCATGTAAGCTTTTCACACAGGCATCAAAACTCCTTCAATGTTCCTAAAATGTTTGTGCGGGAACCCAACCAGCCGAAGTACTCCCAGTCTTTACCCGGACCTTTCCCGCAAGTCCCCCGTTCACAATGTGTGAACACAGCATGGAAAATTCAGGAAATCCACTGTGAGCGAGCGGGAGTGGGTGACGACATTTATATCTTGCAACTGCTTAGCAACACATTTTGTCTTTGAACACATAATGCAACATGGACTATGCAATAGCAAGACACTACATACAAGCAAATCATGGTTCTGCTGCATCTGTCCGGTTTTTGGGGGAATTGAGAGAAACTGTCCCTCCCAGAGAGGGGGAGACATTGTTGACAAACTGCTGAGAAGAGAGACCTTTTGGATATGCACACTCATGGACTAAATGAAGAAGTAAGCCTCCCTTCCTTACCTCCCACTTTTATTAACCAATGAGAGATGACTTTGTGAGCAGGAGCTTTTTTCAAATCTGTACCTGTAGTGTTTGACTCTGAGGAAGACGCAGTGTGTCGAAACGTTAGTCCTTTGCACCTGAAATAAATTAGCATATGTTGTATAACGACATTATGCACAAGAGGTAACCGTGCTGAGGCCCGGTTAGTCCTGGAGCAGTGTGTGTGTGCAGACCAGCAGGAGAATGGGGAGGGAGCGACAATGCTGAATGTTTTTAACATTTTTCAGAAGTGCATGTGTACAATGGGCTTAAAAACAATAAAGCTATGGAGGTAAGACAAAAACAATAAGCTGAAAGAAACAGAAAAGCTCTTAGTGGGGAGGAATCTACAGAGTTGTGTCATTACTTCCTTAAGGATTGCAATTACACGTATAAGCAACTTTCCTTTCATTGATGTTGATCATGTTCTTTACAATGTTTCAGACAAAAGTCCTGATTTGTGCAGCTTTAACTACAAAAAAAACTAATGTTGACTTCACCTGCTGAAGTTTTCTTCAACCAGTGAGATAATTTCTTCTTCTGAGAAATGTTTGCAAACTGGGACCATGTTTTTTTTTTTCTTGCTGCATCTCCAGCACACACACTCTCTCTCTCTCTCTCTCTCTCTCTCTCTTCCGCTCTGCCTCTCTCGCTCTCATATCTCCAGCTGTCGCCTGGTGGAATGTAAATGAGCCTCTCAGCGCCGAGCCTATGATGGTGTCAGCCCTCTCCTTAGTCTCTGGTCTCATTAGAGGCCTAGTGTAGCTGACATTTACCCTGCCGCTGTGTTGACTAGCTCTTCATGCGGGCCACATGGGTCAAAACAATACACAGGGAAAATTCAACAAACCAAATCTCTCTGGAAAGGAAGGTCGCTGGAGCCTGTGGAATGACTAACAGACAGTAAAATGCCAGAAATAAAAGCTTTGAAATGTAAATACATTCATGCACATTCATAAATGACCCTTGTGGTCTGATACAAAGTAAGGGCACAATTTGAAACTTCACCATTTGTATTGTTCTCCGTCCTTGCCGGATTGTGTACTGTTAAGAGTTGTTGCACCAGAGTCACCGTAACAGATTCCTGGTTTCTTATAAATATTCAGAATCAACCACGAGTGTTCAAAGTTTCTTCACTTTTGCTCTGAAGAAATGCATGTCAAGGTCATTTTGCACATTCCGGT